>NC_140590.1:123752126-124339626 GCF_964204655.1 Triturus cristatus | reverse complement strand
GTGTCCACCGGGGCCCGGGGAGGCTCTCCCCGGCCTGGCTAGGGTTCGGAAGCTGGGCCCGGACCCGGGGCTTGTGCTCCGTCCAAGTGTCCCAGGGTGCGGGAGCCCCCCGTCCTGCAAGCCAGCCGAGGGTCCAGCCGCTGGGGAAGGGCGTCCACCAGGGTCCGGGGAGGCTCTCCCCAGCCTGGCTAGGGTTCGGAAGCTCGGCCCGCACCCGGGGCTTGTGCTCCGCCACAGTGTCCCAGGGTGCGGGAGCCCCCCGTCCTGCAAGCCAGCCGAGGGTCCAGCCGCTGGGGAAGGGCGTCCACCAGGGTCCGGGGAGGCTCCCCCCAGCCTGGCTAGGGTTCGGAAGCTGGGCCCGGACCCGGGGCTTGTGCTCCGCCACAGTGTCCCATGGTGCGGGAGCCCCCGTCCTGCAAGCCAGCCGAGGGTCCGGGCGCTGGGGAAGGGTGTCCACCGTGGCCTGGCGAGGCTCTCCCCAGCCTGGCTAGGGTTCGGAAGCTGGGCCCGGACCCGGGGCTTGTGCTCCGTCCCAGTGTCCCAGGGTGCGGGAGCCCCCGTCCTGTGAGCCAGCCGAGGGTCCGTGCGCTGGGGAAGGGTGTCCACCGGGGCCCGGGGAGGCTCTCCCCGGCCTGGCTAGGGTTCGGAAGCTGGGCCCGGACCCGGGGCTTGTGCTCCGTCCCAGTGTCCCAGGGTGCGGGAGCCCCCCGTCCTGCAAGCCAGCCGAGGGTCCAGCCGCTGGGGAAGGGCGCCCACCAGGGTCCGGGGAGGCTCTCCCCAGCCTGGCTAGGGTTCGGAAGCTGGGCCAGGACCCGGGGCTTGTGCTCCGCCACAGTGTCCCATGGTGCGGGAGCCCCCCGTCCTGCCAGCCAGCCGAGGGTCCGGGCGCTGGGGAAGGGTGTCCACCGTGGTCCGGCGAGGCTCTCCCCAGCCTGGCTAGGGTTCGGAAGCTGGGCCCGGACCCGGGGCTTGTGCTCCGTCCCAATGTCCCAGGGTGCGGGAGCCCCCGTCCTGTGAGCCAGCCGAGGGTCCGTGCGCTGGGGAAGGGTGTCCACCGGGGCCCGGGGAGGCTCTCCCCGGCCTGGCTAGGGTTCGGAAGTTGGGCCCGGACCCGGGGCTTGTGCTCCGTCCCAGTGTCCCAGGGTGCGGGAGCCCCCCGTCCTGCAAGCCAGCCGAGGGTCCAGCCGCTGGGGAAGGGCGTCCACCAGGGTCCGGGGAGGCTCTCCCCAGCCTGGCTAGGGTTCGGAAGCTGGGCCCGGACCCAGGGCTTGTGCTCCGTCCCAGTGTCCCAGGGTGCGGGAGCCCCCGTCCTGTAAGCCAGCCGAGGGTCAGTGCGCTGGGGAAGGGTGTCCACCGTGGCCAGGGGAGGCTCTCCCCGGCCTGGCTAGGGTTCGGAAGCTGGGCCCGGACCCGGGGCTTGTGCTCCTTCCCAGTGTCCCAGGGTGCGGGAGCCCCCCGTCCAGCAAGCCAGCCGAGGGTCCGTGCGCTGGGGAAAGGGTGCCCTCCGGGGCCCGGGGAGGCTCTCCCCGGCCTGGTTAGGGGTCTGAAGCTGGGACCGGGGCTCGTGCTCCGTCCGGCAGGGCCCGGGGTGCGGGAGCCCCCCGTCCTGCAAGCCAGCCAAGGGTCCGGGCGCTGGAGACAGGGGTCCACCGGGGCCCAGGGAGGCTCTCCCCGGCCTGGCTGCTTTCAGAAGCAAGGACCGGGCCCGTGAGCCGGGGTGGCTTGCTTTTTTTATTCTACGCTGGCGGAACGGAATTTTCCGCCCACCCCTAGTTAAAATACGAGACATTCCTTTAATGGCTTCTTAGACAAGTGTAAATGCTAAAAGGTTTTGTGTTAAGAGTATTAAAAATGACACCGGCAAACGATTTAGAACGCAGTAAGAATGTTCAGCTTCTAATCCTATATAGTTAAAACCTGAGGAGAATTAATTCCAGGTTGGGGAAATTAAAAATAATATCAGAGCATACATTAAGAAAAAAGTGTTTTAAAATCGAGACAGCTACCAAAGTGTGGGTGCTTTCAAAGTGCATGTAAGCAACCTGGAACTAAACGTGGCAGAGACAGCAATTTGTTCATTCAGACCTTTACCCAATTTCAAAGTGCAAGTGCCGAGAAAAGAAAAGTGCATATTAGAAATTGCAACTACATATTGCTTATCTTTTTACTAAACATAAAAATGTCAGGCCTTTTTTCTCTCTTAATATACCCAAGTGAATAAATATCTACTGACACCAAAAGCGATTTTCTGTATGGTATTGGTTTTTAGTATTCTAAATGCTTCAGAACAATACCTAGTTCCCAGGTTTCGACAGATGGGTTTTATCCATTTTTGTCTTGGCATGGCATATGCGGGGCAAAAGAATAATATATGTATCTAATGTTCTTGCGAATTGTGTTGGCATAAGACACAACAGTCCTCATTATTAATCACACCAGTCCTTTGTCCCCATTTCGCTGTGTTTGATTTGATTTGCAGTATGCCATAGCGAAATTTCATATACAGTGTTTTTGCAAACTGGGGCTGTACTTCATCTAGATATTGTTCAAAAACTGGGATTGATTTTGTAAGCAAGAACTGAGATGTTAATCTGCCTATGTCTGGGTTATGGGAAACTCTGTTCTGTATAAACGCCCAAAAAGCAGTTTTCAATGTCTTTTTGGCTGTAGCTGCCAATAGAGAAGGAGTTTCCCAGAAGTGCCTTAGCCTAAGTTTACCAAACCATGTATGCACATGCCTAACCCACTGAAGAGTGTTTCTTTTGTCGAACCCTAGGATCTCCTCAAGCCCTTCTTTATAACTAGCTAGTTCTGTTGTGGTCCATACTCGTGGCCAAAACAGCAAAGGTCTCAATAGGGCCTGATGGTCAATAAGTTTTATGTTCAGGTCCATATCAATGGGAATAATAGGTGTTCGCATGGGAAGACGTAGCAGCGATCTAAATAACCCTATTTTCTTGTCTTGCAAAAGTGTTCCTAAAGGTAACCCCCCATATTTCTGGCCCGTAGAGGGTTGCTGCTTGTGCCCTGTATTTATACACTTCAAGTGCGGGAGACACTGCCTTTGCGGTACTATTTCCAAGTTTTTTAGTTATTGTTGGTAAAGAGTTTTGACTCAGGATAATTTAGCTTTTTTTCTAATGTGGGTACCAGGTCATTTTAGTGTCTAGTTTAATGCCTACATAATTAAAATTAATCACATATTCTAGCTTCTGTTTTTAGACAGTTATATTCTTCTTGAATAATCTATGTGGATTAACTGCCATATATTTAGTTTGACTAGAATTAATTTCTAGGCCCTTGGAATCACAATAGACACTAAAAGAGTCTAATAGACCTTGAAGGCCCTTCGGAGTCTGTGATACTAAAATAGTGTAGTCCGCAAATAAAAGAGCGGGTACTGGCACCCCACCTAACATTGTTGAATCACGTGTGCATCCCAGAAGGTAATTCGGAGCATCATTTAGTGAAAATGGGGTTGGTGTCAGTACACAGCCCTGCCTTATACCTCTCCTTACGGGGATTGCCTCAGTGAGCTCACCCTTTGGACCCTATCTAACCTTTGCATAGTTATCTTCATGCAATCGTATTATTTGCACAAGAAGATCCTCTGGTACACCTTGACTTCTTAAGGATTTCCAGAGTAAATCTCCAGGGATGAGGTCAAAGGCAGCTTTCAGATCTATAAAAGCTTTATACAGGTGGCCATTTTTTTAAAATCGTATATTTCCAGCTCATACAAACCAATCTAAAAACCTGATCAATGATACTAGTCTTAGCTCTGACCCAGCCTGGTATTCTGATAAAATTTGGTTCTCCTCAATCCAATTGTTTAATTTTGATAAAATCTGCCTAGCATATGTCTTTTGAAGAACATCAATTAGACTTATTGGCCGCTAATTAGCAGGGTCTTGACGGTCTCCTTTTTTGAAAAAATAGTGACAATTGCAGCCCCTTTCCAAGACTCAGGTATTGGGGCACCTGTCGCCACAGCATTACAAAGACAGTTGACATATGGCCCACATACAACTTTATCGTGCTTTAGCAGGTTCCCTGGTAATTTATCAGGACCAGGGGCTTTCCCGGGCTTTATTGAGTCGATTGCTGCTAGAGTATCCTTTAAGCTAAAGAACGGTGTTGTTATGCAGAGTTTGTTGCATTACTTTGCTGGGTGTTTAATGTATCCGTTGTAGTCCCTGAATAGATTTTGGAAAAATGCTCAACCCAAGTACCTGGGTCTAAAGAAAGAACTTTGGTACTTCTTCCCTTTTTATTTCCTTTAGCTATTAAATTCCAGAAGCTTGCATGATCTTTGTTTTTTGCTGCAATTATGAGTTCTATCCAGACACTATCATCCCAATCTTACTTGGTTTGTGTTAATAATCTTTTATATTTAAACCTTTTGTCTCTTTTAGTGTCTTAACATCATTAGTTTTGGCTGCCGAGATAAGCTCACACTTAGCTTTATGGCACTCCTTATTATACCATTGGTTTACTAGATTGTTAGCAGCTATTCTCCCCCCCCCTACTCCCTGGGCGTCCTACTCAAGACTTGTTTTAGTTTATCTACCATTGTTTGGTGGATCTGTAATATTGGGATCTGTGCAGCAGGCAAGCCAATGTACGGGGATATGACATCTGAGAAGGTGTTATAAATATTTGTCATAACCTCGTCTTTACCTACTTTAGAAGGCCATTTCAAAGCTCTACGATTATTGGTAACTATATATAATAATCTCCACCCCTGAGGACTTTATTGCCCTCCGCACTATCCTACTGAACACACAAAGCTGGCTCACTAACAACCACCTCATGCTGAATACCAAAAAAACGGAATTCATTCTCATCTCGTCACCGAGCCACAATGCTTGATTCCGGTCCAGGGAAGACATGGCTTGGCAGTTCGGGCTGGACTGTTCCATAAGGCACAGGGTCAAGACTGATTTGCATATGGCCATGTCTAAACTGGGGTGACGTAGTGGGCAAAAGAACGATGGATTTAACCCAGATCTCTTGACTGGGGAAGAATGTCTGCATTGTCAGCATTCCGTCCATCATTTGTTTGTTGTAACGCTTTTCGCCCTAAGTGGGATGGGTATTCCCAGACGTGGGACCCGTGCTCACTAAGCCACTGGAGTCAAGCTATCCTGGCTGATGACGGCTGATAGCCAGAAACCGGTCCTAGGATGCTTGATTCCGGTCCAGGGAAGACATGGCTTGGCAGTTCGGGCTGGACTGTTCCCATGAGGCACAGGGTCAAGACTGATTTGCATATGGCCATGTCTAAACTGGGGTGGCGTAGTGGGCAAAAGAACGATGGATTTAACCCAGATCTCTTGACTGGGGGAGAATGTCTGCATTGTCAGCATTCCGTCCATCATTTGTTTGTTGTAACACACACCGAAGCTAGACCTATGGTTAAAACACCGAACCTCCTTTGACTGTGTTCCCCTCATCATTGACTCAGCAAAATCCCTAAGAATCACCATAGACAAACATCTGAATATGCAGTCGCACATCTGTAATGCCACCAAGGGAGCTAATCATAAGTTGAGCATATTAAAGAAACTCAAACACTTCCTTCAGGCTGATCTAAAAATGGCAGTACAAGCCCTAGTGCTGCCAATATTAGACTGTGGAAGCACCACCCCCTGTGGTCTCCCTAAATACTAGCTGGCTCCACTGAGGGCATCACTGAATGCCGCGGCTAGACTGGTATCAGGAACCAAAAGAAATAGTCACATCTCTCCGACCTTGAAAGCCCTGAACTGGTTGCCTTATGAGGCAAGAATACACCTAAAAGTGGCCTGCATGACACACAAAGCAATTCACAACAATACACCCAGTTACATTGCTCTAAAGCTGTAAAGGTCTGGAGGTTGCAGACAACTACGAAGTGCGAGTACTTTCCTTCTGAAACCTCAATCCTTCCATAAGAAGAGAACTGGCGGCAGAGCTTTCTCAGGGATTGCACCAAAGAATTGGAACTCCTTACCACCAGTACTGCGTGGAATCACTTCCTTTACCGCATTCAAAATAGAAGTAAAAATACTACTAATGAACAGATTCATGTCCTAAGTCTTAATTCTAGGTTGCCACCTAGTCATCTTTAAGACCCGAATACCTTTGCCTATCTCAGGTGGAATGGACGAGACTATTTTTATGAAAGCCTAATACCACAGTCCTTATTGCTCAATAACTGTATGTAGTGTAAAGCTTAGCTGGCCTCGGGTCCTCCTTGGTTATCGATATACTTTCTTTCCATTGTGAATCGAATGAGGATATTATATGTTTGTTTGCTAGCACTATCACCTAATGTTCAATAACTTTATATTGTGCAACGTCCTGCAGATTCACGGTCCTCTATGTTTGTTATCCATATATTTTATATTTCTTGTGTACGAATTGACACATTTGAATACGTGTATTCCACTTCATCCATCTATGTTCTTATACTGTAAAACACTGATACCCTCGTGGGTCACGTTTGCGCTATATACAACTTTATAAATAAAATATAGGTTCAATTGGAAATTGAATATTATCATTGTCTTTCCAGATAGTAGGATAGAAAGAAGTGCCTGCTGTTGTAAGACACAGAGGATAGTGGTCACTGTCATCTCTGATTTTGACCTTTAAATCGTGGACATTAGACCAGAAGTTGATAGAAACCAGTATGGAATCGATAATGCTCTTATAACTCCCACTGCTAAATGTAGCAGCACTTGGTCTATTGGACGGTAATCGACCATTACAGGCCCTAACTCCATGTCCTACGACTAGTCACGTAAGTTATGATACTAAAACTGTACAGGGTACTATGGTACTGCTATTCTGGGGAAGAATATTGTTTGCAATATCCTCCTATTCAAAAATATTATCTAGACCCACTACTGGTTCATACTTACAATTGAAATCTCCCCCCACAATTACTTTAGCCCTCAAATCTATTGTGCCTAAATACTCATCTAGCAGCTCTAGTACTGGGGATTCCTTACTCAATGGGCTTGACCTGTTATAGATATTTCCTATATATATTTCAGTGTTATCGCTTGTAGAGATCTTTATCCCAATTATATCCTGTGATGCAAAATCCAGCTGGGTTATATCAACAGTATGGGTGATCTTGACCCACATGACTAGCCTGCCCAATGGTCTGCCTCTTAGTGAGGGTATGGCATATATACTGTATGTTTTATACCCAAGCTTGTGTGGGGTTTCCAGGGCCCAAGTTTCTTGTAGCAAGCAGACTTCGCTATAGTATATATATTCCTGCCGTTCAGCGTCATTCAACTTCCTTCTCAGCCCTGCAATATTTCATTATATCAATTGTAGTACAGGATGCTGACTTGGTACATTAGACATGTGTATATTATCAAGGAGTCGGTCTGCCCCTAAATCGCCCCCAGTTTCTTGGACTTCATGATTTTCATTGTGGGGGTCAAGGGAATATATTGTGAGGGGTCAAGGAAATATGTTGTACATATCACTATTGGCCCAGGTTTGGCTGCATACTGGGTTTACCCTATTGGTGTGTAACACCACAGACTGATTACAGCAGGTCTCAAAGAGACAACTGCACTGTGTAGCTTGACCTAAAATAACATTGCTGCCCTGCAAATCTACTGCAAATCTACTGATGTGGTTAGGCATGTCAGATAATGAATTTATCTTGTTATGGATGCAGCATTCACTTTACTTTTTTGTAAATGTGATGAATTTAGGCATTTTTCAGGTAGGTTTCACACTAACCTTTCCAAAGTAAGGACAGTACCAGCACTCTACACAGTTCCATAGTGGGCTATTAAGACATGCCTTAGTGACAGGGATCTTCTCTTATGCCCGCAGCACCCAGAACTGCCTAGCAAAGGTGGTTGCTCATCAGTTATTTTAAGTAATCACTGGAATGATCTGCGGAGACAAACAGAAAAATACTTAAACTTAATTAAAAAAATATTACAACATTAATTTATCAAGCAAACACACAGCACATAATCCGCAAAATGCCCGGATGTATCATAAATACCAACCTCCATATGACCAAGCACATCAAAAGGCTAGGCAAATCAACACCTCCAAGAGAAAATTAAACCCTCTGTTCTTCCAGTGCATTTTAGGACTGAGGTTCAATCCATTGAATTCTGTTTTTTGTACTTTATTTTTTCATTTTCACAGTGATATTGATGGATGTGATGCTGCCAGTGCTGGGTTACCACTGCATCTACCAGAGCAACTGTATATGCAGCAGCCCAGCTCATCTCTAATACATAAGACCGTATCAAACCAATAGTAAGAAAATGCCTTTTTTCGCATAGTCGTTCCCATTTTTGTGAACTGATGATGCTGGTTTTTGAACTCTGCATATTCGGGTACTGCTGTCCAGTCCCCTGCATATATGCTCTGACTCCTAAAGTGTAGTAGAATTGAATAATCCCAAATTAACATATTTTACATTTCTAATTAGGCCATACTGTATGGTACAGTTAAATACACCAATAGTATAGAAAGTTAAATGTCACCTGAGGATTACTGCACTGTATTGTGAAACTCATTTGTCTGACAAGGAAAACATGGCTTCAGGCCTACACATATAGTCTGACTGTTGCTGCCTTTAGACCTATGGGAAGACACTTAAAATAAAGCTTCTGACAGGAGAGAAAAACTACTTTTAAATAGTAAGAAAGTTATTCCATTGTATGCCTTTTAGTCTACAGGGTATGTTGCCTGGCATTTAAAAGTGAAATATGTAAGAGTTTAGACATAAATTTATCACATTTTTGTGTCACACAGGGTGACGCAAAACCTAAAATGAGATTTACAATGCCACGCAAATCTGCTGTAATGCAGGGCAGTGCAAGTCGATGTCTTGCATTACACTGCAGTGAAGGTATTACATCCGCGGAGTGTGGGTGTTCCCACGCATCCACCCATGAATTTTCTAATCATTGCCAGGTTACCAGCACTGGTAGACCTGGGAATGCGTCTGAATTGTACACCTTCCCAATAGAGGCACAACGAGGAGAAATATCTGAACCTCTCCTTGCTCTTTCCTCTTTCTAGGAAATTGCCTCTGAAGAATGTTTTCCTGCAGGAAGTAGTCCCTTCCTGCACAAAAATAATCCTGCCTGTAATGGAAGCATGCTTGCATCACGGTACAAGGGTGCCTGCATTTGCAATAGACTGCACTGAGTGCGCGAGCAAAAGCTAAGGACAGGAATATTCCATATCTTGATATATATGGCGTATTACTGCTCTTTTCATGGAGCACAGTAGTGCTGCTTTGCATGAAAAAGCATACATTTGGGCTTTGATGTTTGCATGTTCCTACTGTGAATAGCCTTCAAAAGCCACTCTCACTGCTAGGGCAATAGCTATTTCTGTGAAATAAAACTGGAGTGCAGTTAGTGTGCTAATCCTGCATCTGTTTTTATGGAATAAGCTACAGAGATAGTTCTACCTCTGTTGGTATTATGTATTAAAAATCCAATTGAATGGTAAAGTTTGGTTTTTGATAAATATGTAGGAAAAGTGGCATTCTAAAAGTTATACTTTCCCTGCCTGAACCCCCCGCCCCCCCAGGCTAATTAACGCTAGCCTGCCTGCAGCTGGCCTCTCAGTGCTCCTGTGATGAGGTGGGAAACACAAAAGGTTTTGAAGGTGTTTAAATTCTTAGGTGCTATGGATGTGACCTCCACATCCGTAGCACTCACAGCTAGGTGTTATAGAAATAGAGGTCACATTTAGATTCCAAAGGCAGGAAATCCCTCTGGCATGGGTACCAAAGGGATTATCTTTTTTTCAGGTCTGGCTACTGTGAAGAGTTTCCCCAGCAGCCCGAAACTGTTGTTTCATTTTTGTTTTAAATGATGATCAGCATGGTGATAGCTTGTTGATGTCCCACAAAAAGTGAAGCTAAAACAAGCCGATCAGCTTATTTTACTTTCACTGCATAGGTGCTCGGGGACATATCTCAGCCTCCCAAGCACCAATTTAGCTGCAAAGGTATCATTGGAAAGAGGAGAATCTCTCACTTTCCAAGCAGGGATTAAACCACTAGTAATAGGGGATTATTTTTGAAGGGGGAGCAGCCTCCTGGCAACTGGCTAGTGGTCCTCCCTCCCCAGACACAACTGTCTTGATTTCCCCTGAGGGACTGGTGGAAGGTCTTTATCAACAATCTGCCCCTGGGTGTTTCTGTTTTACAGAAAAAAGGGGTGGGGTGGCCCACCCTAGCATAAGACCATGCATCCACCCCATACAGTAATTCTGTCTTTTCAGCCCTCCCTGGGAGGCAATTTGTATTTTCCCCTCAATCTGCCCCCCTAATAGGGAAGAAAGCTCTATAGAAATCTGGGAAAATATACTTTTTCTAAAAAAAGGGGGTGTGATGTTCCACCTTGAAATAGGCCCATCGCCCACCCCAATGTGTAAAGTATGGTCTTTCTGCCTGTCCGTGTGAGGCAGATTTAGGGGATTGCCCCCCAACGGCCCCTGGGGGGTACAAAGCCCACTAGACAACAGTGAAATAGCCCACCATGACTTAGGGTTATGCCCTAATCACAAAGTGGACTATACTGTCTCTTTACCTTACCCAGAAGGTAGTTTTGGGGTTTGCCCCCAATTTACCCAGGAGATAGAAAGTCCAGTAAAACCAGGGATTTGGCTGTTGGGGAAAAAGACTGGGGACATCCCACCTAAACATTGGGTTATACCCTACCCCAAAAGGGGCAACAGAGGCTTTCTGCCTAGAGAGCAGACAGAGCATCTCTCCAATTTGGCCCCCCAGGAGATCAGAAAGCTTACTAGACACCGTGGATTTTTAAATAGTGGCAAAAGAAAAACAAGCATTTGCAATGCAATAGGTCTCGCATTTTCAAAGTTTAAAGTTATTGGTATTGTAAATGGCAATGTCCTTTATGTATTTGTTTTTAAAACCAACAAATAGATAAGAGGTTTGTTATTTATAATGACCGTAGGTGAAAGGTTAATGCAAAACGCTGCTAAAGGAGGAGCTCCCGCGGACTGCTCTGGTTTTTAAAGGGCAGTGTATTTGTTAGGTGCTTAAATAATTTTATAGATTTTGTAACTTAATACAACATAATGTTTTCACCCCCCAAAAATTTTTACGTGCATAATACACACCAAAATATATGTTGTTTAATTAAAGCAGGGCGGGAGGAAGTCGAAATTGTGCTCTACAGCAGTAGCAGAGTCTAAGATGTTAAATAGAAACACCCTGTCACTCCTATCACCGTACACAGAGATGTTCCCAGGCTCGTCGCCTATTTCTTTGCAGCACAGCTTCCTTTGTTCTTATTCAAAGATGTCAACGGATGCTGCTTTGATGTATGCAACAACAAAATATATGCTGTTTAATTAAAGCACCATGGGAGGAGGCCCGGATTGTGCTGTCTCGTGTTAAGAGAGTCTCCCAGTGAAAATAAAAAAACCCTGTCACTCCTATTACTGTACACAGCGATGTTGCCAGGCTCGATGCCTGTTGGTTTGCAGTTGGGCTTCGTTTGTTTTTATAATATTATACATTACAGTAGCGATAGCAGTGTGTGGTGCTTAAATAATTTTATATATTTTGTAAGTTTAAATAATGTGATGTTGTTTCCCCTGTGTCAAGCAAACATTTACACTTCCTAACACTACCCTGCTGCCTCTCCCAGGAGATACTTCTTACGGGACAGATACATGCCCTCCAGCATTTGTTTACTGTCTGGTATGCATGTCTTTGAACGTTATCTATATTATCACCTTTTGTTAGTGATCAGTTAGCAGCTAAAAGCAAAGTGTTATGTTGTTTACACCATGCTGAGACATTGCGCCGCAGCAAAACATAGAACTCTGGTGGTAAAGCTGCCTTTAGGGTTGCAGGGTAAACAATTCACTTGAGGAATGCCAACTTGAAATGCTGCCAGAGGTGGACCTCCCGCTGGCTGCTCTGGTTTTAAAACAGCAGTGTATCTTTTAGTTGCTTAACCCCTTCAGTGCCCATGACGAGCTGGACTCGTCATGGAGCACAGTCGCGCTGTGCCCATGACGAGTCCAGCTCGTCATGGGACCCACCCTTGGGGGAAGCGCTGGCGCTCCCCCCGTGATTCCGCGATCTTTTTTTTTTTTGCTTGGGAGGCAGGGGAAGACCTTCCCCTGCCTCCCCCCGCCCCCCCCGCCCGCGTCATCAATGACGTCAGCACGGGAGCCGCGCTGACGTCACCGGAGGCTTCCCCTTTGCTCTCCGAGGCGCAGGAAGCCATTTGCTTCCTGCGCGTCGGAGAATAAAGGTCAGTTTTGGGGCTGGGGAGGGGGTATCAGTGGATGTGTGCGGTAGGTAGGGTGGGGGCACAATGTTGGGGGGGGTGTAAGTGGGTTTTTGAAAACTCTGCTTTGTTTCTGCTCTTTGATCGTCAAAGCGCAGGCGATTTTATGAGAATTTCGAAAAAAAAAAAAACGCTCGTTTTCGTTTCTTTGTCTGTTTCACCTGGGGGGTGCTGCTAGCGTGGGATGGGGGTGGGGGGCGTAATAAAGTCAGTCCTAGGGGTTCCAAAGTGGCCAGATTGATTTTATTTGCTTATAAAAACACCAGCATCCGAGTTTGCCAGTGCAGTGTGACTTTCGTTTTCTCGTGTAACTTTGAACTGCATTGTTGTACCAAGGGGGGGCGAAAGAAAGTGAGAGAGGGGTTGCAAAGTGGCCAGATTGATTTTATTTGCTTCCAAGTACACCACCATCAGAGTTTGCCAGTGATGTGCTTTTTTCGTTTTTTTGTCTTCCTTTGAACTGTATTGTTGTTCCCAGGGGGCAAAGTAAAGTTAGACAGAGGGATTGCAAAGTGGCCAGATTGATTTCATTTGCATCCAAGCACACCAGCATCAGAGTTTGCCAGTGCAGTGCGACTTTCGTTTTCTCAGCCTAACTTTGAACAGTATTCTTGTTCCCTGGGTGGGCGAAATAAAGTAAGACAGAGGGGTTGCCAAGTGGCCAGATTATTTTTATTTGGATCCAAGTACACCAGCATCAGAGTTTGCCAGTGATGTGCTTCTTTCGTTTTTTTGTCTTCTTTTGAACAGTGTTGTTGTTTCCAGGGGGGGCGAAATAAAGTTAGACTGAGGGATTGCAAAGTGGCCAGATTGATTTTATTTGCATCCAAGTACACCAGCATCAGAGTTTGCCAGTGATGTGCTTCTTTCGTTTTTTTGTCTTCCTTTGAACAGTGTTGTTGTTCCCAGGGGGGGCGAAATAAAGTTAGACTGAGGGATTGCAAAGTGGCCAGATTGATTTTATTTGCATCCAAGCACACCAGTGTTAGACCTGTCAGCCCTTTGGGTGGTCCCTCCTCATCATTATTTATTTTGTCCCACTTTTGCCTCAAACCCTGTTTGAATTTTTCCTTTTTGGGAACCACCAGACTTTTTCGTGTTGCTACAGATTCAGGGAGCCATTTTAGCTACCCCTGAAACTTCTGTCTGAGGGCCTGGAGCACAAAATGGTGGCCACCTGTGACATCACCAGCATCCACTGGAACCTACTAGCACCTTCCAGAACATTCCAGAACCTTGTGACAGTTGGCACCTGACTGGTGAAGAGTGAGCAGCAAAAACTTGAAGGAGGAAGGAGTGAAGCAGCAGGGGTGGAAACTTGTGCCTGGAGTGGGGTCCATAAACCCACCCTTGATACTAGTCCCTACTGACTGAGCCCAGCCTGGAGCCCTGTGTGGGAAGAAGCAGGAAAAACCATCCTAAGGACCTGGACAGCAGGAACAGGCCTTAGAACCAAAGAACAGCAAGATCCTGACCTGGATACTGGTTTCCCTGGAGTCCGACGTCGAGTAGCCTGAGACCTGGAGCCCGAGGTGGAGAAGCGGCGCTGACTGGAAAAGCAGACGTCGTACCCGGAGCCGCCAGAGGTCGTGAGAGGGCGCCGTCAGAGGTCGTGAGGAGTACCAGAGGTCGAGGAGGAAGTCACCCGAGGTCGAGTGAGCGGCGTCATCGGAGGGGTGAAGTCCGCCCTCCGGAGTCGTCGGGGACCGAGGTGAAGTGTACCGGAGGTCGGGAGTGAGGATCGCACTCCGGAGTCGCCGGAAACCTGAGGAAAGGAGCACCGGAGGCCGGGAGTGAGGATCGCACTCCGGAGTCGCCGGAAGTCGACATCGAGGCCAGGCCGGCCGACGTCATCGAAGCCGAGAGCGCCATCGGACCGGAGCCGCCCGAGGTCGACATCGAGAAAAGACTGCCCGACGCCTTCGAATCGGAGGTCGAGATCGAACCGAGGCCGCCGACATCGAACCGGAACCGCCTACCGGCGTCATCAAGAACTGACATTGTGCCGAGGCCGCCGATATCGAACCGGAACCGCCTCACGGCGTCGACACGACTCCAGCGGCGTCGGAACATCAGAAAAAGGGCAGTAAGTGGAGTAGAGGGCGCCTAAGGCCCTGTGGAGACCTGAGAGACTGCTCTAAGGGGCTAGGGAGGTGCTGGAACCAACCTGACTGTGCCAGGGGTGAGCTGGGACTAACCTAGAGAGGTTGTGTGGAGAGAGAGAGCCAGGGCACTGGTATTTCCCCCCTTGATCTACCTCAGTTTAGGCCTCAGCCTTGCTTAAGTCAGGGAGTAGACCCCCTCAAGCCTTCCACATCCCCACAAGCTGTGCCTGGGCCAAATTAGCCCATAGTAATCTCAACTGTGATCTGATTATATGAGTGTCACCGTATGCTTTTAATTATTTATTGGGGGCACTGTATTTATTGTGTTTAACCTATTTATTGCTTCACTATATTTATTGGTCCACAGGACTTGTTGATGCACAATATTTATTGGTTACAGTATTTATTGCCTCAGAATATTTAATTGCCTGTATTAACTGCACTTGTATTTATGTCCTTAGTATTTATGATCTCCCCTATGTATTGAATCAGTAAGCCAGTATTTATTTGACCTGCACTATTTAAGAAGCTTTGTACATTGTGATTGTCTTATTTATTTTTCCAATCAGCAACTAAGAGAAAAAGATAAAGAAAGCTATTTTCATAATTTTTACGGTGTAGAGTCGTTTTTGGAACGGATGCACGCATGGTTATTGTATGGGTATAATGTATGCTTAGCACGGTGCCTGTTTCCTGACCACTCGAGCCAAGCTACCACAGTGTGTCCCAGAAATTCCCCGTTACCACCAACCTCTTCAGGAGTGGGAGTGGGGGATTTCCAACATAATTGGTGTTCAGTGGTGGGATAGAGCTGTGCCTACGTATACTCAACAATAACTGTGGGTAGTCCATAGGCCTACACCGGGAGTTTTCTCAAAGCGGCCTTCCTAATTGTGGGTTTTTGTTTTTTTTCAAATTTACTCTGGTGGTGGGAGGAGGTATTATTAAAGGTACCCCCCTGCATTGTTACTGCACAAAACCTGTCCTCTAACCTGAGTGGGCGAGATGGAGTTTGTACTAGAAAATCTAGAAACGTACACTGTGGCCCAACTCAGGGAGTTTTGCCAGCGGGAGGGGGTGTACTGTCCCCCAGGAGCAAAGAAGGGTGCACTCCAAACCAGCTTAAGGGCTTGGGGGGAGGCACGCAGGGAAAGCAAGGCTGAGGAGGAAGACAGGGATGGAGAGCCTGACCCCGAGGGGGCTGAGATGTACCAACCTGAGGTGGGGAACCTGTCAGCAGGGCCCAGGACACTTTCTAGGAAGGGCAGCACTGTCTCTAGCGGTGGCTTATCTGCAGTGGAGTTAGCAGACTGGAGGGAGAAAAGACAGCTCACATGGGATTTAGCAAGGCTGGAGAAGGAGAAGGAGGAACAGAGGATGGCTCATGAGACGGAGAAACAGAGGATGGCTCATGAGATAAGACTGAAAGAGATAGAGCTTCAGATCCTAAGAATTGGGGCACCAACTGTTCCTAATGGTGGCAGCAAAGACCAAGAAATCACCAGGGAATCCAAACCCTACCTGCCAAAGGACATAGTAGCTAGCTATGGGGTGGGTGATGACATCGCCAAGTGGCTAGCAGCCTATGAGGTCTCGTTGAGGGCCCATGGGGTTCCAGAGAAGTACTGGGGAGGGGGATTGTACAAGTACATGCCTCCAGCTGGTAGGGATGCTTTATTGGCTCTCGAGGAGGATGAGCAGACCCACTACCCCACCATGAAACTGGCGCTCATAAGAAAGTTTGGACTAACACCCGAAAAGTACAGACAGAAGTTCAGGGGTAGTCACAAACTGGGCACACAGAATTGGGTGGACTTCCTGGACTATGCAAAGAAGGCACTGGAAGGTTGGATTCAGGGCAGTGAAGTGAGGAACTACGAGGGGTTGTTTGACCTAGTACTGAAGGAACACCTGCTCGAGAAGTGTTTTCCTGAACTGCGGCAACACCTGGTGGATAGCAAGCTGACCAGTCCCCGGAAGCTTGCTGAGGAGGCGGACATTTGGGCTAGTACCCGGGTGTCCACAAGGGGGACTGGAGGGGATACTCAAAAGGCCGGACAGGGCACCCCCCAGAAGATAGAGGGAGGGGAAAAGAAAAAGGAGTTCTCCAAAGGCCCCCAAAATAACTTCCAAGGGAAGGGAACAGGATTCACCCCTAGGGCTAACCCACCCAGAAACCCTAATCCTGGCCAGAGTCAGCAGCCAAGGGTTGTCCATTGCTACGAGTGCGGTGGCGTTGGACACTATAAAGGAGATCCGAAGTGCCAGAAACGACCACCCCCTCCCATTGGAGGAAAGACCCCCGGAGTAGCTAGTGTAGTGCTCGGGGAGGAGATGCCCTTAACTAAGGGAAGGGAGTGGGCGGGTGTCACTTTAGTGTCCCTGGGAGAACGGGAGATGGTTCCTAAGATCCAGGTGCCCGCAAATACTGTAAAGTATGGGCAGTGGGTCACCATCAACGGCCAAAGAGGGGAGGCCCTGAGAGACACAGGAGCCAGTATGACTATGGTACGTAGTCAACTGGTGTCTCCAGAGCAGGTAATTCCCGATGTACTCCACCCAGCCGCGATGGCTGACGGCAGAACAGGCCACTATCCAGTGGCTGAGGTTCCCTTTGAATGGGGGGGGGTTGCAGGTTCACTTCGAGTTGCCGTAAGCCCTGCCGTGCCAGTTGATTGTCTGCTGGGGAATGACATGGAGCACAACGCTTGGAAGAAGGTGGAGTACCGGACTCACACTGAGATGCTGGGTACACCTGACTGGGCCTGTGTTAGCACAAGGTCCACGACTACCCGAAGAGGGAGTTCATTTCGGCTGGAGCCTGGAACAAAGGCCCAGCCAGCTGCCAGTCAAGGGAAGAACCGAGGACAGGAGGAGCCTGCCTCGGCGTCCCCACCCCGTAGGACGGATAGGCCACCGGAGGTGGTGGACCAGGAGTCTGCGGTGGGGGACGTTACCAAACTGGAGGACCTACCCATCCCGGCCGAGTGGCACGTGGAGGGAGGCCCGTCCAGGGAGGAATTCTGCCAGGGCCAGAGGGAGTGCCCTACCCTTGAGGGGCTGAGGCGACAGGCCGAAGCCCAGGCAGCAGGAAACGTTGAAGGGAACTACAGTGTTTACTGGGAGGATGGCCTCCTCTACAGTGAACCCAAGGCACCCTTACACGGATCGTCACGAGCCTTGGTAGTCCCTCAACGTTATCGAGCCTTCCTTCTGGAGTTGGCTCACGAGATCCCATTGGCAGGACACCTGGGGCAAGACAAGACCTTCGCCCGTCTTGTCCCACACTTTTATTGGCCTCAGATGAAAGTGTCGTCCGATACCTACTGCCGGACATGTGTGTCTTGCCAAGCCAGTGGGAAAACAGGGGTGAAGCTAAAAGCTCCCCTGGAACCACTTCCTGTCGTTAGCACCCCCTTTGAAAGGGTGGGCATCGACATTGTGGGTCCATTAGATCCACCAACTACAGCTGGTCACAGGTTTATCCTGGTTCTGGTGGATCATGCCACACGGTACCCAGAGGCAATACCTCTGAGGACCATAACAGCACCTGTTGTGGCTAGGGCCCTGATGGGAATCTTTACCCGAGTGGGTTTTCCCAAGGAAGTTGTGTCCGACAGGGGGACCAACTTCATGTCAGCGTACATGCGGGCGATGTGGAAGGAGTGTGGAGTGACCTACCGGTTCACAACTCCTTACCACCCCCAGACCAATGGTCTGGTGGAGAGGTTTAACAAAACCTTGAAAGGCATGATCAGAAGTCTGCCTGAAAGCCTGCGGAGGAAATGGGACGTCCTCCTACCCTGTCTACTCTTTTCTTACAGGGAAGTGCCACAGAAGGGAGTGGGCTTCAGCCCCTTCGAGCTTCTGTATGGGCACCCTGTACGTGGACCTCTCAACCTGGTGAGAGACGGATGGGAAAGAACTCCCAGAAAGCTTCCCCAGGATGTGGTGAGCTACATGCTGGCCTTCCGGAGCCAAATGGCTAAGTTGTGGAAGCAAGCTTCTGACAACTTGGAAGCCAGCCAAGCAGTGATGAAGGCGTGGTATGACCACAACGCTCACCCGGTGGAGTTGGAGCCTGGCCAGAAGGTGTGGGTGATCGAACCAGGAGAGCTTAGTGCCCTCCAGGATCGCTGGTCAGGACCCTTTGAGGTGTTGGAGAAGAAGGGTAAGGCTACCTACTTGGTGGACCTGAAGACCCCTCGTCAGCCCCTGCGGGTGCTGCATGCCAACCGCCTCAAACCCCACCACGAGAGGCCCGAAGTCATCTTGATGATGGTGACTGACGGAGGAGAGGACGTGGAAAGCGAGCCTCTCCCTGATCTGTTTGCGTCTCATGAAAAGGATGGGTCGGTGGAGGGAGTGAATCTCTCCCCATCTCTAACTCCTGAACAGCAGGAGGACTGTCGCCAGGTCCTGGGGCAGTACTCTTCGTTGTTCTCCCTTGTCCCGGGTAGGACTCACCTGTGCGTCCATGACGTGGACACAGGAGACAGCCCACCTGTGAAGTCCAAGATCTACCGGATGTCAGACAAGGTGAAGGCCAGCATTCATAGTGAAGTCACTAAGATGCTGGAGCTAGGAGTGATCGAACCTTCTAGCAGCCCCTGGTCCAGTCCGGTGGTACTAGTACCAAAAGCTGCACCACCGGGTGCCCAACCAGAACTGAGGTTCTGTGTGGACTATCGGGGACTGAATTCAGTGACCAAAACTGATGCTCATCCGATCCCTAGGGCGGATGAATTGATTGACCGGCTGGGAGCTGCCCAATATCTAAGTACCTTTTACCTTACTTCTGGGTACTGGCAGATCTCTTTGACTGATGGAGCAAGGGAAAGGTCAGCCTTCTCCACGCCCAATGGCCACTACCAGTTCTGTGTAATGCCCTTTGGGCTCAAGAACGCACCTGCCACGTTTCAGCGCCTGGTAAACCAGATCCTCACCGGAATGGAGAGTTTCTCTGCTGCTTATCTGGATGACATAGCCGTCTTCAGTAACAGCTGGGAGGATCACTTGCATCACCTGCAAGCCGTTCTCCAGGCCCTGAGACAAGCTGGATTGACGATCAAGGCCAGCAAGTGCCAGATCGGGCAGGGGTCGGTAGTGTACCTTGGACACTTGGTGGGTAGGGGAGCGGTGCAACCCCTCCAGGCGAAGATCGAGGCCATCATGGCCTGGAAACCCCCCAAGACACAGACTGAGGTCCGAGCATTTTTGGGCCTCACGGGATACTACCGCCGCTTCGTGAAGGGGTACGGTACCATCGTAGCCCCCCTCACGGAGCTCACGTCCAAGAAACAACCTCGACGGGTAGTCTGGACGGAGGCTTGTCAGCAAGCCTTTGAGAGATTGAAGAAAGCCATGTGCGAGGCCCCGGTCTTAAGGGCCCCAGACTTTTCCAAGAAGTTCATTGTCCAGACGGATGCATCAGAACATGGCATTGGGGCAGTGTTATCGCAACTCAATGAAGAGGGTCTGGATCAACCCGTGGTCTTCCTATCCCGGAGACTACTTCCCAGGGAACAGAAGTGGAGTGCAATAGAGCGTGAAGCCTTTGCAGTGGTATGGGCTCTGAAGAAGTTGCGGCCATACCTGTTTGGCTCGCACTTCCTGGTTCAGACCGACCACAGACCCCTTCGTTGGCTGATGCAAATGAAGGGGGAGAATCCCAAGTTGTTGAGGTGGTCTATTTCCCTACAGGGAATGGACTTTCAGGTGGAACATCGGCCTGGAGTGGACCACGCCAATGCAGACGGTCTCTCAAGGTATTTCCGCCTTAGTGACGAGAACTCCCAAGGGGTTGGGTAGCTCTCCCCACTTTCAGCTGGGGGGGACGCGTGTTAGACCTGTCAGCCCTTTGGGTGGTCCCTCCTCATCATTATTTATTTTGTCCCACTTTTGCCTCAAACCCTGTTTGAATTTTTCCTTTTTGGGAACCACCAGACTTTTTCGTGTTGCTACAGATTCAGGGAGCCATTTTAGCTACCCCTGAAACCTCTGTCTGAGGGCCTGGAGCACAAAATGGTGGCCACCTGTGACATCACCAGCATCCACTGGAACCTACTAGCACCTTCCAGAACATTCCAGAACCTTGTGACAGTTGGCACCTGACTGGTGAAGAGTGAGCAGCAAAAACTTGAAGGAGGAAGGAGTGAAGCAGCAGGGGTGGAAACTTGTGCCTGGAGTGGGGTCCATAAACCCACCCTTGATACTAGTCCCTACTGACTGAGCCCAGCCTGGAGCCCTGTGTGGGAAGAAGCAGGAAAAACCATCCTAAGGACCTGGACAGCAGGAACAGGCCTTAGAACCAAAGAACAGCAAGATCCTGACCTGGATACTGGTTTCCCTGGAGTCCGACGTCGAGTAGCCTGAGACCTGGAGCCCGAGGTGGAGAAGCGGCGCTGACTGGAAAAGCAGACGTCGTACCCGGAGCCGCCAGAGGTCGTGAGAGGGCGCCGTCAGAGGTCGTGAGGAGTACCAGAGGTCGAGGAGGAAGTCACCCGAGGTCGAGTGAGCGGCGTCATCGGAGGGGTGAAGTCCGCCCTCCGGAGTCGTCGGGGACCGAGGTGAAGTGTACCGGAGGTCGGGAGTGAGGATCGCACTCCGGAGTCGCCGGAAACCTGAGGAAAGGAGCACCGGAGGCCGGGAGTGAGGATCGCACTCCGGAGTCGCCGGAAGTCGACATCGAGGCCAGGCCGGCCGACGTCATCGAAGCCGAGAGCGCCATCGGACCGGAGCCGCCCGAGGTCGACATCGAGTAAAGACTGCCCGACGCCTTCGAATCGGAGGTCGAGATCGAACCGAGGCCGCCGACATCGAACCGAACCGCCTACCGGCGTCATCAAGAACTGACATTGTGCCGAGGCCGCCGATATCGAACCGGAACCGCCTCACGGCGTCGACACGACTCCAGCGGCGTCGGAACATCAGAAAAAGGGCAGTAAGTGGAGTAGAGGGCGCCTAAGGCCCTGTGGAGACCTGAGAGACTGCTCTAAGGGGCTAGGGAGGTGCTGGAACCAACCTGACTGTGCCAGGGGTGAGCTGGGACTAACCTAGAGAGGTTGTGTGGAGAGAGAGAGCCAGGGCACTGGTATTTCCCCCCTTGATCTACCTCAGTTTAGGCCTCAGCCTTGCTTAAGTCAGGGAGTAGACCCCCTCAAGCCTTCCACATCCCCACAAGCTGTGCCTGGGCCAAATTAGCCCATAGTAATCTCAACTGTGATCTGATTATATGAGTGTCACCGTATGCTTTTAATTATTTATTGGGGGCACTGTATTTATTGTGTTTAACCTATTTATTGCTTCACTATATTTATTGGTCCACAGGACTTGTTGATGCACAATATTTATTGGTTACAGTATTTATTGCCTCAGAATACTTAATTGCCTGTATTAACTGCACTTGTATTTATGTCCTTAGTATTTATGATCTCCCCTATGTATTGAATCAGTAAGCCAGTATTTATTTGACCTGCACTATTTAAGAAGCTTTGTACATTGTGATTGTCTTATTTATTTTTCCAATCAGCAACTAAGAGAAAAAGATAAAGAAAGCTATTTTCATAATTTTTACGGTGTAGAGTCGTTTTTGGAACGGATGCACGCATGGTTATTGTATGGGTATAATGTATGCTTAGCACGGTGCCTGTTTCCTGACCACTCGAGCCAAGCTACCACAGTGTGTCCCGGAAATTCCCCGTTACCACCAACCTCTTCAGGAGTGGGAGTGGGGGATTTCCAACAACCAGCATCAGAGTTTGCCAGTGCAGTGCGTCTTTAGTTTTTTCGCCTAACTTTGACCAGTATTGTTGTTCCCAGGGGGGGCGAAATAAAGTTAGACAGAGGGATTGCAAAGTGGCCAGATTGATTTTATTTGCATCCAAGCACACCAGCATCAGAGTTTGCCAGTGCAGTGCGTCTTTAGTTTTTTCGCCTAACTTTGAACAGTATTGTTGTTCCCAGGGGGGGCGAAATAAAGTTAGACAGAGGGATTGCAAAGTGGCCAGATTGATTTTATTTGCATCCAAGCACACCAGCATCAGAGTTTGCCAGTGCAGTGCGTCTTTAGTTTTCTCGCCTAACTTTGAACAGTATTGTTGTTCCCAGGGGGGGCGAAATAAAGTTAGACAGAGGGATTGCAAAGTGGCCAGATTGCTTTTATTTGCATCCAAGCACACCAGCATCAGAGTTTGCCAGTGCAGTGCGTCTTTAGTTTTCTCGCCTAACTTTGAACAGTATTGTTGTTCCCAGGGGGGGGCGAAATAAAGTTAGACAGAGGGATTGCAAAGTGGCCAGATTGATTTTATTTGCATCCAAGCACACCAGCATCAGAGTTTGCCAGTGCAGTGCATCTTTAGTTTTCTCGCCCAGCTTTGAACAGTATTGTTGTTCCCAGGGGGGGCGAAATAAAGTTAGACAGAGGGATTGCAAAGTGGCCAGATTGATTTTATTTGCATCCAAGCACACCAGCATCAGAGTTTGCCAGTGCAGTGCGTCTTTAGTTTTCTCGCCTAACTTTGAACAGTATTGTTGTTCCCAGGGGGGGCGAAATAAAGTTAGACAGAGGGATTGCAAAGTGGCCAGATTGCTTTTATTTGCATCCAAGCACACCAGCATCAGAGTTTGCCAGTGCAGTGCGTCTTTAGTTTTCTCGCCTAACTTTGAACAGTATTGTTGTTCCCAGGGGGGGGCGGAATAAAGTTAGACAGAGGGATTGCAAAGTGGCCAGATTGATTTTATTTGCATCCAAGCACACCAGCATCAGAGTTTGCCAGTGCAGTGCGTCTTTAGTTTTCTCGCCCAGCTTTGAACAGTATTGTTGTTCCCAGGGGGGGCGAAATAAAGTTAGACAGAGGGATTGCAAAGTGGCCAGATTGATTTTATTTGCATCCAAGCACACCAGCATCAGAGTTTGCCAGTGCAGTGCGTCTTTAGTTTTCTCGCCTAACTTTGAACAGTATTGTTGTTCCCAGGGGGGGCGAAATAAAGTTAGACAGAGGGATTGCAAAGTGGCCAGATTGATTTTATTTGCATCCAAGCACACCAGCATCAGAGTTTGCCAGTGCAGTGCGTCTTTAGTTTTCTCGCCCGGCTTTGAACAGTATTGTTGTTCCCAGGGGGGGCGAAATAAAGTTAGACAGAGGGATTGCAAAGTGGCCAGATTGATTTTATTTGCATCCAAGCACACCTGCATCAGAGTTTGCCAGTGCAGTGCGTCTTTAGTTTTCTCGCCTAACTTTGAACAGTATTTTTGTTTCCAGGGGGGGCGAAATAAAGTTAGACAGAGGGATTGCAAAGTGCCCAGATTGATTTTATTTGCATCCAAGCACACCAGCATCTGAGTTTGCCAGTGCAGTGAGTCTTTAGTTTTTTCGCCTAACTTTGAACAGTATTGTTGTTCCCAGGGGGGGGCGAAATAAAGTTAGACAGAGGGATTGCAAAGTGGCCAGATTGATTTTATTTGCATCCAAGCACACCAGCATCAGATTTTGCCAGTGCAGTGCGTCTTTAGTTTTTTCGCCTAACTTTGAACAGTATTGTTGTTCCCAGGGGGGGGCGAAATAAAGTTAGACAGAGGGATTGCAAAGTGGCCAGATTGATTTTATTTGCATCCAAGCACACCAGCATCAGAGTTTGCCAGTGCAGTGCGTCTTTAGTTTTCTCGCCTAACTTTGAACAGTATTGTTGTTCCCAGGGGGGGCGAAATAAAGTTAGACAGAGGGATTGCAAAGTGGCCAGATTGATTTTATTTGCATCCAAGCACACCAGCATCAGAGTTTGCCAGTGCAGTGCGTCTTTAGTTTTCTCGCCTAACTTTGAACAGTATTGTTGTTCCCAGGGGGGGCGAAATAAAGTTAGACAGAGGGATTGCAAAGTGGCCAGATTGATTTTATTTGCATCCAAGCACACCAGCATCTGAGTTTGCCAGTGCAGTGCGTCTTTAGTTTTTTCGCCTAACTTTGAACAGTATTGTTGTTCCCAGGGGGGGCGAAATAAAGTTAGACAGAGGGATTGCAAAGTGGCCAGATTGATTTTATTTGCATCCAAGCACACCAGCATCAGAGTTTGCTAGTGCAGTGCGTCTTTAGTTTTCTCGCCTAACTTTGACCAGTATTGTTGTTCCCTGGGGGGGCGAAATAAAGTTAGACAGAGGGATTGCAAAGTGGCCAGATTGATTTTATTTGCACCAAAGCACACCAGCATCAGAGTTTGCCAGTGCAGTGCGTCTTTAGTTTTCTCGCCTAACTTTGACCAGTATTGTTGTTCCCTGGGGGGGCGAAATAAAGTTAGACAGAGGGATTGCAAAGTGGCCAGATTGATTTTATTTGCACCAAAGCACACCAGCATCAGAGTTTGCCAGTGCAGAGCGTCTTTAGTTTTTTCGCCTAACTTTGAACAGTATTGTTGTTCCCAGGGGGGGGCGAAATAAAGTTAGACAGAGGGATTGCAAAGTGGCCAGATTGATTTTATTTGCATCCAAGCACACCAGCATCAGAGTTTGCCAGTGCAGTGCGTCTTTAGTTTTCTCGCCTAACTTTGAACAGTATTGTTGTTCCCAGGGGGGGCGAAATAAAGTTAGACAGAGGGATTGCAAAGTGGCCAGATTGATTTTATTTGCATCCAAGCACACCAGCATCAGAGTTTGCCAGTGCAGTGCGTCTTTAGTTTTCTCGCCTAACTTTGAACAGTATTGTTGTTCCCAGGGGGGGCGAAATAAAGTTAGACAGAGGGATTGCAAAGTGGCCAGATTGATTTTATTTGCACCAAAGCACACCAGCATCAGAGTTTGCCAGTGCAGTGCTTCTTTAGTTTTCTCGCCTAACTTTGACCAGTATTGTTGTTCCCTGGGGGGGCGAAATAAAGTTAGACAGAGGGATTGCAAAGTGGCCAGATTGATTTTATTTGCACCAAAGCACACCAGCATCAGAGTTTGCCAGTGCAGTGCGTCTTTAGTTTTCTCGCCTAACTTTGACCAGTATTGTTGTTCCCTGGGGGGGCGAAATAAAGTTAGACAGAGGGATTGCAAAGTGGCCAGATTTATTTTATTTTTACCAAAGCACACCAGCATCAGAGTTTGCCAGTGCAGTGCGTCTTTAGTTTTTTCGCCTAACTTTGAACAGTATTGTTGTTCCCAGGGTGGGGCGAAATAAAGTTAGACAGAGGGATTGCAAAGTGGCCAGATTGATTTTATTTGCATCCAAGCACACCAGCATCAGAGTTTGCCAGTGCAGTGCGTCTTTAGTTTTCTCGCCTAACTTTGAACAGTATTGTTGTTCCCAGGGGGGGCGAAATAAAGTTAGACAGAGGGATTGCAAAGTGGCCAGATTGATTTTATTTGCATCCAAGCACACCAGCATCAGAGTTTGCCAGTGCAGTGCGTCTTTAGTTTTCTCGCCTAACTTTGAACAGTATTGTTGTTCCCAGGGGGGGCGAAATAAAGTTAGACAGAGGGATTGCAAAGTGGCCAGATTGATTTTATTTGCATCCAAGCACACCAGCATCAGAGTTTGCCAGTGCAGTGCGTCTTTAGTTTTCTCGCCTAACTTTGAACAGTATTGTTGTTCCCAGGGGGGGCGAAATAAAGTTAGACAGAGGGATTGCAAAGTGGCCAGATTGATTTTATTTGGATGTATGACGTTACAACGCATGCTTTTACACCGCATGCCGTTACAACGCATTTTTTACACCGCAAGATCTGTTACAACGCCAGCCTTTACAACGCATGCTTTTACAACGACGTACACTAGATGGAGTGCTGACATTAGAAATGTATAATTTACTATTCTAACTCCAGTCCACGTTGCAGTAGGGAAGGTGTTTGGATAGTAAAACTACACTATTTCTAATGTTAGCACGCCATCTAGTGCATTTCGTTGTAATGGCATGCGTTGTAATGGCATGCGTTGTAACAGATTTCGCGTTGTAATAGTTTCGTTGTAATGGTAGTGCGGTGTAAAAGTTGCGTTGTAAAGGTTGTTCACCATTTTATTTGCATCCAAGCACACCAGCATCAGAGTTTGCCAGTGCAGTGCGTCTTCAGTTTTCTCGCCTAACTTTGAACAGTATTGTTGTTCCCAGGGGGGGCGAAATAAAGTTAGACAGAGGGATTGCAAAGTTGCCAGATTGATTTTATTTGCATCCAAGCACACCAGCATCAGAGTTTGCCAGTGCAGTGCGTCTTTAGTTTTCTCGCCTAACTTTGAACAGTATTGTTGTTCCCAGGGGGGGCGAAGTAAAGTTAGACAGAGGGATTGCAAAGTGGCCAGATTGATTTTATTTGCATCCAAGCACACCAGCATCAGAGTTTGCCAGTGCAGTGCGTCTTTAGTTTTTTCGCCTAACTTTGAACAGTATTGTTGTTCCCAGGGGGGGCGAAATAAAGTAAGACTGAGGGCTTGCCAAGTTTCCAGATTGTTTTTATTTGCATCCAAGTACACCAGCTTCAGAGTTTGCCAGTGTATTGCTACTTTCGTTTTCTCATCTAACTTTGAACAGCATTGTTGTTTCCAGGGGGGGCGAAATAATGTAAGACAGAGGGGTTGCAAAGTGGCCAGATTGATTTCATTTGCATCCAAGTACACCAGCGTCAGAGTTTGCCAGTGTTTTGCTACTTTCGTTTTCTCGTCTTCCTTTGAACAGCATTGTTGTTTCTAGTGTGGGAGAGGTTACCATTTCTGTAGGTACTGCAATACCTGGTTGATGGGTGAATTGGAAAACACAATGTGCACCATGGTTCTGTGTTTATGGATGTGGTCTACCATACTGCATATGTTTTGTAAGGATGTAAGCAATGGACAGTGAAACGTTTCCCTTCAGGGCCCTCTAGTCATGTCCATAACTCTTCCGGTGAAACCACTCGCTGATTTCTGAATAGGTAGTGAGAGATCGTTTAGGTAACCATGTTGTTTCTGCTTACATTTCACATGCTTGGCATTCCCTAGGAGTTTTTTTTTTTTGTCTGCGTATTACTCTTATCAAGTGCATAATTTGAATTGTGCTACATCCAAGTGTTTGTAGCGGGCACAATTAGGTTATAGCTGAAGGCAGTGCGAGTTTCTCTCAGTGGGCAAGTATGGCGTTCAGTGGGGATGTGGCACTATGGCCGGAGCTGTTGAATTTGGAAATGGGGAACCGGGTTCAGCATTCATGACCAGTCCACCACACCACTGTACTGAGGGAGCGCATTCCCATGCTACACCGTAGAAGGCCCCAATGGACCTTAGAAGGCTTGATGTCTTAGCACAAGCAGGTGTAATGTAGTGGTGTCAACTTACAAAGAGTATAAAGTACAAGTAGAGGTATAAAAGTGCAATAAATGGCAGACACGCAAAACACAGGAACACACTGGGTAGGCACTTCTACGGGCATGGAGAACAGAATTTCCTATAATGTAAAGACTTACTTCACACAATGGAGAGGGTGTGAATTAAGTTTGGAAGTGTCTTTGCAGGAGGAGAAATTTGAGGTTAGTTTTGAAGGACTGGGAAGAGGGAGGGGGTGGTCCGGAGCTGAGGCTCAGTTCCAGAATCTTGCCGCGTTGCTTGTAAAGGATTGGGCCATCAATCTTTCCTTTTTGAAAGTGGGAGGGTCAAGCAATACATTTTGCGCAGTACGTGATGGTCTAGAGCATTATATGCATATGTTACAATAAAGTTTTTTTTCCTCTTTTTTTTCTAGACTAAAGCTTTTCAACGGTGGCTGTTCTGCAGTTTTGTGTAGTTGCATTGTGTTGGTAAGAATTTTTTTGTTGTTGTATTTACACCAAATGAGTAATAATATAATGTCCGAATGAATTTCTTTGTAAGTGATGTCATAATGGCGGCATATTTAGTTAGTGGTTTGAGCATGAAAATCTTTGCGATGTGTTTTGCATAGTCTTATGTGTAATTGTTTTTCTCTTTCTTTTTTAGTGGGATATTGTTGATCCATACTGTGTCTGTACAGAGTAGGTGGTGGTGAGTAGTTTTGCTGCCTCTGGCAAGTGAGTGGTATTGTTTTGGAGTATATTTGAGTTTTTGATAAAGGTGCTTTTTGCTTATTACTTATTTTACAAAGAGTTTGTTGTTGTTGACAAGTTACATTTATTAGTAAGCAATATGGCTAGCCGTAGAATGACTGCTCAACAGGTGGTCGGTATGCTTCTTGAATCTTCCTCTGATCATGATTATGAGACTGACAGTGCGTCTGAGGGAGAGGAGGGAGGGGAAGATTCTGGCAGTGAGTTTTCGCTCAACATGGAATCATCGGATGATGAAGGTACTCTCAGTGCAGATGAAGGTACTCTTGGTGTGGATGAAGCAACTCTCAGTGCGGATGAAGTGCCTGTCTTAGAGGAGGAAACTGCTGTGCCGATGGTGCAAGAGGCATCTGGATTGCAGTCTGAGGCTGCTAGGCTTCCTACTGGAAGTGCTGGACTTTGGGTTGATCCAAACATGGTGCAGCCGGTGTTTCCTGCCTTTAGTGGTGTTGCAGGGTGTACAGTGAATTGTGAAAACTTTTTGCCTATTCAGTTTTTTCAGTTGTTTATGGATGATGTATTTTTGGGTGAGATTGTTGAGCAGACGAATTTGTATGCTGAACAGTTTTTGAGGATCAACAGTGACAAACTTAGGCCCCAGTCTAGAGCTACCCGGTGGACTCCCACATATCTGGAAGAGATTAAGAAGTTTTTGGGTTTGACTTTATTGATGGGTGTGGTAAGGAAGCCAACCTTGGCTTCATATTGGTCTACTAGCCCCTTGTTGGCAACTGCCATATTTCCTGCAGTTATGACTCGTAATCGGTATTTACTTTTGCTACGTATGCTGCATTTTGTTGATAATTCAATGGCGTTGCCACAAGATCACCCTGACTGTGACCGTCTTTTTAAGATTCGGCCCGTTCTTGATCACTTTGTGGATCGGTTTTCTGAGATCTATACTCCAGGGAAAGAAATATCTATTGATGAGTCTTTGGTCTTGTTCAAGGGCCGTTTGGTTTTTAGGCAGTACATCCCTAGCAAGAGGGCACGCTATGGAATTAAGCTGTATATGTTGTCTGAGAGTAGGACAGGATATGTATTTAATTTTCGTGTGTATACTGGTAGAGATTCTGCCATTGACCCCCCAGGATGTCCGTCCACTTTTGGAGTTGCAGAGAAAATTGTGTGGGATCTTGCTAGGAGACTGTTTAACAGAGGCCACCATTTGTACCTTGATAACTTCTATACTGCTGTGCAATTATTTAAGGAATTGTATAAAGTGGACACTTTTGCATGTGGCACAATCCGCTCTAACCGTAAAGCTTATCCGAAAGAGCTTGTTTGCAAAAAACTTCAGAGGGGGCAGTGCAGTTCCTTGCGTAGTGATGAACTACTAGCTGTGAAATTTGTGGACAGGAGGGATGTGTACATGCTGACTACCATCCATGATGAGAGTACTTCACCTGTGGCTGTTTGGGGTCAGGTTGCTGAAGTGCGCAAACCTGTGTGCATTCTAGACTACAATAAGCACATGGGTGGTGTTGACAGAGTAGATCAGAGGTTGGAACCTTACTCTGCTATTCGTAAGGCTTATGTTTGGTATAAGAAGTTGGCCATCCATTTCTTCGAATTAGCAATGTTCAATGCTTTTATTGTGTTCAAGGAGTGTTCTCCTGCGTCAAAGTTGACATTTATTCAGTTTCAGCACTCTGTGATAGCTAGCCTTGTTGTTGTGGAACAGGCAAGTGTTCCTAGATTTGGAGTGGTGGAGGATGTGGTTCGATTGAAAGATCGCCACTTTCCTGATTTCATCCCTCCCACACCGGCAAAAGATTTTCCCACTAGGAGATGTAGAGTCTGTTGGCGAAGAGATAAGCGGAAGGAGACTCGTATGTACTGCTCCGACTGTCCATCTAAACCTGGGCTGTGTGTCCCTGCTTGTTTTAGAGCGTACCATACCCAAAAGAAGTTTTGGGAGCAATCATGAGTGGTAAAGTTAACTGATTGGTTTGTTTTCTTTGGAAAATGTGATTCTGTTTCAAGGTTGGCTTTAGTGCAATGTGTTAAGTTTCTGATTTTGTGTTTGTAGATTTTTATGTATTTGTGATTTGTTTGTGTTTTTATTTTTGGCTAAAAAAATCCTAAATGTGTTGGCAGTGTGTGTGGACTGGCACTTCTTTGGCGGTGTACGTGGAATGGTGCTTGGCTGTTGGCGTGCGTGGACTGGTGCTTGGCTGTTGGCGTGCGTGGCCTGGTGCTTGGCTGGCGGTGTGTGTGGACTGGTGCTTGGCCGGCGGTGTGCGTGGACTGGTGCTTGGCTGGCGGTGTGCGTGGACTGGTGCTTGGCTGGCGGTGTGCGTGGACTGGTGCTTGGCTGGCGGTGTGCGTGGACTGGTGCTTGGCTGGCGGTGTGCGTGGACTGGTGCTTGGCTGGCGGTGTGCGTGGACTGGTGCTTGGCTGGCGGTGTGCGTGGACTGGTGCTTGGCTGGCGGTGTGCGTGGACTGGTGCTTGGCTGGCGGTGTGCGTGGACTGGTGTTTAGCTGGCGGTGTGCGTGAACTGGTGCTCGGCTAGCGGTGTGCGTGGACTGGCGCTCGGCTGGCTGTGTGAGTAGTGACTTGCTGCTGGTCACTACACACACTGCTAGCTGAGTGCCACTCCACGCAATCCATCTACTTGTGTAGTTTCTGTTTCAGGAATGTGGGCGTGTGAAAGTGATGGGCCCTTGAATGGCGCTGTGTGCTGGTGGGAGTTTTGTTATGTGATGGGCCCGCGGCTGGCGGTATGAATGGTTTTGTATGTCTCACGCGTATGAAAGGTGTATGAATGGCCTGTAAAGAGGTTGGTGCCTTGTCGTGGCTTTACAGCTCACGAGCTGTGAGTCAATGGTTCAGTTTCTCGCCCTTTCAATTATTAACAGTGCATTTCATTGTTGTGAAATCACTTGCTAATACAATTGTATATTCTAAACCATCACTCACTCTCGTGCCAAATCCAACCAGTATGTGTGTGTGCTTGAGGATTAGATGGCTGTGCAGTAATATTTGCCTTTCTGAAGCAGGGTGTACCTTGTCCCTTTTGTGAATTTTGTAATGTGTTTTTTTTGTGCCTGGTGGTGTGAATGGTCTTGTGTGTATCACGTATAAAAGATGTGTGAATGGCCTGTAAAGCGGTTGGTGCCTTGCCGTGGCTTTACAGCTCACGAGCTGCGAGTCATTGGTTCAGTTTTTTCTCCATTGAATTATTGACAGTGCATTTCATTTTTGTGAAATCTCTTGTTAATAAAATTTAATATACTGAACCATCACTCGCCCTCGTGCCAAATCCAACCAGTATGTGTGTGTGTTTGAGGAATAGGTGGCTGTGCAGGATTCTTTGTCTTTTTAGTTTCTCTGCCAAAGTGTATGTTCCATGTAAAAATAACCCACCGACTGTAGATATTGTGGTAAACCCATGGGAGTTCATGGTGATGTCTCTCTTGTGAATTTCAAAAAGGTTTTTTATCCTCAATGTCCTGCAAACCTCAAAATATCGATCACATTGTCCATGCAATTTTGTTCCAAAATTCTCACGTTGTAGAAACAATGTCGAAACTTTCTTGTTTTGCAAGGGGGTCAACTGTCTTTTTGGCCCGTCCTCGGCGGCCATCTAGGGAAACCTACCAAACCCACCATTTCTGAAAACTAGACACCCGGCGGCTTCCAGGGAGGTACGGCATGCGTGGATCCCCCAACGTTTCCTTACCCTGAATCCCCAGCAAACCTCAATTTTTGCTGAAAAAATCACTTTTTTCACACATTTTGGGGTGGGAAAGTAGTGGCATCACCGGGCTCACACAAATTTACCACCACCCAGCGTTCCCCCAGGTCTCCCGGTAAAAATGGTGCCTCACTTGTGTGGGAGGCCCAAGTACCCGCCGCAGGCAAGGGCCCAAAACGCAGTGAGGCGACATCAAAATGGCCTGTCGCAAAACCACCTGGTTTTGCAAGGGGGGTCACTTGGGTTTTTGGCCCGGTGCTCGGCGGCCATCTAGGGAAACCAACCAAACCCACACATTTCTGAAAACTAGACACCCGGCGGCTTCCAGGGAGGTATGGCTTGCGTGGATCCCCCAACGTTTCCTTACCCAGAATCCCCTGCAAACCTCAATTTTTGCTGAAAAAATCACTTTTTTCACACATTTTGGGGTGGGAAAGTAGTGGCATCACCGGGCTCACACAAATTTACCACCACCCAGCGTTCCCCCAGGTCTCCCGGTAAAAATGGTGCCTCACTTGTGTGGGAGGCCCAAGTACCCGCCGCAGGCAAGGGCCCAAAACGCAGTGAGGCGACATCAAAAGGGCCTGTCGCAAAACCACCTGGTTTTGCAAGGGGGGTCACTTGGGTTTTTGGCCCGGTGCTCGGCGGCCATCTAGGGAAACCTACCAAACCCACACATTTCTGAAAACTAGACACCCGGCGGCTTCCAGGGAGGTATGGCTTGCGTGGATCCCCCAACGTTTCCTTACCCAGAATCCCCTGCAAACCTCAATTTTTGCTGGCAAATCACTTTTTTCACACATTTTGGGGTGGGAAAGTAGTGGCATCACCGGGCTCACACAAATTGACCACCACCCAGCGTTCCCCCAGGTCTCCCGGTAAAAATGGTGCCTCACTTGTGTGGGAGGCCCAAGTACCCGCCGCAGGCAAGGGCCCAAAACGCAGTGAGGCAACATCAAAATGGCCTGTCGCAAAACCACCTGGTTTTGCAAGGGGGGTCACTTGGGTTTTTGGCCCGGTGCTCGGCGGCCATCTAGGGAAACCTACCAAACCCACGCATTTCTGAAAACTAGACACCCGGCGGCTTCCAGGGAGCTATGGCTTGCGTGGATCCCCCAACGTTTCCTTACCCAGAATTCCCTGCCAACCTCAATTTTTGCTGAAAAAATCACTTTTTTCACACATTTTGGGGTGGGAAAGTAGTGGCATCACCGGGCTCACACAAATTTACCACCACCCAGCGTTCCCCCAGGTCTCCCGGTAAAAATGGTGCCTCACTTGTGTGGGAGGCCCAAGTACCCGCCGCAGGCAAGGGCCCAAAACGCAGTGAGGCGACATCAAAATGGCCTGTCGCAAAACCACCTGGTTTTGCAAGGGAGGTCACTTGGGTTTTTGGCCCGGTGCTCGGCGGCCATCTAGGGAAACCTACCAAACCCACGCATTTCTGAAAACTAGACAGCCGGCGGCTTCCAGGGAGGTATGGCTTGCGTGGATCCCCCAACGTTTCCTTACCCAGAATCCCCTGCAAACCTCAATTTTTGCTGAAAAAATCACTTTTTTCACACATTTTGGGGTGGGAAAGTAGTGGCATCACCGGGCTCACACAAATTTACCACCACCCAGCGTTCCCCCAGGTCTCCCGGTAAAAATGGTGCCTCACTTGTGTGGGAGGCCCAAGTACCCGCCGCAGGCAAGGGCCCAAAACGCAGTGAGGCAACATCAAAATGGCCTGTCGCAAAACCACCTGGTTTTGCAAGGGGGGTCACTTGGGTTTTTGGCCCGGTGCTCGGCGGCCATCTAGGGAAACCTACCAAACCCATGCATTTCTGAAAACTAGACACCCGGCGGCTTCCAGGGAGGTATGGCTTGCGTGGATCCCCCAACGTTTCCTTACCCAGAATCCCCTGCAAACCTCAATTTTTGCTGAAAAAATCACTTTTTTCACACATTTTGGGGTGGGAAAGTAGTGGCATCACCGGGCTCACACAAATTTACCACCACCCAGCATTCCCCCAGGTCTCCCGGTAAAAATGGTGCCTCACTTGTGTGGGAGGCCCAAGTACCCGCCGCAGGCAAGGGCCCAAAACGCAGTGAGGCAACATCAAAATGGCCTGTCGCAAAACCACCTGGTTTTGCAAGGGGGGTCACTTGGGTTTTTGGCCCGGTGCTCGGCGGCCATCTAGGGAAACCTACCAAACCCACGCATTTCTGAAAACTAGACACCCGGCGGCTTCCAGGGAGGTATGGCTTGCATGGATCCCCCAACGTTTCCTTACCCAGAATTCCCTGCAAACCTCAATTTTTGCTGAAAAAAGCACTTTTTTCACACATTTTGGGGTGGGAAAGTAGTGGCATCACCGGGCTCACACAAATTTACCACCACCCAGCGTTCCCCCAGGTCTCCCGGTAAAAATGGTGCCTCACTTGTGTGGGAGGCCCAATTACCCGCCGCAGGCAAGGGCCCAAAACGCAGTGAGGCAACATCAAAATGGCCTGTCGCAAAACCACCTGGTTTTGCAAGGGGGGTCACTTGGGTTTTTGGCCCGGTGCTCGGCGGCCATCTAGGGAAACCTACCAAACCCACGCATTTCTGAAAACTAGACACCCGGCGGCTTCCAGGGAGGTATGGCTTGCGTGGATCCCCCAACGTTTCCTTACCCAGAATCCCCTGCAAACCTCAATTTTTGCTGAAAAAAGCACTTTTTTCACACATTTTGGGGTGGGAAAGTAGTGGCATCACCGGGCTCACACAAATTTACCACCACCCAGCGTTCCCCCAGGTCTCCCGGTAAAAATGGTGCCTCACTTGTGTGGGAGGCCCAAGTACCCGCCGCAGGCAAGGGCCCAAAACGCAGTGAGGCAACATCAAAATGGCCTGTCGCAAAACCACCTGGTTTTGCAAGGGGGGTCACTTGGGTTTTTGGCCCGGTGCTCGGCGGCCATCTAGGGAAACCTACCAAACCCACGCATTTCTGAAAACTAGACACCCGGCGGCTTCCAGGGAGGTATGGCTTGCGTGGATCCCCCAACGTTTCCTTACCCAGAATTCCCTGCAAACCTCAATTTTTGCTGAAAAAATCACTTTTTTCACACATTTTGGGGTGGGAAAGTAGTGGCATCACCGGGCTCACACAAATTTACCACCACCCAGCATTCCCCCAGGTCTCCCGGTAAAAATGGTGCCTCACTTGTGTGGGAGGCCCAAGTACCCGCCGCAGGCAAGGGCACAAAACATAGTGATGCGACATCAACATTGCCTATCCCAAATGTTGCATCACTACGTTTGTTGCCCTTGCCTGCCGCGGGTACTTGGGCCTCCCACACAAGTGAGGCACCATTTTTACCGGGAGACCTGGGGGAACGCTGGGTGGTGGTAAATTTGTGTGAGCCCGGTGATGCCACTACTTTCCCACCCCAAAATGTGTGAAAAAAGTGCTTTTTTCAGCAAAAATTGAGGTTTGCAGGGGATTCTGGGTAAGGAAACGTTGGGGGATCCACGCAAGCCATACCTCGCTGGAAGCCGCCGGGTGTCTAGTTTTCAGAAATGCGTGGGTTTGGTAGGTTTCCCTAGATGGCCGCCGAGCACCGGGCCAAAAACCCAAGTGACCCCCCTTGCAAAACCAGGTGGTTTTGCGACAGGCCATTTTGATGTTGCCTCACTGCGTTTTGGGCCCTTGCCTGAGGCGGGTACTTGGGCCTCCCACACAAGTGAGGCACCATTTTTACCAGGAGACCTGGCGGAACGCTGGGTGGTGGTAAATTTGTGTGAGCCCGGTGATGCCACTACTTTCCCACCCCAAAATGTGTGAAAAAAGTGCTTTTTTCAGCAAAAATTGAGGTTTGCAGGGGATTCTGGGTAAGGAAACGTTGGGGGATCCACGCAAGCCATACCTCCCTGGAAGCCGCCGGTTGTCTAGTTTTCAGAAATGCGTGGGTTTGGTAGGTTTCCCTAGATGGCCGCCGAGCACCGGGCCAAAAACCCAAGTGACCCCCCTTGCAAAACCAGGTGGTTTTGCGACAGGCCATTTTGATGTCGCCTCACTGCGTTTTGGGCCCTTGCCTGCGGCGGGTACTTGGGCCTCCCACACAAGTGAGGCACCATTTTTACCGGGAGACCTGGGGGAATGCTGGGTGGTGGTAAATTTGTGTGAGCCCGGTGATGCCACTACTTTCCCACCCCAAAATGTGTGAAAAAAGTGATTTTTCCAGCAAAAATTGAGGTTTGCAGGGGATTCTGGGTAAGGAAACGTTGGGGGATCCACGCAAGCCATACCTCCCTGGAAGCCGCCGGGTGTCTAGTTTTCAGAAATGCGTGGGTTTGGTAGGTTTCCCTAGATGGCCGCCGAGCACCGGGCCAAAAACCCAAGTGACCCCCCTTGCAAAACCAGGTGGTTTTGCGACAGGCCATTTTGATGTCGCCTCACTGCGTTTTGGGCCCTTGCCTGCGGCGGGTACTTGGGCCTCCCACACAAGTGAGGCACCATTTTTACCGGGAGACCTGGGGGAACGCTGGGTGGTGGTAAATTTGTGTGAGCCCGGTGATGCCACTACTTTCCCACCCCAAAATGTGTGAAAAAAGTGATTTTTCCAGCAAAAATTGAGGTTTGCAGGGGATTCTGGGTAAGGAAACGTTGGGGGATCCACGCAAGCCATACCTCCCTGGAAGCCGCCGGGTGTCTAGTTTTCATAAATGCGTGGGTTTGGTAGGTTTCCCTAGATGGCTGCCGTGCCCCGGGCCAAAAAGCCAAGAGACCCCCCTTGCAAAACCAGGTGGTTTTGAGATAGGCAATTTTGATGTCGCCTCACTATGTTTTGCGCCGTTTCCTGTCGCGGGCACTAGGCCGACCCACACAAGTGAGGTACCGTTTTTCTCGAAAGACTTTGGGGAACGCGGGGTGGGTGGAAATTTGTGGATCCACGCAGATTCCGGAACTTTCCACGACAGAATTGTGGGGAAAATGTGTTTTTTTTTGCCAATTTTTTAAGTTTGCAAGGGATTCTGGGTAACAGACCCTGGTGGGAGGCAGTCAAGTCACCCCATCCTGGATTCCCCTGGGTGTCTAGGTTTTAAAAATGTATAGGTTTGCTAGGTTTCCCTAGGTGCCCGCAGAGCTAGGGTTCAAAAACTACAGCTAGTCATTTTTCCAAAAAAGGGTCAATTTTCACTGCGAAATTGAGGTGCGACCAGGTTGCGTTTTGTGCCGTTTCCTGTCACGGGCACTAGGCCGACCCACACAAGTGAGGTACCGTTTTTCTCGTAAGACTTTGGGGAACGCGGGGTGGGTGGAAATTTGTGGATCCACGCAGATTCCGGAACTTTCCACGACAGAAATGTGTGGAAAATGTGGTTTTTTTGCCAATTTTTTAGGTTTGCAAGGGATTCTGGGTAACAGACCCTGGTGGGAGGCAGTCAAGTCACCCCATCCTGGATTCCCCTGGGTGTCTAGTTTTAAAAAATGTATAGGTTTGCTAGGTTTCCCCAGGTGCCCGCAGAGCTAGGGTTCAAAAACTACAGCTAGTCATTTTTCCAAAAAAGGGTCATTTTTCACTGCGAAATTGAGGTGTGACCAGGTTGCGTTTTGTGCCGTTTCCTGTCGCGGGCACTAGGCCGATCCACACAAGTGAGGTACCGTTTTTCTCGTAAGACTTTGGGGAACGCGGGGTGGGTGGAAATTTGTGGAACCACGCAGATTCCGGAACTTTCCACGACAGAAATGTGTGGAAAATGTGGTTTTTTTGCCAATTTTTTAGGTTTGCAAGGGATTCTGGGTAACAGACCCTGGTGGGAGGCAGTCAAGTCACCCCATCCTGGATTCCCCTGTGTGTCTAGTTTTCAAAAATGTATAGGTTTGCTAGGTTTCCCCAGGTGCCCGCAGAGCTAGGGTTCAAAAACTACAGCTAGTCATTTTTCCAAAAAAGGGTCATTTTTCACTGCGAAATTGAGGTGTGACCAGGTTGCGTTTTGCGCCGTTTCCTGTCGCGGGCACTAGGCCGATCCACACAAGTGAGGTACCGTTTTTCTCGTAAGACATTGGGGAACGCGGGGTGGGTGGAAATTTGTGGAACCACGCAGATTCCGGAACTTTCCACGACAGAAATGTGTGGAAAATGTGTTTTTTTTGCCAATTTTTTAGGTTTGCAAGGGATTCTGGGTAACAGACCCTGGTGGGAGGCAGTCAAGTCACCCCATCCTGGATTCCCCTGGGTGTCTAGTTTTCAAAAATGTATAGGTTTGCTCGGTTTCCCCAGGTGCCCGCAGAGCTAGGGTTCAAAAACTACAGCTAGTCATTTTTCCAAAAAAGGGTCATTTTTCACTGCGAAATTGAGGTGTGACCAGGTTGCGTTTTGCGCCGTTTCCTGTCGCGGGCATTAGGCCGATCCACACAAGTGAGGTACCGTTTTTCTCGTAAGACTTTGGGGAACGCGGGGTGGGTGGAAATTTGTGGATCCACACAGATTCCGGAACTTTCCACGACCGAAATGTGGGGAAAATTTGTTTTTTTTGCCAATTTTTTAGGTTTGCAAGGGATTCTGGGTAACAGACCCTGGTGGGAGGCAGTCAAGTCACCCCATCCTGGATTCCCCTGGGTGTCTAGTTTTCAAAAATGTATAGGTTTGCTAGGTTTCCCCATGTGCCCGCAGAGCTAGGGTTCAAAAACTACAGCTAGTCATTTTTCCAAAAAAGGGTCATTTTTCACTGCGAAATTGAGGTGTGACCAGGTTGCGTTTTGCGCCGTTTCCTGTCGCGGACACTAGGCCGAGCCACACAAGTGAGGTACCGTTTTTCTCGTAAGACTTTGGGGAACGCGGGGTGGGTGGAAATTTGTGGATCCACGCAGATTCCGGAACTTTCCACGACCGAAATGTGGGGAAAATGTGTTTTTTTTGCCAATTTTTTAGGTTTGCAAGGGATTCTGGGTAACAGACCCTGGTGGGAGACAGTCAAGTCACCCCATCCTGGATTCCCCTGTGTGTCTAGTTTTCAAAAATGTATAGGTTTGCTAGGTTTCCCCAGGTGCCCGCAGAGCTAGGGTTCAAAAACTACAGCTAGTCATTTTTCCAAAAAAGGGTCATTTTTCACTGCGAAATTGAGGTGTGACCAGGTTGCGTTTTGCGCCGTTTCCTGTCGCGGGCACTAGGCCGACCCACACAAGTGAGGTACCGTTTTTCTCGTAAGACTCTGGGGAACGCGGGGTGGGTGGAAATTTGTGGATCCACGCAGATTCCGGAACTTTCCACGACAGAAATGTGGGGAAAATGTGTTTTTTTTGCCAATTTTTTAGGTTTGCAAGGGATTCTGGGTAACAGACCCTGGTGGAAGGCAGTCAAGTCACCCCATCCTGGATTCCCCTGGGTGTCTAGTTTTCAAAAATGTATAGGTTTGCTAGGTTTCCCCAGGTGCCCGCAGAGCTAGGGTTCAAAAACTACAGCTAGTCATTTTTCCAAAAAAGGGTCATTTTTCACTGCGAAATTGAGGTGTGACCAGGTTGCGTTTTGCGCCGTTTCCTGTCGCGGGCACTAAGCCGACCCACACCAGTGAGGTACCGTTTTTCTCGTAAGACTTTGGGGAACGCGGGGTGGGTGGAAATTTGTGGATCCACGCAGATTCCGGAACTTTCCACGACAGAAATGTGGGGAAAATGTGTTTTTTTTGCCAATTTTTTAGGTTTGCAAGGGATTCTGGGTAACAGACCCTGGTGGGAGGCAGTCAAGTCACCCCATCCTGGATTCCCCTGGGTGTCTAGGTTTCAAAAATGTATAGGTTTGCTAGGTTTCCCCAGGTGCCCGCAGAGCTAGGGTTCAAAAACTACAGCTAGTCATTTGTCCAAAAAAGGGTCATTTTTCACTGCGAAATTGAGGTGTGACCAGGTTGCGTTTTGCGCCGTTTCCTGTCGCGGGCACTAGGCCGACCCACACAAGTGAGGTACCGTTTTTCTCGTAAGACTTTGGGGAACGCGGGGTGGGTGGAAATTTGTGGATCCACGCAGATTCCGGAACTTTCCACGACAGAATTGTGGGGAAAATGTGGTTTTTTTGCCAATTTTTTAGGTTTGCAAGGGATTCTGGGTAACAGACCCTGGTGGGAGGCAGTCAAGTCACCCCATCCTGGATTCCCCTGGGTGTCTAGTTTTCAAAAATGTATAGGTTTGCTAGGTTTCCCCAGGTGCCCGCAGAGCTAGGGTTCAAAAACTACAGCTAGTCATTTTTCCAAAAAAGGGTCATTTTTCACTGCGAAATTGAGGTGTGACCAGGTTGCGTTTTGCGCCGTTTCCTGTCGCGGACACTAGGCCGAGCCACACAAGTGAGGTACCGTTTTTCTCGTAAGACTTTGGGGAACGCGGGGTGGGTGGAAATTTGTGGATCCACGCAGATTCCGGAACTTTCCACGACCGAAATGTGGGGAAAATGTGTTTTTTTTGCCAATTTTTTAGGTTTGCAAGGGATTCTGGGTAACAGACCCTGGTGGGAGGCAGTCAAGTCACCCCATCCTGGATACCCCTGGGTGTCTAGTTTTCAAAAATGTATAGGTTTGCTAGGTTTCCCCAGGTGCCCGCAGAGCTAGGGTTCAAAAACTACAGCTAGTCATTTTTCCAAAAAAGGGTCATTTTTCACTGCGAAATTGAGGTGTGACCAGGTTGCGTTTTGCGCCGTTTCCTGTCGCGGGCACTAGGCCGACCCACACAAGTGAGGTACCGTTTTTCTCGTAAGACTCTGGGGAACGCGGGGTGGGTGGAAATTTGTGGATCCACGCAGATTCCGGAACTTTCCACGACAGAAATGTGGGGAAAATGTGTTTTTTTTGCCAATTTTTTAGGTTTGCAAGGGATTCTGGGTAACAGACCCTGGTGGGAGGCAGTCAAGTCACCCCATCCTGGATTCCCCTGGGTGTCTAGTTTTCAAAAATGTATAGGTTTGCTAGGTTTCCCCAGGTGCCCGCAGAGCTAGGGTTCAAAAACTACAGCTAGTCATTTGTCCAAAAAAGGGTCATTTTTCACTGCGAAATTGAGGTGTGACCAGGTTGCGTTTTGCACCGTTTCCTGTCGCGGGCACTAGGCCGATCCACACAAGTGAGGTACCGTTTTTCTCGTAAGACTTTGGGGAACGGGGAGTGGGTGGAAATTTGTGGATCCACGCAGATTCCGGAACTTTCCACAACAGAAATGTGTGGAAAATGTGTTTTTTTTGCCAATTTTTTAGGTTTGCAAGGGATTCTGGGTAACAGACCCTGGTGGGAGGCAGTCAAGTCACCCCATCCTGGATTCCCCTGGGTGTCTAGTTTTCAAAAATGTATAGGTTTGCTAGGTTTCCCCAGGTGCCCGCAGAGCTAGGGTTCAAAAACTACAGCTAGTCATTTTTCCAAAAAAGGGTCATTTTTCACTGCGAAATTGAGTTGTGACCAGGTTGCGTTTTGCGCCGTTTCCTGTCGCGGGCACTAGGCCGATCCACACAAGTGAGGTACCGTTTTTCTCGTAAGACTTTGGGGAACGCGGGGTGGGTGGAAATTTGTGGATCCACGCAGATTCCGGAACTTTCCACGACAGAAATGTGTGGAAAATGTGTTTTTTTTGCCAATTTTTTAGGTTTGCAAGGGATTCTGGGTAACAGACCCTGGTGGGAGGCAGTCAAGTCACCCCATCCTGGATTCCCCTGGGTGTCTAGTTTTTAAAAATGTATAGGTTTGCTAGGTTTCCCCAGGTGCCCGCAGAGCTAGGGTTCAAAAACTACAGCTAGTCATTTTTCCAAAAAAGGGTCATTTTTCACTGCGAAATTGAGGTGTGACCAGGTTGCGTTTTGTGCCGTTTCCTGTCGCGGGCACTAGGCCGATCCACACAAGTGAGGTACCGTTTTTCTCGTAAGACTTTGGGGAACGCGGGGTGGGTGGAAATTTGTGGAACCACGCAGATTCCGGAACTTTCCACGACAGAAATGTGTGGAAAATGTGTTTTTTTTGCCAATTTTTTAGGTTTGCAAGGGATTCTGGGTAACAGACCCTGGTGGGAGGCAGTCAAGTCACCCCATCCTGGATTCTTCTGGGTGTCTAGTTTTCAAAAATGTATAGGTTTGCTAGGTTTCCCCAGGTGCCCGCAGAGCTAGGGTTCAAAAACTACAGCTAGTCATTTTTCCAAAAAAGGGTCATTTTTCACTGCGAAATTGAGGTGTGACCAGGTTGCGTTTTGCGCCGTTTCCTGTCGCGGGCACTAGGCCGATCCACACAAGTGAGGTACCGTTTTTCTCGTAAGACTTTGGGGAACGCGGGGTGGGTGGAAATTTGTGGATCCACGCAGATTCCGGAACTTTCCACGACCGAAATGTGGGGAAAATGTGTTTTTTTTGCCAATTTTTTAGGTTTGCAAGGGATTCTGGGTAACAGACCCTGGTGGGAGGCAGTCAAGTCACCCCATCCTGGATTCCCCTGGGTATCTAGTTTTCAAAAATGTATAGGTTTGCTAGGTTTCCCCAGGTGCCCGCAGAGCTAGGGTTCAAAAACTACAGCTAGTCATTTTTCCAAAAAAGGGTCATTTTTCACTGCGAAATTGAGGTGTGACCAGGTTGCGTTTTGCGCCGTTTCCTGTCGCGGACACTAGGCCGAGCCACACAAGTGAGGTACCGTTTTTCTCGTAAGACTTTGGGGAACGCGGGGTGGGTGGAAATTTGTGGATCCACGCAGATTCCGGAACTTTCCACGACCGAAATGTGGGGAAAATGTGTTTTTTTTGCCAATTTTTTAGGTTTGCAAGGGATTCTGGGTAACAGACCCTGGTGGGAGGCAGTCAAGTCACCCCATCCTGGATTCCCCTGGGTGTCTAGTTTTCAAAAATGTATAGGTTTGCTAGGTTTCCCCAGGTGCCCGCAGAGCTAGGGTTCAAAAACTACAGCTAGTCATTTTTCCAAAAAAGGGTCATTTTTCACTGCGAAATTGAGGTGTGACCAGGTTGCGTTTTGCGCCGTTTCCTGTCGCGGGCACTAGGCCGACCCACACAAGTGAGGTACCGTTTTTCTCGTAAGACTCTGGGGAACGCGGGGTGGGTGGAAATTTGTGGATCCACGCAGATTCCGGAACTTTCCACGACAGAAATGTGGGGAAAATGTGTTTTTTTTGCCAATTTTTTAGGTTTGCAAGGGATTCTGGGTAACAGACCCTGGTGGGAGGCAGTCAAGTCACCCCATCCTGGATTCCCCTGGGTGTCTAGTTTTCAAAAATGTATAGGTTTGCTAGGTTTCCCCAGGTGCCCGCAGAGCTAGGGTTCAAAAACTACAGCTAGTCATTTTTCCAAAAAAGGGTCATTTTTCACTGCGAAATTGAGGTGTAACCAGGTTGCGTTTTGCGCCGTTTCCTGTCGCGGGCACTAGGCCGACCCACACAAGTGAGGTACCGTTTTTCTCGTAAGACTTTGGGGAACGCGGGGTGGGTGGAAATTTGTGGATGCACGCAGATTCCGGAACTTTCCACGACAGAAATGTGGGGAAAATGTGTTTTTTTTGCCAATTTTTTAGGTTTGCAAGGGATTCTGGGTAACAGACCCTGGTGGGAGGCAGTCAAGTCACCCCATCCTGGATTCCCCTGGGTGTCTAGTTTTCAAAAATGTATAGGTTTGCTAGGTTTCCCCAGTTGCCCGCAGAGCTAGGGTTCAAAAACTACAGCTAGTCATTTGTCCAAAAAAGGGTCATTTTTCACTGCGAAATTGAGGTGTGACCAGGTTGCGTTTTGCGCCGTTTCCTGTCACGGGCACTAGGCCGACCCACACAAGTGAGGTACCGTTTTTCTCGTAAGACTTTGGGGAACGCGGGGTGGGTGGAAATTTGTGGATCCACGCAGATTCCGGAACTTTCCACGACAGAATTGTGGGGAAAATGTGTTTTTTTTGCCAATTTTTTAGGTTTGCAAGGGATTCTGGGTAACAGACCCTGGTGGGAGGCAGTCAAGTGACCCCATCCTGGATTCCCCTGGGTGTCTAGTTTTCAAAAATATATAGGTTTGCTAGGTTTCCCCAGGTGCCCGCAGAGCTAGGGTTCAAAAACTACAGCTAGTCATTTTTCCAAAAAAGGGTCATTTTTCACTGCGAAATTGAGGTGTGACCAGGTTGCGTTTTGCGCCGTTTCCTGTCGCGGGCACTAGGCCGATCCACACAAGTGAGGTACCGTTTTTCTCGTAAGACTTTGGGGAACGCGGGGTGGGTGGAAATTTGTGGATCCACGCAGATTCCGGAACTTTCCACGACAGAAATGTGTGGAAAATGTGTTTTTTTTGCCAATTTTTTAGGTTTGCAAGGGATTCTGGGTAACAGACCCTGGTGGGAGGCAGTCAAGTCACCCCATCCTGGATTCCCCTGGGTGCCTAGTTTTCAAAAATGTATAGGTTTGCTAGGTTTCCCCAGGTGCCCGCAGAGCTAGGGTTCAAAAACTACAGCTAGTCATTTTTCCAAAAAAGGGTCATTTTTCACTGCGAAATTGAGTTGTGACCAGGTTGCGTTTTGCGCCGTTTCCTGTCGCGGGCACTAGGCCGATCCACACAAGTGAGGTACCGTTTTTCTCGTAAGACTTTGGGGAACGCGGGGTGGGTGGAAATTTGTGGATCCACGCAGATTCCGGAACTTTCCATGACAGAAATGTGTGGAAAATGTGTTTTTTTTGCCAATTTTTTAGGTTTGCAAGGGATTCTGGGTAACAGACCCTGGTGGGAGGCAGTCAAGTCACCCCATCCTGGATACCCCTGGTTGTCTACTTTTCAAAAATGTATAGGTTTGCTAGGTTTCCCAAGGTGCCCGCAGAGCTAGGGTTCAAAAACTAGAGCTAGGCACTTTGCAAAAAAAGGGTAATTTTGCATTGTGAAAATGTGGTGTGACCACGTTGCGTTTTGCGCCGTTTCCTGTCGTGGGCACTATGCCTACCCACACAAGTGAGGTACCATTTTTATCGGGAGACTTAGGGTAATTCAGATTTGTAAAGGAACTGTTATTATCTATTGACTTTCCATGCATTTCTGCTTTCCAAATGAAAGATATTGTGTAAAAAAGAAGTCATTCTAAAAAATGACTGATAATTCTCATGCTAGTATGAGTATTCCCAATTTCAGAAATGTGCAAATATCTACTGTTTCTAAACTCTATATTTTGTTCCCAAATCAGAAATACATAGGTGTCTTTCATACCGTTTTTTCCATGTACACTTTTTTACAGAATAATTACTATATACCCGATACATAATAAAAAACCATTGCAAGTTACTACTCAGTTTTTGGCTCTGGGTTCGTCGGGTTCTTGGTGAACCTACAAGTCCTATATATCCCCACAACCAGTAATGTCCAGCGGATGCAACGGTAAATTGCTTTCAAAGAGCTGTCATAATTAGAAGAAGTTACAGGTGAAAACGTTGACACAAAAGGCTGTTTTTTTCAACTGAATTTCAATTTATCCTACATTTAACTGTTTGTTTCTATAAAAAAACCTTGATGGATCTACACAAATGACCCCTTGCTGAATTCAGAATGTTGTCTTCTTTTCAAAAATGTATAGCTTTCCAGGATCCACTATTGCTTTTGTACCCATTTCAGCCACTAACTGGAAGGAGGTCAAAAGCACAAAAAATTGCAAAAATAGGCTATGTCCCAGAAAAATGCCAAAACTGTGTAAAAAATGTTGGATTTCTATCAAAAGTCAAGTATCCCCGAAAAGCTGGGAAAATGGTGATTTCAACCCCACAAACCCTTTTTTGATAACATTTGCAGGGAAAAACCCAGATGCTTTCATTTGCAGCCCGTTTTTCCAATTTTTCCAAAAAAACCCAAAATTTTGCTGTATTTTGGCTCTTTTCTGTGACCCCTCCAGGGGAATCCACAAACCCTGGGTATCTTTAGAATCCCCATGATGTTGGAAGAAAAGGATGCAAATTTGGCGTGGCTACCTAATGCGGTCAAAAAGTTACAGGGGCCTAAGCGCGCACTACCCCAAATAGCCAAAAAAAGGCCTGGCACAGGAGGGGGAAAAGGCCTGGCAGCGAAGGGGTTAAATAATTGTATTTATTTTGCAACTTAAAAAAACGTAATGTTTTCAGTAATAAAAAACACCGTTGGCGTGCATAATACTTGCCCCCAGATATATCTGCTTGTACTGGGTATTGTAAATTATAGTACTGATAGCAGTTTACCCAGGTGGCACAGTAACTTAAAGCAACGTAATGTTTAAAAAAAAAAAAAAAAAACACTGTTTACGTGTTTAATATTTGCCCCCAGATATATTTGCCTGTACTGGGCATTGAAAATTACAGTATTTAAAGCGGTTTACCCAGGTGGCAATCTAAACCTAATTTTGAGTAATCTGTGGGTAACTAACACCTTTCGTAATGCACAAAAAGTGACTGCAGCAGAGCGTCTCATTGAGTGTGTGGAGAAATGTAATATCTGGACGCAGTTTGCATGCACATTTGGATTCTTCTAAAATGGAGAGATATGCGACCAGACCATCAAAAGGATGGGCTACAAGGAAGGGATGGAATCCTTGTAGCAGAGGGGAATGCAAGGGCCAAATGAGCGGATGATAAATGATACAGACGAAAAGGAGACCGAATGAAAGTGAGGAAAAGGGAGGAAGGAGATGCGAGCAGAGCAAGGCTGTGCGAGAAGGGAAGTGTGGAATGCTTGGATCAGAGTGTAATACAAAGGCCAGAGGAACGTATGCTGAATGAAAGTGACGAGAAGAAGACAGATTGAAAGTGAAAGAAAGGGAAGAGAGAGATGCAAGCAGAGCTGCGCAAGGCTGGGCGAAGAAAGGGAGGATTGAAATGCTTGGAGCGGAGCTAAATGAAACTGACGAAAAGGAGACCGAATGAAAGAAAGGGAGGAGGGAGATACGAGCAGAGCAGCGCAATAAACAATGCAGAAGGATGTCACCATGTGCCCTGCGCTCGGCTGGCGCCTCGGCCATGTTTACTGCAAACACATGGGAATGCAAAGGCATTAATTCACCCCGATGGCTCTGTGTGCCTTCAAGCCCTGTGGCGCCTGTAGTCTGTTTCCGGAGCGAATTAAAGATTCAAGCGCCCGATAATGCGTGAGACATTCTGCTAGTATCTTGTGTGTTGTCTTAAAAATGTGACCAATGTCTAATTTGTAAAACATCCTTAAAAAAACATGACAGTGTTGTGTTTGTATATCCCACTCTTTTTGTAAATTGTATTCTAATACACTTACTCTTACATCGACTCTTACATCAAGTACAATCTGTAAGCTAATGCAGGAAGGGCACAACCGAGTGTCGTTATATTTGTACACTTCCAAAAATGCAATCTAAACCTAATTTTGAGTAATCTGTGGGTAACACCTTTCGTAATGCACAAAAAGTGACTGCAGCAGAGCGTCTCATTGCGTCTGTGGTCTAATGTAAAATGTGGACGCTGTTTGCATTCCAATTTGGATTAATCTGTGGTTAACACCTGATCTAATTTACAACAAGTGACTGCGGCAGAGCGTCTCATTGCGTGTGTGGTGTAATGTAATATTGGGACGGAGTTTGCATGCACATTTGGATTCTTAGGAAATGGAGAGAGATGTGACCTGACCCTCAAAAGGATAGGGTACAAGGAAGGGTTGGAATGCTTGGGACAGAGGGGAATGCAAAAGGGCCAAAGGGGCGGATGATGAATGAAACTGACGAAAAGGAGCGGATGATGAATGAAAGTAACCAAAAAGGAGACCGACTGAAAGTAATGCTTGTTATTTATTAAGTAAGCTGAATAACAGCACGCAGTCTTTTCATAGCGGGGGCAATAATGGAACCAAGGCAGATGTAGACAAGGGAATGTGCCGAGGATCACAGTTTTCTTTTTAAACTGGAATGCGAGCGTAGGTTTCTGGTTGGGTTGAAAGTCAACCTTCAGCAGCACGCACAGTCGGCAGAGGAGTCAGGGAAGGACAGACACGGGGCGGGGTTATGCTTTCATTCATGCACTCTCATCCGCACCGGTTTGTTTTGAGAGCAAAGTGAAGCAATATATTTATCTGTAACATGGCTTCAAACAGGTACGACCGGTCTGGTGCAGAGATAAATGCGCACACAGATCCGCATCATGGGTTTTAGAATACATGACGCCGGATGTGCTCTGCCTGGAGGGACGGTAGTAATGTGTCATGGGTTCCGCACGGGGGGTGGGGGAGGTGGTGCATGGCGCTCTGCGGCTGCTAATGCCCGCTGCTGCCCTTCATGATTTCACACAGAGCAAAGGGGCGGCATCGTTCCCAGCAACATAGTAAAACAAGCGCGCGCTGAAGCTGACGAGGAGGGAGTGGGAGGGGGGTGGGGGCGGGCACAGTGGTGTGGCCACAGTTGTAATAAATCGCCACATCAGGGAATGTGCCGAGGATCACAGTTTTCTTTTTAAACTGGAATGCGAGCGTAGGTTTCTGGTTGGGTTGAAAGTCAACCTTCAGCAGCAGGCACAGTCGGCAGAGGAGTCAGGGAAGGACAGACACGGGGTTATGCTTTCATTCATGCACTCTCATCCGCACCGGTTTGTTTTGAGAGCAAAGTGAAGCAATATATTTATCTGTAACATGGCTTCAAACAGGTACGACCGGTCTGGTGCAGAGATAAATGCGCACACAGATCCGCATCATGGGTTTTGGAATACATGACGCCGGATGTGCTCTGCCTGGAGGGACGGTAGTAATGTGTCATGGGTTCCGCACGGGGGGTGGGGGAGGTGGTGCATGGCGCTCTGCGGCTGCTAATGCCCGCTGCTGCCCTTCATGATTTCACACAGAGCAAAGGGGCGGCATCGTTCCCAGCAACATAGTAAAACAAGCGCGCGCTGAAGCTGACGAGGAGGGAGTGGGAGGGGGGGTGGGGGCGGGCACAGTGGTGTGGCCACAGTTGTAATAAATCGCCACATCCCCTGAAGCGGGCGTCGTGGCGAAGTGAGATAAACTGGTGTGAAATAGCAGCAGGGAAGGGGGCGGAGAGGGGCTATGAGGGAGAGCGACGTAAAGCCATATGGCTGCTTTGCGCGCGTGCACGCCTCGTGCACAGTAGCTCTATGCCAGGGGAAGCACTTTCAAAAACTCACTTACAAAATGTCTCAAAGAGACAGCTTTCGCTGTCTCAGCGAGACCTAATGATATGGGCGGCCAGCCATGGAATTGAGCCATAATCTCTCCCCAGAAGGGGCAATAGAGTTTGTCTGCTCCCCGGGTGGCAGATAGATTCTTTTCCTGATTGGGGGGATACATATTGGACGACAGGAATATTTTGTATAAAATAGTGGGTTAGGGTCTGGCACATTCTGACATTAGGCTCCAGTCTTAAATCCTCAAAAACCTTCATGCTCCCTTGGGGGCAAAAGCATCTCCATTCCTACAGCAAGTGAGAGGAATTTTTGATTCGTATGAGTGTTGTATTTACGCATGGGCCAATGTGGGGGGCTTCATCCTAATTTTGTCCCACTTGTCATTCTGAATAGCTGAACATTTTGTTCTTGAGTTGGCCACCACCTGTTGAGACCTACCAAACCCTGAAATTTCTGAAAAATAGACATTGTGTTGCAGTCCAGGGAGGTGTGCCTGGCGTGGAGCCCACAAAGTGTTCCTACCCACAATGCCTGCAAACCTCCAACTTTATCTAAAACCATGCATTTTCTATGCATTTTTTATGTGAACTTATGGAATCCACAAAATTCCTGCAACCCATCTTTGCCCTACTTGTCCCGTTGAAAACGCTACCCCACTTAAATGGCTCAGTCTAGCATAAAAGTCTCTAAAAAGCAATGTGGGGCAATCTACAACATTGGTACTGGGGTCAGTTGCCACCTAGTGAAACCTCCCAACTCTGACACTTCTGAAAACTAGCCACCCCTGGCAGTCCAGGATGGTGTGCTCCATGTGGATACAATGACATTTATTTACCCACAATGCCATGAAAGCATCACACTTTGCCTAACCTATAATATATGTGATGTAATCTACAGGAATCCACAGGGATCCACAACATTTCTACCATCCAGCATTCCCCTACTTGTCCACATATAAACTCTAAGGGATTAGTGTCAATGACAGGAAAGGCCACAAAAAACATTAGGGAGAGTGAACCTGGGTGGTGGAGTTAACAAAGATTTTGCACTCCGTGCTCCACTTAAAGGGTGGAGTTCACCAAAAAAACTCTGCCGACCTCCAGAGGAGCAGAGATTACCGGCACGCACTCCCCTCTACAAAGAACTTTAAATAGGCAAGTCCTAAAAGTAATTAGATTTTTCTGTGTGCAATGCAATTCCCCTGTCTCACTCCCATCAAAAAATGCTCTTTAAAATCCCTTACAGTGGAGTTGCATGTACCCACTTTCTGCATCTTGTTCCTGTTCGAAACTCACTGTTTCTCAGTGTATGCACGGAGGCCTTGATGACCCGTAAATCTGTCAGTCTTCCTCAGAATAGGAATGTTCCATTGTGAATGCATGGGGGGGAATGCATCCTTCACAGGCCTGGAGTATCCTTCAGATGGAGTGAAAGAGTTTAGTGAGGCCAAAACATGGAGGAAGGAGGGGACACGCAATGCGCTCTGCCCTTCTCACAGGGTGTGCATAAAAAGGTGGGCACCACTTGCACCCGGCCTAGAGGCCCACGTTCCCCCACCTGGAATGGCCTCATTGAAGCAGACTTTGGTGGAATAATTTCATTTTGTGGTGAGCTTGAAACCTCCTCTTCGCAGATCTATGTTCGGAGAGTACAGCACTGGGCATTGTGTGGGGCCACCTCTCAAGTTCTCCTGAGCTCACTGGTGCCTCTTGGACCCCTGAGCCATCCACAAGTAAACAAGGCCAAAGCATCATGGCCTGCCTGACAGAAATGCTTAGTCTGAGCATCTGCCTTTCACTTTACCTGGCCGCAACAACAGGCACTGCCTGCAGGGAAGGTATGAAGACCTGCACGGGTTTGGATTGGAATGGGATCACAAAAAAGAGGTGGAAGAGGGGTGGAGGAAAAGGGGCTTCGAGGCTGAGGCACGTAAAAAAGGAGATGGTAATATAATAAGCACTGCAAAGATGTGGATTTTGTGGATAATTTTGTAGACTGTGGAACGATGCTAGACTGTTAATCCCAGCTCACGCTTCCTTGACAAAATTGTGTGATCATGGGCACATCGACTAAGCTGTTTTAAAACCTTAATCAGAAAGAGGCAGCAGATGCTAGCAAATGGGAGCTTTACATTCAAGTCATTTATGTTGCACACTGGCTATGAGGGTGTTTTGCGGAGTTGGTCATCAAGTTGGCTATTTTTTCCAGGCATGGGCCCAGCTGAAGATGATTAGAGTTCATTTCCTCCGACACTGTGACTACCAATTGTGTATCATCGGCGTAAGACATGATGGTAAGTCGAAACTCCTGAACAATTTGTGCTAAAGGAGTCAGGTAGACATTAAACAGGGTCGGGCTGCGGGCCAAGCCTTGAGGTCCTCCAAAAGATTAGCCGATTCCATGCATTGGAACAACCTTTCGCTTAGGAAAGAGGTAAGACATTTTTTGGCTTGGTCCTGGATCCCGATATCACCTAGTCTCTGAATTTAGGATACGGAGGTCCACAGTATCAAAGGCCGCACTTGGGTCTATTAGGAGTATGGCGGTGGAGCCCCTTTGGTCTAGTATCATTTTTAGATTGTCAGTTATAATTAGGAGGGCTGACTCTGTGCTATGTCCTGGACAGAACCCCATTTGCAACTGGTGCAGAATATTGTTTTCCTCTAGGACCTGTGAAATAATGCTATTGACATGCTTTTCTAACACTTTACCCAGAATGGGTAGTAGTGAGATGGGGCGGAAATCCCCAATACCAAAGGATCTAGATGACCTTTCTTAAGTACAGGCTTTGCGATGACGTGTTTCCACATCTTAGGAACTAACCCAGTGCTCAGTGATTGTGAGAGGATGTCTGCCATCGTGGAGAGGATGGAATCTCCACCCTGAAGTAAGATGTGGGGGGGGGGAGGAATCAGGTGGAGAGCTAGACGTAATTTTGCCTAGTAATGACCTTGTAAGTTCTTTGTCGAATAACGGGAGGGAACCCAATATTGTAGGACAGGGTGGGCTGGATTGGTCCTGGATAGGGAATTGGCTTTTCGAGTCCGAACTTGCTTCCCCTCCTTCTGGGCCATCAACAGGGCTCTTGTGTAGTGAGTTGATGATGTTTTCAAACTTATTATTGAAGAAAGAGGCTAGCTCATTACATCTAACCTTAGATGAATGAGGTGGATGGATGTCTTGCCCAGGGTTGGTGAGTGATTACAATTTAAAAAAAGTTCCTTAGGGGAGTTTGAGGCCAAGTTTATCCTATCCTCGTAAAATGCTGCCTGCGCTAGTTTGATGTGATCATGATATTGTCTGCTGCCTTTTTTGTATATCAGCTTGAGGTCTGGAGATAAATCTTTCATCCAGTTCCTTTTGAGTTTCTTGAAATTCTTTTTTTGAATTGCAAGCTGGTTGTTGAACCATGCAGCTCTTTTAGGGTTGTATGGTGCTGTCTTTCTGGGTTTATGAAAACAATGGTCTACCGAATAATTGATCTAGTCTATCCCCTGTTTGTGTGCCTCTTAGGTATCTTTTGTTAGAGGGGGAGTGGTAGACTCAAGACATTTGGTCCCGTATACTAGAACTACCATAGGCCATTCACTGCCTTGGATCGTGCTATCTGATGCAGGTGTTTGTGCAGTTGGTTTGGCAAACGAGAAAGGAATATAAAAATGGTCAGAACTTGGACCTTCCTTCTAGGGTCATTCGAAAAGATGGGATCAAGAAGATGGCCTCTTTCATGTGTAGCTGCACCCACAAGCTGGGGGAGTTGCAGCGCCTCTAGATCTTCGAGTAATCTATGTGCTGATGAGTTCCTGGTGTCGTTTAAGTGAATGTTAAGGTCCCAAAGCACAGTGAACGCACCTCTTCCTACAATGAGACTGGACAGGAGATTGGGGAGGGCCTCAAGAAATGTCACACAGGAGGCCTGTAAACAAGGATTCCAGAAAAGGATGCAGTGGGGGCAAGAGTTATTCTGAATGACATGGCTTCATAGTTGGCTAATCTGATAGGAGTGGATGAGCAGCTAAACTGTACTTTATGAATGATGGCCACCCCTCCTTCTGACTTTCCCACCCGGTCTTGTCTGCTAATGCCGAATCCAGGGGGGGAAGGTCATAATAATGTCTGGTGCAGAGCTATCGTTAAGTCATGTTTCAGTGATAAATACAATATCTAGAGCCTCTTCCTCTAGCAGCAGCCCAATTTCAATTTTATGTGCTGGTAAGGATCTACAGTTTATAAGTTCCATTTTCAAGTGGTCATTATTGTCTTGAGTGCCTTATGAGCTGGCTTCGTTAGGCGAGCTCCTTTCAGTGGTAAACTGGCAAAGTTGACACAGTATTCCATTCCCTATGAGAGTGACCGGTTCTACTGAGTGTACACAGAGTGAAGACAGGACGGGCCTGAATTGTCTCTGTTCCTCAGCGGTGAACATAATATGACTTGAGGAATTGGTGGAAATTTGGGAAGGGTTACTGGCCCCTAGACAAGTTCGGGTGCGGATGGGTGCAGACGTGCGTACCTTAGGTGCTTCTTTGGCATGCCAGCGGCAAATCTGCGCTGCTGCCGCCATTAATAGGCGAGCCCGATAAACTAGAGCGCAGACCTGTGCAGCCCTCTCTATAGTAATGAGAAGTGTCTCCCTCCTGTATATTCCCACCTAATTCTGCTAATTGCTACATTGCAAAAACAATTCCCATTCCAGTAAGGCAATAACAACAGGAAACAACACAAGGCTCTGGAATGAGAGCTGGTGAGTGAGATTTGGCATCCCTTTGCACTATTTCTTTCTGCTAGGAGGACTACCAGTGCTAAATCACAGCGCGAGCAGTGCGACTTGCATTTTCTGCCTGTTGGGTAAACTGTGTGGAATTTCTCAGAGTTTTTATGTAACTCTGCGTAATTAAGTGGAGTGAAAGTCTGCAAGCTCTGCCCAGGCCTAATAATAGGCCCCAGCCTAAGGCTCATGCCCTACCTCAAGGTTGGGGACTTCAAAATCTGTTCTAATTCTCTGCTTTAGCCTAAGATGCTTGTATATGTGATTGGATTGAGACCTGAAAAGTACTACCTTTCGTTGCAAATATTCCAATGTTTCTTTATTTCGGTTATTCACCATAAAAGAGCAAGCACAAGTATATACAAACAGATTAAAATAGTTTAAATAGTAAAAAAGAACAGTTCATTTAACATAGTGCATTTTAAGTTAAAAAACGAAAGAAAAAATAATCAACAATCAAGACCTTGGTTTTGCATGTTAAGGAAATTTCTCCTGACATACCACATGAGATTTAGGAAGCGTGAGACCGCAAAAACTATATGAGAATCTGTATTATATTTTAGGATTCTGAAGGCTTCAATACAGTGGGTTGTGCATAAGTTTTTATATAGCTGGACTAACCATCTCTGTCTTGCTGTGCGATATCCTGAACAAAAAGAGAACACATGAAGTTCAGACTCATCACGTGTTGCAGGCTGGACATACACTTAAATTACCCCCTTTCCATTTACATGTGAACGCACGCAGGCGGAGGCAGCCATGTCGAAACTGTACATATAATGTCCTCGCTAGTGCTGGACAGATTGCATCTAGGCATGGCTCCAACCTGCAAGTGTCTTTTACTTCCAAGAAGAGTGAGGTGAGGGATTCATGAGCGGATTCTGTTTGGAGTTTTGTGGATAAGCTGCACCAGTAGCTAGTGGTTAATAACTTGCGTGGTGTTCTAAGGCATGCTGTATCAGGGTTTTCCCATAATTCTTTCAGTCATATTTCGTAGAGGCCCTCCCTGATGAATCTAAGCCATGACAGCTTTCCTGAACCGGGAAGTCTCAGACTTTCCAATAGCTCTGATTTGTATTCTTGAAGCTCCGGTGTAGCCCAAAGGCACCACCAAAATAATAATGGCCTGCAACCAATTTCATCAGAAATAGATCTCACCCCTAGGTCCATACGCTGTGGAGGCCTGGGTTTTATATCTCCATAACCGGGCTTACTGGTTTTTGGGATGTTTCCCTAAAGAACTTGGCCAGTCCACCTGTGGTTTGTGACATTTTGGGGTTAGATTTGCTAATTTGTGCTCCGCAAGTCATATTCTCTGTGAGAGTTAGTCCCAAATAGTCAAATACGGAGACCTGCTCCAAAGGGTTACCATTGATGTGCAGGTTAGGACTTGTGGATTTACTGGGGTTCAACACCATGAATTTGGCTTTGTTGATGTTGATTTCAAGACCCCTAGTCTTGCAAAATTTGCAGAATCCATCTAGGATTCTTTGGATACCCATTGGTGACTTAGAAAGAAGAAGGGTATCGTCTGCGAACATCATGGCAGGGATTTGGTTAAGCTCGATTTTAGGAGCGTCAATATCTTTGCAGGCTCTCGACGCATCGATCAGACCGTTTATGTATATGCAAAACAGGGTGGAGGCAAGCACACATCCCTGTCTGACTCCCCTTTTTACTGCTTTAATTCCCCATTTTTCCCATATCTAATTTGGGCATAGTTTTCATTATGTAACCTTCTCAAAACATTTAGGAGGTAAGAAGGAAGTCCCAGATCGCTTAGTACCTTCCATAGAGCGTCTCTGGGTACCAAGTCAAACGCACTTTTCAGGTCAACAAAGACCAGATACAGGCTGCCCCCTTCCAACTGGACTGTTTTCCAATAAAGAAGCTGGAGCCTGAAAATCTGATCTGTTGTTGATGTTTTCTCCCTGAAGCCAGCCTGCATGGGGGTCAAGATCTTTTGTTCTTCCAGCCAAGACTGCAGATGATCTAGAAGAACCCTAGCAAAGATTTTTTGTGAGACATCGATCAGACTGATCGGTCTATAGTTTGCTGGTGATAAAATGAGATCCCTTCTTGAATACCGGGATAATCTCGGCAACTTGCCAAGTTGCAGGAAGAGCCATTCCCATTAAAATGGCATTGAAAATTGCCCAAGAAACAAGGGCCTCAAATTTTGGGTTCAGCCCGGTAGAGGTCTCCTGGAATCTTGTCCAGACCGGCAGCCTTGCCAGGTACAATTTTATTTAAGGCTTGAGGACTTCTGACAGGGAAATCTCAGGAATGGCTGTCACCGGCCTCGGGTGGGGCAGAGTTGCTTGGGTCTGACTACTCTCTGTGCCAACTAATGGGGCATAGAGGGCTGCAAAATGCTCTCGCCAGCATTCAGCCCCGATGTTAGGCTCAAATGCCACTTGAGTATTACTACTGCCAGTAGTAACAATGTTCCAAAATGCTTTCAAATCTTTAGTTTCCAGGGCCGATTTCAGGCTGTCCACTTTTCAATTTCCCACTGGGATTAGGCAGCTGCAATGGTGGTTTTATAGTGATGTCTGGCTGCTTTTACTATGATGTTGTTCTTTGTTTTAATGGCCTCTAATAATGCCCTTTTTGCTGCCCGGCAGTTCCCATTGAACTGAGATTGCCTAGGTGTCCTACCACAACCCCTAGTACACGTTATCCAAAATGTCTCCTCCAGCCTTGTTGTTAGGGATTCATTGATCTTGTCAACCTCGTCAAGGGACGTGGCAAGGTCTCCAGATTTCTCAATCTCAGATAAGGCCTCTAAGTTTAGGGTGATGGAATCGAGTAAGAGAGTCAATTTATCCTGCGGTTTTTCCACCCAGGCCCACCTAACCTTCCGTCTATTATTTGAGAGGGGCAATCTATGATCAACACCGCAGGATTTAACTGATTTGTTCCCTATAGGGGGAAGATTAACTGTGAGGATTAGGGCGTTGTGGTCGCTATCTTGCCGCAAGCAGATGATGAAGTCTTTTGCCAGGGGCCATAGCTTTGTTTCAATAAACATGTAGTCTAAGATGGAAGAATGACCAGCTCTGTTAAAAGTTTGGTTCACCGGGGAGTCTGAGCCAAAGCGACCATTACAGGCTCGCAAAGAATACTTTAGAATAAGTGCCTTAATTTGCAGTGCCAGAGGTGTCCAGGCCCTAATGGGGGTAATGTTGATCTCGGGGTTTGCCCACACCTCGTCCTCCTCAGTTACTAATGGGCCCGATAGGTCTTTCAGTGGTTCAAATTGGCAGTTCACATCGCCACCCAGCACTACCAGGGCTTTTTTCGGAAGACTAGCTAACAGGTTATCGAGATGTTCTAAGGTTGCTGACTCCAGGCCAACCCTAACCGGCCTTGATTAAACGTTAATGAGGTCATTTCTGATTTGAACGTTAGTACGAGGCGCAGTATATCTGGGGAGGTATGCGGCACTAGTGCAATCCTACATCCAAGATGACTCCCAATCCACTTGCATAGCCCACCCGATGGCCTACCTCATCCCTTGTTTACGGCTGGTATGTGAAATGTGGCAAAGCCCTTGCGGGTTGGGTTCTCCACTAGCCAGGATTTCTGGAACATGCAGATGTCACACATTTCTATAAAAAACCCCAGTCAGGACAGTAAAGCTTGTTTTTAATACCAGCCACGTTCCAAGATACAATCTTGAGATAGTTTGCTGTACTATTAGTAGCTATATTATTCTCCTGTGTGTTGGTAATTGAGTGGTCTACAATGTCAAGTGGCACTGCTTAATCTATCATTTTTACCTGAGACTCATTCGGGGAATCTGGAGAGAGTATGGTGTCTGTCCCCCACGCTGCATTGCCGGTTTCTTCCCTATTTCCAAGTGGATAAATAGAGCCATGCTGGTGCATATCAGTACCAGATTGTGAGTCCTTGGAAACTTTAGATTTACCGGTCATGGTAAAATTTGTTGGAGGTTCAGGGTGAGCTATCTCCCCTGTGTGGGCATTGTCAGTGGTCTTGGGAGGATCAGTTTCACAGTGGCCAAATGACTTGTTCTTAGGGTCCATGGTCCTTACCACTGGGTGTTCCCTTATGCAGGGAGGCCGTAGTGGCCACCTCACCATAAGTCAGTCTAACTCTTCCAGAGCCCCGAATCTGTTCGCTAGAGGTAAGTTGAAATGTGGGATTGCATTCGGAAAGGACCTTGACCTGTCAATGGCCTAGTCTGGTGCCAAGTGTTTGGTCCGGCTCTAGAGTTGACCCTGTCAGCGTAAAATATGGTCCTGGGATGCGAAGAGCCTTGCCCTGTCATTGGCCGAATCTGACGCCATTTTCGTGTCTAGATGTAAAATCATCCCTGCTGTTAAAGGTGGTTCCTGGAGCATAAAAATGGGTAAGCGGGAAAAGACAAATAGAAGAACCAGTAAATGAAAAACAGTTACTATAATGCAATAGATTTTGCACAATAAAGGGATTTCTAAAATTCACTATAACACAGTCCCCCCTGACATCTTTGGGTCTGTTACCCACCCAACCCACTCTGCGTGTCAATAGTATTTTGTCTACATTACCAAGGTTAAATTGGCTCTGTTTTACAAACCGGTGTAGGCATTTATTCTTTAGCTCAAGGTGGGTCTTCGTCTGTCCTTCTTTGAGAGGTGGAACTCCAGTAAGAACAATGACATACGGTGTTGAGGCTGGTGGCAAATTTATTGTTGGAAGGTCCATCCTGTCCCTGCTTCTCAGTCTCTTCAACCCCATTCTGTCAGAAGATGCTTCAGGGGTATCCTCATTACCATGTCCACTGCCCCTTTCCAAGCGACCCATCTTACACTGTTCACTTCGGGATTTCAGAGTAGCAGTTGGGGCCCCACTAGGAGTGGTAGACTTCTCTCTAATCTCCGTATTTCCTGATCTGGCAGAGACTATTGTTGCTTTATTGAGCTCTCTTAGCGTTAAAGAGGGCCTATGCGCTTGTCCTACAGTGAAAGTGCAAGTGGTTGAAGTTTGGTCCAGTCGGGAGGATAACTTAGCAAGTTCTTCTCTCATGATATCACGGATTTGGCCTCTCAAGAATTCCAGCATGGTAGCTACCCATGGTGGTGGTGTCGTGTCTGTGGGCTGAGGTTCCCCTTCCGGCACGGTCAAGGTTGGCCTATCGCCTGTGCACACTGGTGAGCCATCATTGGGCTTTTTACTCTTAACCCCAGCCCTAGTCGTCTTGGTGGGCTGCCTTGAGTGAGTAGGCTTGGCAGAACCCTTGGTAGCTCCCCTCCTTCTAGTGGCCACTTTCGGAGTCGAACCTGTGTCCAACCCTGAGGTCTGGGTCTAATTTGTTGTTTCAGATGTTTGGTCTAAGCCAGATTGTGTATTACTGTGGTCCGTACTGGTGCTAAACTGTGGGAGGTCCGGGGTCAGTGATAGTCTGCGTTCAGTGATTTCAGTTTCATTAGCCACAACGCCAATGGCCCTTTGGAGCATTATACCAATGGATGTCTGCGGCAGGGAGGGTGGTATGAGCCGCGGGGGTGCGTGACATATGACAAGTGTTGTCTGCTTCCCCATGCCGGCAATTTTAGATATGTGCGATGTGAAGAGCACTATGGTTAACGCTTGATTATGCAAATGGGTGCCCCATCACAATTGTGTGCCAAAGTACTGGGCAAGGTAAGTCAAACAGTCAAAGATAGTACCAGGTACGACAAAAAAAGAAAACAGAGACAAGAGTCACTTACAGTTTTTTTCAGTTTTTTTTGTAGCCCCAGAGTTCGCCTTGCTATGGTCGTGACTGCTCCTTTCTTGATTTTCCTTGACTCGGATAGTTGCAGCCAGGACGTGGAGCACCGTCCAAGCTTCCTGAAGATTTGAAATAGGAAGGTGCAAGGCCAAGAGAGGGGGCCCAGCCCAGCCTTGATCGGCCGTGGACAGGCGCAGATGGGCCCGCCCTTGGCCTGGGCACGCCCGCGCGTGTCCCGCGCTGTGGGAGCCCTGCTGTTGTATTAAAGCGCCTCTGGGCATGTATCGTGGGTGTTGGCAGCGGTGACAGCCGCAGAGGATCCTGGGACCTTGAGTCCTCTCCCGGTCCTGCTCCCCCTCCAAATGACGGCAAATGCGGGTGAAGTAGAGATTCACAGGGCTTGCAAATATTATCATGCTCATCATGGCCCTGTGTACTTCAAGAGGCATACAGAAATGGTGTTTCTGGCTAAATTGAGAATTTAGACAGTAACACACAGGAATTTGAAAGCAGGAATACTGCAATCCTAGTGGTCCACCCTCTCTGTCCCCCAGACATTTCAGTACCTAAAACCTCATGAAATTACCTGGTATGTGTGAATTGAAAGATGAAGAAGTACAGAAAAAATTAGGTTTGAAATGAATGATTTTCAAAATAATTCCAAAATTCTCAGGGGACCCCTTTAGGTATTCCCCCATTCCCATATTCCTTATACAGCCTTGCCTCGTATTTCTTCTGACCGATTCGAGATTCTTGATTCTCTTAAGGAAGAGGACTGACTACCATCTTTTGAGTTGGATGATCATTTTGCTCAAAAAGTTGGAGAGGCTGATAGTTTCCATTTAGGGCCTGCTTCTAATGATCAGCTTAGTTTCCTTTCATGGAACGTAGCAGGGCTCAATGAGAAGGTCAGGGACCCAAATTCGCTGGACTTCATCAGACCATATCATATAGTGGTCCTCTAGGAAACTTGGCTGTTAAGAATATACCTTTTCTGGATGGCTTTGCTTATTTTTTCTACCCATCAATTACATCTTGTTGGTGCAAACCACAGCGGGGTGGTGCACTCTAATGTCCCTGAATAGTGTTATGGCCGAGGGGGAGATAAGATACTACTTTATTTTCTCAACAAATACATTTTATTGGTTGTAAATGTTGGAAAATGGCCCTGTCTCAAGGATCACTCCAAACATTTTCCCTCTTCTTCCTCTTTTTTTGACCTTTTTGTTGGCTTTAGGACTCTGGGCACATCACCACTGCTGACCAGGCCTGAGAAAAAAGAACAGAAAAATGACTGGGCAAAGGCTCCAGAAGAGAGAGGGGATCCCACAGAGAGGAGGTCCCTGTCTGGATCCTAGGCTGAGTAGTGTATCCTCCCAAATCCTGTCCCCTGAGGAGCTAAAGGAAAGATAGGCTGAGAGGGACCTGAGGCTGCAGCTGGACCAGCTGACTGCAGAGGAGAGAAAAGCGGAGCCTGAGAGACCTTTGGAGGAGAAAAAGTATTGTGGGCTCATGAACAAAGTCACAAGGAGCTCGACATCAGAGCCCTGAAGATAAGGTCCAGCAACACCAATATTTGTGGAAGGAAAACTACTGTTTACAGTGCTGAAGACACAGACCTAATACCCAGGGACATGAGGCCTCATTTACAAGGCCCTGTGCGCGGCCGGATTTCACTTTTTTTTGAGTGACAGTCTGGCAGTGCATGCTGCAGGGCCATATCTACAAGCCCAAGAAAATCCAACTTGCGTAGGTTTTCATGCCCTTATAGATATGCACTGAGGCAACACAACGCGAGTCACTGCATTGCCTCACCCTGCAGTAGGCAGGCGTGCCATAGGTGTTACGGTGGGTGTTCCCACGTAACACATATGGCATTTACACATTCCCTGATTTACGAGATTTTGTAAACCTGGGAATGTGTCAAAAGCCTATGCTGGGGAGGCATTTGGGAGGCGCAGTGGGGAGAAATACCTCTCTGGATTATTTTCATGGAGGAACGTGTCTCTTCCAGCACAAAAACATTCCCCACTGCAACGCAGGCACCCTAGCACCATGGTGCAAGGGTGCCTGCATTGGAGCATGGCATACCATTGTGCACAAGCGCAGGAGAAAAGGACAGGAATGCACCATATCTGATAGATACGGCACATTCCTTCCCTTTTTTTTGCTGTCGGGCAGCGCCACAAGAAGGCTTGCGATGCTGCCCTATGGTAATAAAATGAGGCCCTTCGTGCCTAGCTTCAAGGAGGAGTGCTAGACCTGGCATCTTTTGGCATGTTTCCCCTGTCTTTTTGCTTTCTGGCCTCATCGTTTTTGCTGGTTTAGTGTCTCTTCACACTTTGGCAATGCTTTCCAGTGTTAAAGTGCAAGTGCTCCTATTGTAAATTGGATTCTGGATTGGTGTTTTCATGATTGGCATATCTGATTTACTGGTAAGTCCCTAGTAAAGTGCACTGAGAGTGCCAGGGCCTGTAAATCAAATGCTGTTTGTGGGCCTGCAGCACTGATTGTGCCACCCACACCAGAAGCATTTCTAAGGGTTTTCAGACCTGCCACTGCAGTCTCTGCATACAGTTCTTACTGCCATGTTGACTTGGCATGTGCACCCACTTGCCAAGTCCTAACCTTCCCTTTCACTACATGTGAGTCACCCCTAAGGTAGGTCCACGGTACCCCTATGGGCAGGGTGCAGTGTATGTCAAAGGTAGGACATATCCTGGTGTGTGTGACATGTCCTAATTCGTTTTTCACTGTTGAAAGGATATCTGTCCCATAGCATCCCGGGACTGGTTTCGGGGTAACACTCCTCATCAGCCATGCTAGCTTGAATCCAATGGCAAAGTGAGGAAGGGATCCACGCCTTGGCATACCCTGCCAACTTAGGGTGAACAAAGCAAACACAAGGATATGTTGTTACCCCGAAACCGGTCCCAGGTTGCTTGTTTCCAGTCCAGGAAAGACCTGGCTTGTCAGTTTGGGCTGGACTGTTCCCATAAGGCACAGGTTCAAGATTGATTTGCATATGGCTGGGTCTGAACTGGGGTGGCGAATTGAGCTTAAGAATGATGATGGATTCAACCCAGATCTGTGACGGGGGTGAGTGTCTGAAAAGTCTCAGCACTGGGTAACACCCTTCATCAGCCAGACTAGCTTGAATCCAGTGGCAAAGTGAGCAAGGGACCAATGTCTGGGCATACCCTGCCAACTTAGGGCGAACAAAGCAAACACATGGAGATGATAGACGGAGCAGTGAAACTTTTCAGGCACTCACCCCCAGTGACAGATCTGGGTTGAATCCATCATCATTCTTTAGCTCACTTCACCACCTCAGTTCAGACCCAGCGATATGCAAACTAGTCTTGGCCATGTGCCTCATGGGAACGGTCCAGCCCAAACTGCCTAGCCAGATCTTCCCTGAACTGTAAACCATTATCCTGGGTCCCGTTTCTGGGTAACACCCTTGATCAGCCAGGCTAGCTTGAATCCATTGGCACAGTGAGCAAGGGACCTACTTCTGGGTATACCCTGCCAACTTAGGGCGAACAAAGCAAACACAAGGAGATGATGGACGGAGCGCTGAACGTTTTCAGGCATTCACCCCCAGTCACAGATCTGGGTTGAATCCATCATCATTCTTTAGCTCACTTCGCCTCCTCAGTTTAGACCCAGCTATATGCAAATCAGTCTTGACCTTGTGCCCAATGGGAACAGTCCAGCCCGAACTGCCTAGCCAGATCTTCCCTGAACTGGAAAAATGCATCCTGGGACTGGTTTCTGGGTAACCCCCATAGTCAGCCAGGCTAGCTTGAATCCAGTGGAAAAGTGAGCAAGAGTATATCAACCATCGACTGAACTTCCACCTTCCCTCAAGACACTTGCTTTTCCGTCTCCCTCTACCTCTACCTCACCCACACCCTCCACAACTGCCACAGCAACAGTGGTGGACGGTCCTTCTCCTTACTTGCTGTAGAATCCTGGACCTCATCAACTCTCTGGAAATTAGAAACAGCCTCAAGACCTGGATGTTCAACTAAGATGTCTGCAGCAGTACTCTCAGCGCCTGGATACCCTCATAGGTGATTATCCACACTTTACAAATCCTTATTGATTGATTTTCAAAGAGAAACATAAGGCCTTCCTTTCGGTCCTGTGCACAGGTTCCGTTTCATACATCTCAACTGTGAACATGTGTAACCTTAACATCCATCCTTGTTCAGGAACATGTCAAATGTTTCAGGATTTGCCCTCTGGAGATGATTCTCAATTGGCCCATTTTCAACACATCACTTAAGGGGACCAAACAAACTTATCAATTCAATCCCTGAATCTAGTTATACCCAGTATTCAGGTAGCCCCTACCTATGTCAGAAGAGGATCGGAATCAATTGTGGATTATATTTTGATTTCCATACCTCTTTCTAGCTCTTTAGTTTATTAATGGAGCAAATCATCTGGTTACAGTAATCATAATCTTTTAGCACTAGTACTAAAACTTCAGTGCTGAAGCCCACCACTGTTGGCCGATCGCACCAAACATTTGGCTCTCTCAGACCAGGGCAGACGTCTGAAATGGACTAAAGTAATATCAAGGGAGTTTTGTAGGAACTTGTTTATGCAGAAAAGCTATGAGTTAGAATGCTGTCTCAATCCAAATTTAGCCCCTACTGATGTTTTGAATGCCTTCTCTGTATTAAGTACAGGTGTGAGGTTTGCCCCCACTGTACCTAGTCGAAGCCATACCATATCCAGGGGAGGTCTCTGGTTTAATGTGCCTTGGACCTAAAGCTCATGGTGCACTAATGAAGGCCCCTAAACGTTGCCCATGGGATGGGAGCACATTAAATGTTTACGTGCCACCTACAAAAAGGTCACAAAGGAGAGAAAAGAGTCATCTAAGGGCAATATCTGGGAACAGTTAATGAGAGCCTGCGATCTAAACTATAACGCTACTTTTTTGAGATTCCTTAACCATCCCTTTTTAGTTGCAGAGGCTGCTCCAACTTTGTCCTCAGTGATTGCTGAAGACAACTGGCATAGCCACTTTTCCCAAATTCAGTCTTTCAAGGGTGGGATGGATTCTAAACACTGGCAAAAGGCACTGGGCAACTCCAGCCCTTCTGTTTTGACCACAGAAGTCGCATCGCTCACCTCTCACTGCTGCTGCCCGTCGCCTGCTGCTGCCTGTCGCCTGCTGCTGCCTGTTGCCTGTCGCCCACCTGCTGGTACCGACCCCGCTCACGCCGCTCCCTCCTCACCTGCGCTGACCTCCGCTTCACGCCGCTCTCCTCCTGCTGCTGCTGGCCACTCTCCTCGCCTCCTCGCCGCCGCCGCTGCCCCGGTCACTCGCCTTCCTGGTTTCCCGCCGCTGAGCCCGCAGTCCCGCCTCTCCTCCCTGCCCATTGGCCACCCAGCCTCCCGCCTCCCAGCGGACCCTCCCTCCCGGCTCCTTACTTATGACGCCCCCCCAGCGACCGCGCAGCGGACGCGCGCAGCGGGAGCGCCGACTGAGCGCCGAAGGTGCGCCAAAGGTAAGCCCGTCTGCGCCCGTCCGCGCCTGGACCGCGCCCAGCGCCAGACCCCCTGGCCCCCGCGCCCGCCAGCCCCCCCGCAGGACCTACGACTTCGCTACGCTCATCGCACTCAAACCCGCCCGAGCCCCCGGATGCCACCGAGCGTCCCCGCGACGCACCCATGGACCCTTCGACTGCCGATCCTGCAACTTCTCCTGCCTCCGAACAAGCACCACGCCCACCAAGACGGACAACAGCAACCACCTCAAGTGCATCCTGATCAACACCCGTTCCATCCACAGACACGCCGTGGAACTCTGGAACCTCCTCGACACCGCATCTCCAGACGTCGCCTTCCTCACGGAAACCTGGATGAACGACTCCTCAGCCCCCGACATCGCCATAGCCATCCCGGACGGCTACAAGATCATCAGGAGGGATCGCAACAACCAGACCGGAGGGGGCATCGCCATCGTTCACAAAAGCACCATTCGCATCTCGACTGACTCCACCGACGCATTCAACACCGCCGAATACCTGCACTTCCAGATCCACACCGACCCCAAGACTACCCTCAGAGGCACCCTCATCTACAGACCCCCGGGACCACGCGCACAGTTCTGCGAAGACATCACGGACTTCATCAGCCCTCACGCCCTCCCCTCCACCGACTACATCCTCCTCGGAGACCTCAACTTCCACCTGGAGAACAACAACGACCGCAACACGACCACCCTGCTGGACAACCTCGCCAACCTCGGACTCCAGCAACTGGTCAACACCCCCACCCACTACGCCGGCCACACGCTCGACCCCCTCTTCTCATCCAGCAAGCACATCACCTTCAGCCACTGCACCGGACTCCACTGGACTGACCACAGCTGCGTCCACTTCAGCTTCAAGAAGAACACGGTCCACCACCACCCGAAGCAGGTTCCCCACAGAAACTGGAGCAAGATCACCGTCGACCAGCTCACCACCTCCCTCAGCCAGAACCCACCGGTCCGGACAACGGACCCTAACACAGCAGCCCTCGACCTCACGCAATGGCTGACCTCCTGTGCCAACGACCTCGCCCCACTGAAGAACCCACTCACCAGGCCCAGAAGCAAGAAGGCCCCCTGGTTCACCGATGAACTCAAGGACTCCAAGAAGGCCTGCCGCACCCTCGAGAAGGCCTGGCTCCTCGACAAGACCACCGACAACATGACCGCCCTCAAACTCGCCACCCGCAGACATCACCAGCTCATCCGCACCACCAAGAAGAAATCTTTGAAGGAACGACTGGACAAGAACGCCCATGACAGCAAGGAGCTCTTCAACATCGTCAAGGAGTTCTCCAACCCCAGCACCAGCAACAACGACATCACTCCCTCGCAGGACCTCTGCGACTCCCTCGCCTCGTACTTCCACCGCAAGATCGCCGACATCCACAACAGTTTTGGCGCTCCACCCCCGCACCCATCGACCGAACCTACGCACCCCGCCGCTATCCTCCAGACATGGACCAAAGTGACCCTCGAAGACACGACACGCATGATGAACACCATCCACTCCGGATCTCCGACCGACCCATGCCCCCACCATGTCTTCAACAAGGCCGCCTCTACCATCGCACCCCACCTCCGAGACATCATCAACGCCTCCTTCGACACAGCCACCTTCCCAGAGAGCTGGAAGCACGCCGAGCTCAGCGCACTACTGAAGAAACCAACTGCGGACCCGACCGACCTCAAGAACTTCCGCCCTATCTCGCTCCTTCCTTTCCCTGCCAAAGTCATCGAGAAGGTCGTCAACAAGCAGCTGGCCGCCTTCCTCGAGACGAACGGATCCCTCGACCCATCGCAATCCGGATTCAGAGCCAACCACAGCACAGAGACCGCCCTCATCGCAGCCACCGACGACATCCGAGCCCTGCTCGACAAAGGTGAAACAGCGGCACTCATCCTCCTTGACCTCTCCGCAGCATTTGACACTGTCTGCCACCGCACCCTAGTCCAACGCCTCAACGACACCGGCATCCAGGGGATTGCCCTGGAATGGATCATCTCATACCTCTCCGGCAGAACACAGAGAGTACGCCTCCCTCCGTTCCGCTCGGAGGCCACCGAAGTCATCTGCGGCGTCCCGCAAGGATCATCGCTCAGCCCCACTCTCTTCAACATCTACATGAAACCCCTCGCTGCCATCGCACGCCAACACAACCTCAACATCATCTCCTACGCCGATGACACCCAGCTGATTCTCTCCCTGACCAGAGACCCCGACACCGCCAAAGCCGACCTACACGAAGGGATGAAAGATGTCGCCGAATGGATGAACATCAGCCGCCTGAAGTTGAACACGGACAAGACAGAAGTCCTCATCCTGGGACCATCGCCCTCTGCATGGGACGACTCCTGGTGGCCCCCGGCCCTGGGCACCGCACCCAAGCCAACGGACCACGCACGCAACTTGGGCGTCATCCTGGACTCCTCCCTATCGATGACCAGACAAGTCAACGCCGTCTCCTCATCTTGCTTCCACAACCTCCGCATGCTCCGCAAGATCTTCAGATGGATCCCGACTGAGACCAGGAAGACTGTCACCCAGGCCCTCGTCACCAGCAGACTAGACTACGGAAACACCCTCTACGCCGGTACAACAGCCAAGCTTCAGAAAAGACTTCAGCGTATCCAGAACGCCTCCGCCCGTCTCATCCTGGACGCCCCCCGACGCAGCCACATCTCGAACCACCTAAGAGACCTGCACTGGCTCCCTGTCAACAAGAGGATCACGTTCAGACTCCTCACCCACGCACACAAATCCCTCCACGACCTGGGCCCAAGGTACCTCAACGACCGCCTGACCTTCTACACGCCCACCCGACAGCTACGATCCGCGTACCTCGCCCTCGCCGTCGTCCCTCGCATCCAGAGAGCCACCGCCGGAGGAAGATCCTTCTCCTACCTGGCGGCTAAGACATGGAACTCCCTGCCCGTCCACCTGCGGCTGACCCAGGACCACCTCGCCTTCAGGAAACAGCTTAAGACCTGGCTGTTCGAGCAGTAGCAGACCCCCTCCCCCAGCGCCTTGAGACCCTTCCGGGTGAGTAGTGCGCGTTATAAATTCCTTGATTGATTGATTGATTGATTGCGCCATAAGGCACTGAGCTTGTGATAAAGCCCCTGGTCCTGACAGTGTCTAGGCAGACTTTTTCAGGAGCAATGTAGTCCTATGGGCAACCTTGCTGTCTAACAATCTAAATGCTGCTGTGTAAATAGGCACCCCTAGTTCATGGTCCCATTCTATCATTGCATTAATTTTCAAAAGATGACCCAACATGTTACACGTCTATATCTCTGATTGATGCTACTGTTAAGGTTCTCGGTCAGGTGGATCTGTAAATGGGCGCTTTGTGGGCTGAGGAGACAAACATAATCTCTGACTCACAGTATGGGTTCGGGGAAGGGTACTAGTGGCCAGAGCCTGAATTTGCATTTCTCAGACCAGAAATACACAGATATCTGAAGCTTTTATTTGTTGCTGCAATTGGTTTGAGTGGAAAGTTTTACCTGTTACCTAGGTCGATTGGCTGTGCGCTAATGTTTATCACGCTGTGGTTATGCGCATTGTACTTTTTTTCTTCCTCTGCCCATATCTTTTTATGCTGCTGATAACTGTTTATATTTCAGATTAGAGACTTATATTTGTTTCCTAGGCAGAATGACTGTTTGCCAATGTTTATTGCACTATGGAAATAAACTTTGGGCGCGATTCACAGAATTAACTTAAGACTAAATCCTAAACTTACTACTTTGTGGTATTCACAGAATGCACTTACTACTTTTGGTATTCACAGACTGCACTTACTACTTTTGGTATTCACAGAATGGATTTACGACTACTAACTTTACGTCTGCACTCGGGCCGGAAATTCCGTCCCGGAGGCGGAGCTTCCGGCCCAGAGGCGGGGCTTCCGGGCCGGAGGCGGAGTTTCTGGCCCGGAGGTGGAGATTTCGGCCATGGCTAAATCTCTGCCACTGGCCGGAATCCCCACCTCCGGGCCGGAAGCTCCTCCTCCGGGCCGGAAACTCCGCCTCCGGCCCGGAAGCCCTGCCTCCGGGCCGGAAGCTGCGCCTCTGGGCCGGAATTTCCGGCCCGAGTGCGGACGTAAAGTTAGTAGTCGTAAATCCATTCTGTGAATAGCAAAAGTAGTAAGTGCAGTCTGTGAATACCAAAAGTAGTAAGTGCATTCTGTGAATACCACAAAGTAGTAAATTTAGGATTAAGTTAATTCTGTGAATCGGGCCCTTTGTCTCTTTCTCTTGCTGCATTATTTATAATACTGATGTGATGTATTGGTTGCTTTACTTGTTTATTTTATCTTTTATGGTTAGATCAATTTTAACAAAATAAAGAATTTTACTACTACTATTGATACCTGTAGTATCTGCAATCTTGTGTTCCCGATGGCTATGCAGTATTCCGAGTGACCTGTGATGGGGGTCTATGTGTAATTGAAGGTTGTACTGCTAGCACGTCTGCCATCATAGAGATAGTATGATGAAATAAATTCCAACAGTGGATTAATCTCCAGATTGACAACTGCCTTTATTATTTGGAGGATTTATTATAAACACTCAACTCAAAATCAGGTTTTTAATTGTTTTTCTGAATTTTGCATTCTTTCCACCGTGGGATGACTCTGGTGTCCAAACACTTCTATGTAAGGGCTGCTTTTCCAGACATACAATGAAAGATTTTTTTCCAGTTTACCTCAATCAATTTTGCTTGATCTTTGTGTGACATAAAGTAAATGGTTTTTATGACATAGGTTTCAACTATACCGTTTTTATTCTTTCAACAGTATTTCTTTTTTTTAAGTTGTTGGCCTTTAAATATAAAAGCCTCATCCTAAGAGTGGATCTTGACCTTGCTCGACAGAGCACAAATGAGAGACAAAGATCCTACAAGGTTTTTCTCTTTTCTTTTTCTGGAACCTAAATATCTAGGGAGGTTTAGAAGCTTTGCCATAGCACGTATAAATGCATTTGCCAATCTTTCTTCTATGCCTACCAGATACTCATTCTACATCTGTGCTGACTGCATTATGTATCTGTAGGAAGGTGGGTTCTGCCCATCGAATCCACCCGAATTGTTCACTTTTTGATCAACTGGTTTTAGACCTTTAACTGTGAGGGAGACTCATAACCTGTAGCCCACCCACAGTAAACTCATGGACTGCGAGTGTTCCACACCACTGTCAGTCTTTTAAGAATCAATAATGGCAGCCTGACTGAGACTTTTGCAAGGCAACATGGATAATGTTTATTATATATACAACATCACTCCTTTGTTTAGTTAGAGGAGCATGTCACTGGTACTGTGAGGTTGCCCAATGCCGAAATTCCATACCAGCTTATTCCTGTTCACCTCTGCAAGGGATGATGCCCAGCTCTCCACCAAGATGGGTTCCGTGAAGACACCTACTCACAGTTAATAGGGAAGTTAGATCTCCCTACAGGGATTTAGCAGATTCACCCACCTTAGGCACACTAGGTTAGGGAGCACTAGGTAGGAGTACTTAATATTACAGTACACACACAGACACATATATTCTCTGTAACGGCAAAATGGTTGAACTTTTGATCTTCTTCCTCATTTTTGTAATGCTGATCACTGTACTATGTTTCCATCTGTTGATTATTGCTGTGCTCATATTTTATTCAAGAATCACAATGCTTCAATAAATATTGAAATGCCAAGTTGTGTATTTCTTGTGTATTTCTTTGAGTATGCATAAGTTAGTACGCGAAAAGGTTGTAGATCTCTTTCCATGATTTCCTTGGGGAGTCAGGGTTCTCATGTTCTGAGGTTGAATAATCTACTTGTTAGTCTGCCAGGTTAGGGGTACAGATGGTGCACTGTGAGCTAGAAGGACTAAGACCAGCATTTGTTGATGGTGTGCAAAGTATATGTCTTGCACATTACTGAGGACGTATAAGTCATATGACATGGGGAGCCCAACCCCCAGGCTTTTTAATTCATCTGGGGGCCCGGAACCTAACTTTGGACCCCCGACTGAAGTGGAAAGGCACCATAGCGCTTCCCTGAGTGCGGAAATGCAGAGATTGTGGGAGAGTGTCGTAGCGCTCCGCTGCAAGTGCAGGAAAATGCCCAGGACCCTACCCCTACAGACAAGTCAATCATTTATTGAGTGTTATTATTTCATGCCCCCGAATGGGGATTACTAGCCCATACCACCTACCTTGAGTAGGCTTTGGACTGCTCTGCTTTGCTACCCTGAAAGAGTCAAGTGCTTTTTATTATTATTATTACCATTTATAGATCGCACGGCTTCCTCCAACGGGGGTGTCCCGGAGCTAGTAATGGCAACAGCAGCGAGGATTAGGCCATTCTCGCTGCTGGGTAAACTAAGCCACATTTTCAGTGTTTTCCTAAATAATCTTTCTGTCTTGGCCTTCCTGATGTGTATACGCATAGTGTTCCATAAAGCAGCCGTTTTTACCGAAAACGAGCGCCCGCCAATTCTGGATTTTTTAATCAAGGGGTTACCAGCAGTTCCTGGAGGTTGAATCTTAGGACCCTGGTCTGGGAATATTTCTGTATCATCTTTTTCAGGTACTTTGGACCTTTCTCCCCATTGCCCTGTAGGCTAAGGTCAGATGTTACACGTCTATATCTCTGATTGATACTACTGATAAGGTTCTCAGTCAGGTGGATCTGTAAATGGCTGTCTCTGTGGGCTGAGGAGACAAACATATTCTCTGACTCACAGTATGGGTTCGGGGAAGGGTACTAGTGGCCAGAGCCTGAATTTGCATTTCTCAGACCAGAAATACACAGATATCTGAAGCTTTTATTTGTTGCTGCAATTGGTTTGAGTGGAAAGTTTTACCTGTTACCTAGGTCGATTGGCTGTGCGCTAATGTTTATCACGCTGTGGTTATGCACTTTGTACTTTTTTTCTTCCTCTGCCCATATCTTTTTATGCTGCTGATAACTGTTTATAACTCAGATTAGAGACTTATATTTGTTTCCCAGGCAGAATGACTGTTTGCCAATGTTTATTGCACTATGGAAATAAACTTTGTCTCTTTCCCTTGCTGCATTATTTATAATACTGATGTGATATATTGATTGCTTTACTTGTTTATTTTATATTTTATGGTTAGATCAATTTTAACAAAATAAAGAATTCTACTACTACTATTGATACCTGTAGTATCTGCAATCTTGTGTTCCCGATGGCTATGCCTTAAATTCTATTCTTTTCCTTACTGGTAGCCAATGCAGCCTTCGTAGATGGGGGGAGATATGATGACGAAGTGGTACATTTCTAATCAGCCTTGCATCCGAATTTTGGATGATCCGCAGTTTCCTGATCAGATATGCAGGGAGGCCTAAGTACAGACTATTAGCATAATCTAATTGTGATGTGACCAGTGCATGCACCACCGTTTTCCTACAATCCATTTGGAGAAAGTGGAGGAATCTTCACAGAGTTTTTAGTTTCCAGAAGCACTGGGAGGAGACATGACTGATCTGAGCTTTACCTGACAGAGTGGAGTCAAATTTAAAACCTAGGTTTCTCGCAGACTTCACAGGTACAGGGGGGGATTAAGCTCTACAGGCCACCAAAGTTCTGCCTTTGGTGGGTACACCTGATTAAAAAACAGCACCTCCGTTTTTTCGGTGTTCAATTTTAAACAGCTGTCTGTCATCCAAGATGAGATGTTAAGAAGACACTGCTTGAAGTTAGTGAAGGCTGACTCAGTGTGTTCCTTAAAGGAGAACACCAGCTGAGTGTCATCAGCATAGGAGACAAGCTTTACACCCCAATTGTTCGGCTAGTGGGGCCAGAGGTGCAAGGTAAACATTAAAAATGGTTGAGCTCAAGGCCGATCCCTGGGGTACACCGCATGTCAGAGGTCTAGCAGATGAGATGTGAGGATGGAGGGACACTTGTTGTGAACGGTCTTCAAGAAATGATTTAAACCAGGCCAGTATGGTTCCAGTCACTCCCATCATCTCAAGCCTTTTTAACAGGATCCGGTGAGATACCGTGTCAAAGGCCGTGGGGAAAGCCAGCAGCAAGAGCATTGTGCAGTTTCCCTGGTCAACTGTAGCCCGTACGGTCTCTGCCACCTCGAGTAGAGCTGTCTCTGTGCAGTCTCTGTGCTGTAGCCAGCTCTGACGCCTGACTGGGAGTCATGCAAAAAAAGTGTATTTGACTCCAGGAACGCTGACAATTGTTTCTGGATCACTTTTTCCAAAATTTTGGATGGTACTGGGAGTAGAGATATTAGCCTGAAGTTTTTGAGTACTGCCGGCATCCTCCTTCATGAGGATAAGCCTAACATGAGCTGTTTTCCAGGGTGTGGGAAGGAGTTGATCTCAAGGAGGGGTTCCAGATTGGGTTAAGTATAGGGTTCAAGCAGGAGGCCAGTGCTATGATGGGGTGATGGGTTCCCAATGGAGGACAAATTTGGACCAATTACTTATGCAGGCCACACAACTAATGGCCCATTTCCCCACAGTATCTACTTATTTTAATTTTATATACCTCTGACCAAGCCACAAAGGCAGTTGAGTGATTTACAAAAATGTATTTCCATATAAGAAAGTAAGAGATCAAAAAGGATTCACAGAGAGAAGGGAAGCCTCAGATTAGAACAGCTGACAGTGAGTTGATCAGAATGTTTTTGAACAGATATATTTTGAGATCTTTTGCTGAGTGAGAGGAGGTTCATTTTTGGGCTTGGGGGATGCATTCTAAAGTCTAGGGGATGGCCAGGAGAAGGCTTGATTACCTTGTTTTAACTTTCTCTGTTTAGGGTTTAAGTGAAGGAGGTTAGAGCTTCCTCTTGTAGATTTTGTTATGCCTCTTATGTGGAGTTTGACTTTGAGGTAAGATGGAAGACCAGCGCGAGTGTCCTTCTGGGTAGTGGAGATGACTTTAAAATCCTTCTTGCACAAAACAATCCTACTTACAACTTAGGCACCCTTGCACCATGGTGCAAGGGGGCAGTGTTGGCGCTAGGGAGCCAAAATGGCACCAGTGCAGGGACTGAATTGTTTCCTTTTAAATATGCCTCATTACTGCTCTTTCCCTGTAACGCAGTGCAGCAAGGTGATTTTCTGCGATGCGTTGTGCTATTTTGCCATAAATATGGCACTCAGATTCCTGCCAGCCAACGCACGTTTTGTCACGATTTCGTTGCCCGATGTCCTTTGAATGAATAGACAAACTGTGGGATACCATTACCCAAATGAGCTTTTCTTTGATTGGTACTCTGCCTCATCTCAACTGAGAAACACTGCTTTTCTGAACTGGGAAATACATATGCTTCATCAGTTCAGCCGTGATAAAGTCAGTGATGTACATTGACCGTGACAAAACATGTGTTGGCTGACTGGAAAAGTAATATTCTGACCAATTGGTAAAAAGTACATGAATATGTCAGTTTCTGATTGTGCATTGGTGTGCCTGCATTTATAATAATATACCTTATGAGAATGGTTCAATGAAAAGAAAATGGAAAGTGTTAGGTGAACCGAGGGAGATATGAGTGTACGATCTCCTCTCAGTAATTAAAAGATAGATAAAATACAAAGTAATAGGAGAAAAGAAAAAATAGGAAAAGGAGAATGGCATAGGTTATAGGAAGGAAGAAGAAAAAGAAATAAAAAACAGTTTTGAGAGTTTTTAAAAACAGAATAAATAGGATTTCGAGATTAACTCTCAAAAGTAATCATATGTGAATAACTTTAAACGATTATTCTCCAGGAGAAAGCATGAGTCAATGTTTTTGTTTTGAATAAATGTTTTTGCTAATGGACAAGCAGAGAAGGCAGAGTTTCCCCTTCTTAGAATTCAATCAATCAATCAATCAATCAATCAATCAATCATTTGTAAAGCGCACTACATACCAGGGAGGGTCTGAAGGCGCTGGGGGCCGCTACTGATCGAACAGCCGGGTCTTGAGCATCCTGCTGAAGGTCAGCAGGTCTTGGGTCTGTCGTAGGCTCAGTGGAAGGGTGTTCCATGTCTTGGCGCCTAGGTGGGAGAAGGATCTCCCGCCGGTGGTTGTTCTTCAGATGCGCGGGACGTGGCTAGTGAGAGGTCGGCGGAGCGTAACTGGTGGTTGGGGATGTAGAAGGAGAGCCGTCTGTTGAGGTAGGCTGGGCCGGTCTTGTGGAGTGCCTTGTGTGCGTGGATGAGGAGCTTGAAGGATATCCTCTTGCTGACAGGGAGCCAGTGCAGGTCCCTCAGATGGGGGGTGATGTGGCCGTGACATGGTACGTCGAGGATCAGTCGTGCCGAGGCGTTTGGGATGCGTTGTAGTCGTTTGATGAGTTTGGTCAGGGCTCCCGTGAAGAGAGCGTTTCCGTAGTCGAGTCTGCTGCTGATGAGGGCCTGGGTGACTGTCTTTCTTGTGTCTGTCGGGATCCATCTGTAGATCTTGCGGAGCATGCAAAGGGTTTTGAAGCAGGAGGAGGCGACGGCGTTGACCTGCTTGGTAATTGAGAGTGTTGAGCCGAAGATGATTCCCAGGTTGCGTGCGTGGTCTTTGGGTGTCGGGGCTGCTCCCAGTGCCGTCAGCCACCAGGAGTCATCCCAGGCTGAAGGTCTGGTGCTGAGGATGAGGACCTCTGTCTTGTCTGAGTTCAGCCTCAGATGGCTGGTCTTCATCCAGTCAGCGACGGCATGCATTCCTTCGTGGAGGTTGGCTTTGGCGGTGATGGGGTCCTTGGTGAGGGAGAGGATCAGTTGAGTGTCGTCGGCGTAGGAGATTATGTTGAGGTCGTGCTGTCGGGCGACGTGTGCGAGCAGGGCCATGTAAATGTTGAACAGTGTCGGGCTGAGGGAGGATCCTTGGGGTACGCCGCAGATGATCTCGGAGGCTTTGGACCGGAATGGGGGGAGGCGGACGCTCTGGGTTCTGCCGGAGAGGAAGGAGGTGGTCCATTCCAGAGCCTTGTCTTGGATTCCTGCGGCGTGGAGGCGTGTGTGTGTATGTGTTTTTTGTAAAGCGCACTGCTGCCGAGGCATCGTGGCGCTGTAGACCGCTGGGGAACGCGTCCTGGCTATCCCTGTGAGATGGTCCCTCCTGGGTGTGCGTAGTGTGCTGTGGCAGACGGTGTTGAAGGCGGCGGAGAGGTCTAGGAGGATGAGTGCTGCAGTCTCTCTGTTGTCAAGCAGGGTCCTGATGTCGTCGGTGGCGGAGATGAGGGCAGTCTCGGTGCTGTGGTTGCTGCAGAACCCTGACTGGGAAGGGTCCAGGATTCAATCAGGACATGCCTATCTGGTTTCTACTCTAGAAGCTTCACTCCCAGTACTCAATGGTCAGTTAATGGTGGAAACACCTGACTTTTGGAATACATTACGTCAGCAGATTATTCCGAGCCAATAACTAGGAGAACCTATTGTCTGCAACCTGTTATTACAAAAACAAAACACCTTCTGGCCTTATGAATCTTAACAACTACCAGCAAGTTACTAATCTTCCTTTTATAGAGAAAGTTTTTGAAAACTGCTTAGAAACCCAGCTCATACTATTGTTGAAAGAGAATGACTCGGTGGATGATCTCCAATCAGAGCTGCCAATAGCACAGAGATGAGTAGTCTAAAAAAAGCAGGCAATGTTAACATGCTAGATGAAGGGGGCCTCTGCTTCCTCATACTTTAAGACCTATCGCAGTAAATGACATCTAAAGGCCTTATGAGTATGGAGGGTGCTTTCTTAAATCGGATCACATCCTAGCTACAAAATGCATGCACATCTACACAGGAAAATCAAATCCCCTAAAAACAATTGGTATGGAGCCTGAGCCTTAGATGAAATTCAATCATAGATGATAGAACAGTATCTAAATCTCATCTTCCGATAGCTTCCCTCAACTGCTCTTGCCCTGTGCACACCTGGCTCATCTTAATCAATTTTGCTGAACTGAAATTCTTCATTGGTGGAATGCCTAATTGATAAGACAAAAACTTAAACCTATATGCCCACATAAACACACTGGCAAAAAGGGCACAATATAAATCTATAATACATTGGAACCTCCCATCTCATTATAAAAGTCCTTCTCTAATTTGCTTATTACAGGCAAGTTGTGATGGATCTAGTCACCGTTATAAAGAAATAATGTGGCTGTCCAGCTGTAATAATATTATTATTATTGTTGATCTCTGACTTCACAGTGCCTACTGCCAGAGTAAGCAGTCAGTCTGAAAGGTAGATGATGAAGCATAATTACAACCACAGTTTAAATTTCGAAGAAGGGAACTGGCTGTTCAATCTTCTGATATCTTTTCTAAAAAGAAAAAGTGATAGGCAGAACGTGGACATTTATGGCAACATGTTTATTCATTTTCATGCTTCTGCTTTTATTCTTCTTCTCTGCAATCAACATGAAAGAGCAGGACACCAAAGACTTACGGGGTTTGTAGGAAGGGTGAGCGTATTACCATTTATTATAAGGAATAAAGTACCCTTCACATACATAATAATAATATTGCAAATTCACCTAGGAATATCATGACCTTATAAAGGAACTTGTTCTTCTACATAACCATAGAACCTTTAGGTGACTTGCAATTTCCCTATAATCTACATTAGTGGGTACTTTAATTCATATATAATGTTACTTTAAATGTTGAGGGAGACCAATGTAATATAAAAAGCTACTTAAGGCTGCAACGTCATGGCTAGATATGATTTTGAACAAGTGGTAGAGTACATGACTTTACTGTGGGAACTTCCTCCTCTTAGGAGCCCCAAAGATTCATCTAGTCCTGCTCAAAGCAGCACTTCATAATACAGCAAGAAAAGTTACAGACATGATAAAATGTGATCATTTCTTACCAATTCTAACAACACTCCTATGTCTCCAGATTATAGCAGGAATCACCTACAAACTGACCTGAATAATCTAAAAAGCGCTTCATGCTGTAGCACCACTGTTTGAATGTAAGTGGTCCCTTTAATGCATGTAAAGCACTCTGCGTCCAGTGTTTGTCTAGTGCAAGCTATAGAAAAATGCTTAAAAGCACAAATTGAGCTTACTCTATGCCCATAGATGGCAGCTACAGTCAATGCATACACTGTGCACCACAAACATGTGTGCTCATTTGAGAATATTCAAATAAGGTTAACTTAACAGGTGCAACCATTTGCACTGCCTAACAGGCCCACCAAAAGAACAGCTGCACTTCCGCAAATGGGAGTTCACTATTCATCTAAGTAAACGTCTTCCATGTCCAATTCCAACACTCTCCAAACCACAACATATTCAGAGAATTACTAATAAAGTTGAATAATAAATTCATCAGACAAAAGTACATAGATGCTGCTAAGTTACGAACAACCATAAATGAAAATACAAAATATGCAATCCAACTCTAAACTTCAAAATATTCTCATGTCGCTGTTATTTTCAGTAAATGACAGCTTTGATTCTACTTGAAGCTATGTTCCAGTGTCTCCCTGATCTACACTGTACCCCTGGCCATGAGGCCGATAACTCTAACTTGGTTTTCAACAAAGATGAGGTTAAAAATGGCAACATTGGGCTGCTAAGCAACAAAGCCCCGGGTCCGTTATGATAGCCTGCTGTATCTTTACAAATCAGACCCGACCTTTTGGGCACCGGTCCTTACGGCAGTGATGAATGCCGCCCTTACAGGTTGCCCTGAGTCATGGGCTATTTCCACAATAGTGCCTATTTTTAAAAAGGGCGACCGAGATAGCACCCACTGCTATAGACCAATCTCACTGTGGGACTCGGTAGTAAAGGTGGTAGGTCGAGTGCTCCTGGAAAGGTTGTCTAGTTGGGCAGAGGAACATACTATCCTATCGGATGTTCAGTATGGGTTTCACCCGGGGCGGTTCACTGTGGCGCAGTGACTTAACTTATCTATGATCCTGAATAAATATGCACTGGGCCACCCAGGAACTTTTTACCTAGCCTTCATTGACCTGTCATCCGCGTTTGATCGCGTGAATAGGGCTAAACTTTGGCATGCCCTGCTGGCTGTGGGGGTAGATGGCGATATCGTCTGCTTTCTGGAAGACCTACACCACTCAACCAAGACACAGGTTAGATTCTCCAAAGATCTAAGGGTTTCCCATAATGTTGCAATAAGGAGAGGAGTACACCAAGGGTGTATTTTGGCCGCCTTTTTGTTTAATCTGTATATCAATGATTTAGACAAAGTTTTAACGAAGACAATGATCAATTATCCACAGGTAGGCAGACGTGGCCTGCCCGTTCTATTATATGCAGATGACACAGTACTTTTATCTAGGACTGTGAGGGGTTTACAAACATTGCTTGACTCCTTCTCCCCCTTTATGGCAAACTTGGACCTGTAAATAAACGATTCTAAATCTTACGGGATGTAGGTGGGATATCGCCCGAAAAAGCCTTTTCACTTTGTGGTTGGATCTGCTTAGCTTCCTCGAGCCGATGTTTTTCCGTATCTGGGGGTTCTAATGGATGATCAAATGAAATGGGGTCCATTTAAACAGAGAAAAAGGGGATAACTAGCGCGTGCAAAGACGGATGCCTTAAACTTTGCTTCTAAATTAGAAAGGAGACTGATTGCTGCACTTTTAAAGATATACCAGGCCAAGTGCTTCGCGAAGGCCGCTTATGGTAAGGAAAAATTGGGTCATGTCTCCATGAATGAGTTATAGGTAGTTGAGAACTCATTCCTGAAGCGTTCGCTAGGTGTGCCCTGAGGAACATCGAATATGGTGACTCGTGAAGAATTGGGGGTGCCCTATCTCTGTGATTTATTGGCTTTATAACCTTTAACATTCTGGCTAAAGATTTGGACTAATGAGGAACGACTTTGAGTCGTTTAATCTTGAAGGAGTGTATGTCTCTCGATTATGCTCATTATATTCCCTGGCTTAGATACATCAAAAGCATTTTTGAAACTTTGGGAAGAGTGGAACTTTTCACAAATCCACAATTGGTGACTAAGAGCGATCTAGGGTGGGCCAGAGAGTCCTTTTGTAGCTTTAGGAAAATGGAGAGGGAATAACTGGAATTTGTACATTTTTAATTTTGAAAACAACATTGATGACCGAGCCATATCTACTGGGAGTTTTTAGCACTTATTAAGGTTTCCTATTGACCAGGTTCCGATTGGCCTCACTAAGGAGGAGTAGTAGAGGGCAGATTTTAGAATCCTGTGGCTGCGACAGTGAGTCTCCACAGGATATGCTACATTTTGTAATATTTGTTAATTAATATGTAACTCCCCGGAAAACTTTTATTATCCTGGAGGTTGAAATGTAAGCAGGTGCGCCCAGCTTTTAATTATTTACAATTGTTGTATGAAGATTCTATTTTATTTATTCTAGCCTCTCTGGTGTTATATATAGTAGAAAGGAGGCCTCTAGAATTACATTATCGACTGTAATTTATGATTTAGGATAAACGCACTTTACAACTTATTGTATGCATTGCACAAGAATTTTTAGTGCACCTATGTCTTCAATGTGACGTTCGTATAAATATTTTACCCTTTTTATCATGTATGGTATTGTAGAAGACTTTTATGGTTTCATTTGTGAAAACCGAATAAAGTTTGTTTGATTGATTGACTAAAGCTAGTCTTACATATATTGACATTTATTGAAGTTTAAAGAAAAAATACATTGTGATATCTCAGCATTAATCCTTGCAACAAACTGGACAAAACAGGAGACTACCTGCTCAAATATCTATTGTGATTTGTTTTTACTTTGTCATAAACCTGTACCAATGTTCTTCGATGCGGTAGAATATGATAAGAAGTGTATTCCTTTATTTAAATCTATCATCTTTCCAATAAATGCATACCCAGCCATATCTGATAATCAACTCCGTTGACTGAGTTTGTCTGAATATTACTAATAATGCCTGTGCCTCTATTCCTGTAAAATATTGGGATCTTAGAAGCTATGTGTCTTTTCAAAGTTAAGTTATATTTCTAATAGTGGATTATGAATTGTTGATGACACTATCAATCATTCCAGATTTGTGCAGGATAAAGTGAAATATAAAACTTATAATTTCTTAGTCTGAAAACCCTACAAGTCAATCTTATGAATGCTGATTTACATTTGGAATGGAATTCACTGGATGGTCCTATAAAGTTTGGCATTATACTTCCCTGAGAGAAGGCAATTGCAAGGTATGTAGAACTGAAGTATTACATGAGCTTGCTTCTTTCTTTATAGAACACCTGTTGCAAAGTCATCCTGTGTGCCCTGCGCAGCCCGATTTGTTTGCTGACTGGTATTGGTGGTGACTGACTCTGACTGTCCCTGGGCTCTGTTCAACAAAACCCAGGGCCAGTGCTATGTTAAAAACACAGTGAAAACACACACTTACATGAGGGTACACTATATATTGGGGTACACTTTAATGGGCAGGACCTACCCTATAAGTCCCTAGTACATAATAGGGCAGAGGGATTAAAACTACTAATACATAATAGGGCATACCAGTTTAGAGGCCAGCTGTCATTTCTGCACTTGCATGTGTGCACTACTGAGAGCCAAAGGTCTTTTTAAAAGAGGCCCTGTGTTGCAGAATTTCTTTTAGGTGTAAATTGTGCCCAAACTTTACTTTGGTGGAAGGGGCATTTAGAAAGTAATACACTACATTATGTTGGCATTTTAGGAACCCCCGGGGGCTCCCCTAGGTATCCCAAGGGGGGGTCATGTCATTATAAGGAGGGCCCTTATAAAAGATGATTTAGATGTTTTATATGCCCTGGGTATAGACAAATTGCATGGTTCACTTTCCCCATTGCGGTAATGTGCCTTCCAAAAATGACTATGGCATTAGGAGCACTGTGGAGTGCGGAGCTACACTATCTTTGCATATTCAGGACCCCTAATCTCCCTCAGGTGTCCTGGCGTGCAGGGGGTCGTGTAGCTATAAGCAGGGTCCTTATAAAAGCTGTTTTATAGGCCCTGGTGTTAGAAAAATTGCACATTTCATTTTCCCAATTGAATATTCCCAGCCCATTGGATAACATTGCAATAGTTTATGAACGCATAACTATTGATAGGAATCAAAGAAACATATCATTCAAGGACTTAGGAGAATGGTATTGATAAATCCAACAATATGCTGTTGTTGAATTTATCCTAAAATATACAAAAATAAGTTATATGAATTTCTCGTCTGTAAGTCAGAATTCAGCCTTTTGTGCTCTTCCCAGATAACAGGATTAGCCAGACTGCTTTGATGAAGTGATAAGTGGCTCGCCCAAGGAGAGACTAACTTGCAGAGAGAGATCTGCTACACAGGAATGCCAGAGCAGGGGGGTTAACCATGATGCTTCAAAGGGGGATAGGACAGGTCGAGAAGTCAAGGTCCATCGACAGCCCAGCCCTCTCGCTCAGCCAGGAGGCAGGCTTAAGACAGGAATTTACAAATGATAGGTGGTGGAGAGCTATTGAAAAGTGCCATATTGGAGATTGGTTTAACTAGTTCCTGCTACTCTTCTGCAAATTCAGCCATACTGAATTTTGGAAGAATATTGCTTTCTGGAAGACGATTATGCCACACTTTGGAGGAAGTGGTCATGGTCTGGGGTGTTACCCTGCACCTTATTGGGCAGGAGTGCTCTCCTGCTTGACCCCAAAGAACACTAAATAAATATGTGAGAGGCGCAGAACCTCTCAGGGTTTCTGCTTGAAACTAAAAGAGGAAGAAGGCTTGCCAAGCTGGGTACTTGATTTGCACCATCAGGCCCTGCATTCTGACTGACTGTGCCTGATGCATTACCAGGAACTGCAGCCCTCTGGATGTACCTTGCTTTAAGAGGAATAAAGAGTAGACTCCCTGCAAGATACAGGTTGACAGAGCTCATCTGGATCATCACTACCAAGAATCACCTGCCTGGAGTGTGTCCAGTGGTTTTGTAAGGGTTTTGTCCAGGTGTGTTGTGGAAATTGCTGTCTCAACCTCAACCTCAGACTCTTGGATTATGTTCTGAACACTTTGGAGCCCCAAGAGAAACTTCAGGAAGAAGTTCCAGAAGTTTGGAGCAACTTTGGAAAAAAACTTCATAAGGGGACCGACTTAACCGCGAGAGCCAAGCCCCCTCCTTCAACTGAGAGCCGGCCTAGCCTGCTGGTTCATCTAGCTGAAAATCTCCGGAGGAACGACTTACAGAGTTTGACCCGGAGCTCCCTGGAAAGCAAGCCTGCGAACCCAAATTGGCGAAGAGCATTGAAGGACCCCAGCAGAAAAAGCTCCAGAAAAGTTTCTAAGTTAGAAGGTAAAATCTCGGCCGAGGCATACTGCGAGGAGTATCTGGGCAAGTCTCTATCGCAGTCTTTGACTTTGGCCCAGTCAAGCGCGGCCAGCTGTCCCAGGGTGGTGCTGTAGGTTTCTAAGTGCTATATAGTGCTAAGTATTTACAAATTCATATCGCTGGTTCCCTAAATTGGATTGTTTTTGTGTCATTTTTAAGATACAAATATTTCCTATTTTTATAAAATGGTGTTGGATCTTTTTGGGTGTTGTGTCTTAATTATTCACAGAATTGATGTTTTTAAATGCTTTGCATACCTGTCTCCTAAGCTAAGCCTGCCTGCTCGCAGCTAAGCTAGATGCACATTTACCACTACTAATAACCTGCTTTCCAGCATTTGGTGTTCATCGGTGTGGATAAGGACTTGCATTTAAAAGGGGAGACATCCTTTACATCGCATGCGATACATCGCATGCCATTACAACACGGTCGTTACAACAACTGTGTTGTTACATCGCAAACCATTACAATGCAAGTCGTTACAACGACTTGCTATAGGGGGCAGAAGGTGTTGGATTTAAAATCCAACACCTTTCCTACTATTGCACAGACAGGAGTTCGAATAGTAAATTATACTTTTCCAATGCCCCCTACAGCAAGTCGTCGTAATGACTTGCGTTGTAATGGTATGCAATGTAACAACGCGGTGTTTGAAACGACCGAGTTGTAATGGCATGCTGTGTATCACATGTGATGCAACATCACATATTCTTTTAAAGTATACCTTTCAGTGAATAGAATTGTGTTGGACTTGGCCCTTTTTGCAGGGTCATCCCTGAACTTTTTGCCTCCCTCCTGCATTTTTTCTGACCTGTTGTTGGCTGTTTTATGCCTCTGGACACTTTACCACTGCTGATCAGCGCTAAAGTGCATATGCTCTCCCTATTGTAAATTAATGTGTGGATTAGTGATTCCATGATTGGCTGGTTTGGTTTACCTGTCAGACCCTAGTACAGTGCACCAGGAGTGCCCAGGGCTGGTAATCCAAATGCTGCTGGTAGGCTTGCAACACTGGTTGTGCCACCCACAGAAGCAGCTTGTAAAAGTGTGTTTAAGGTCTGCCATTGCAGAACCTGCGTGCAGTCTGGTACTGTCATGCTGACTGGGCAAGTGCACCCACTTGCCAGTCCCTAAACCTTCCCTTTTCTTCATATCAGACACCCCTATGGAAGGCCCAAGGGCAGGGTGCATTGTAAGGATAAGGTAGGTCATGCCCTGGTGTGTGTGTGTGGCATTTTCTAATAGTGAACTACAGCCATTTTCGTTTTTCACTATTGCAAGGCTACCTGTTCTCCATAGGCCAGGATAGGCAGTTTGATTATGACATCTTAGAATCCTAACTCGAAGATCGTTCCAGGAATCCCTTTGGAGCCAGAAATAGCGCGGGGGTGACTGCTGGTGCCTTGCCCTGCCCTCATCCGCTCACCCAAGTGCCGCTGCTGTCCCGCTGGGTGTCCCTCTGCCGCTGTTGTTGCCGCATCGTCATTCTGCGGCCCCGGCGTGGGGAGACCACAACTCCCAGGCGCCCTAGCGCCATTTGACGTCTGCAAAGCGCCCGGAGGCGCTCAAAAGAACGCCGCTCCTTCGGTGGAGCGGGAAGATCGTTCCAGGAATCCCTTTGGAGCCAGAAATAGCGCGGGGGTGACTGCTGGTGCCTTGCCCTGCCCTCATCCGCTCACCCAAGTGCCGCTGCTGTCCCGCTGGGTGTCCCTCTGCCGCTGTTGTTGCCGCATCGTCATTCTGCGGCCCCAGCGTGGGGAGACCACAACTCCCAGGCGCCCTAGCGCCATTTGACGTCTGCAAAGCGCCCGGAGGCGCTCAAAAGAACGCCGCTCCTTCGGTGGAGCGGGAAGATCGTTCCAGGAATCCCTTTGGAGCCAGAAATAGCGCGGGGGTGACTGCTGGTGCCTTGCCCTGCCCTCATCCGCTCACCCAAGTGCCGCTGCTGTCCCGCTGGGTGTCCCTCTGCCGCTGTTGTTGCCGCATCGTCATTCTGCGGCCCCGGCGTGGGGAGACCACAACTCCCAGGCGCCCTAGCGCCATTTGACGTCTGCAAAGCGCCCGGAGGCGCTCAAAAGAACGCCGCTCCTTCGGTGGAGCGGGAAGATCGTTCCAGGAATCCCTTTGGAGCCAGAAATAGCGCGGGGGTGACTGCTGGTGCCTTGCCCTGCCCTCATCCGCTCACCCAAGTGCCGCTGCTGTCCCGCTGGGTGTCCCTCTGCCGCTGTTGTTGCCGCATCGTCATTCTGCGGCCCCGGCGTGGGGAGACCACAACTCCCAGGCGCCCTAGCGCCATTTGACGTCTGCAAAGCGCCCGGAGGCGCTCAAAAGAACGCCGCTCCTTCGGTGGAGCGGGAAGATCGTTCCAGGAATGCCTTTGGAGCCAGAAATAACGCGGGGGTGACTGCTGGTGCCTTGCCCTGCCCTCATCCGCTCACCCAAGTGCCGCTGCTGTCCCGCTGGGTGCCCTCTGCCGCTGTTGTTGCCGCATCGTCATTCTGCGGCCCCGGCGTGGGGAGACCACAACTCCCAGGCGCCCTAGCGCCATTTGACGTCTGCAAAGCGCCCGGAGGCGCTCAAAAGAACGCCGCTCCTTCCGCGTCGCGGGACGCGCGCGGGCGGGCGCCGGACGAAGCCCGGGCAAAGGGCGGGCCGTCTGTGGCCGTCAGAGGCCGAAGGAGGCTGGGCCACGCCCCTTTCCTCTTCAGTAACTGTGAGTACATACCCCCGCTGTGTCTCCGGAAAACTATGTCCACTCGCTCTGGAAAGCTGTTAAGGAACGAAGGCGCAAGGGGGCCAAATGTCGCAAGCCCCATTATAGGAACTATGGACCGTTTTATCACCAGGGTGGCGGCGGTGATTGATAAGGAGATTGCCATGTCTGAGCGGCGTTTATCTGAGGTTTACCTCCCCTCAAGATGCTCATCCCTGGGGGTCGATGCTCAATCGTTTACACCGGCCAGTGCCCAGGCCCAATCCGTTTCTCCACCTAGTGTGCCTAGTGTTTTCATAGACTCCCCCCAGTTGGTTTGCATAGAGCAAAATATAGGCAGGCTGGAAAATTTGGCTGCTCTTTTCCCTATAGTTACAGCGGAGGATGATGGCCTTGGTAAGCTGTCCACATCACCATTTACTAATCTCCCAACTAATCTCCCAAGCGTAGTTATCAGTGATCTGGAGCCCTCAATACCGCTCATTGCGCCCTTAGCTCTACCAGAAGGGGAGCTAGCTAGGTCTCCCAAAAACTCCCAAACCCCAATCACTAGACAGGAGAATAGGCCCCTAAGCAAAAAGGTTCGAAAACGTAAAAAGGGTTGCCTAGTGAGACAGGCCGCTCTTTACCAAAGTTTAAGAAAGCCTTCTGGAGCTGGTATGAGAACCACAAGGGGTAAGGCAAAAGCGAATTATACTGACATAGACGGGGATGTTTTGAATCCTTCCGAGGGGCTACACCCAGACGCAAATACTGCCAAGCCTTTAAAGCCCCTTGACTCAGCAACGGCTGAAAATATTTTTGAGAAGGTATACAGCCTCTTGAAACCGCTGCTAACACAAGTCAAGGGTCTCGGGGAAAGGATAGATAAACTTGAGCAATCAACCCTTGACGGCTTTCATTCACTTAAAACAACAGTTAAACAAATAATTAGAGTGACTGAAAACAAGGACTTGGGTGCAAAGGGGAACGAGCCCTTACCTCAGAGAGACCCTAAGCACCCAATGTGTCTTAACAAGGGTGTTTCTAATAGTCCATTAATTCCAGCTCTCATATCTCCCCCCCGTCCCAAAGCAGGACCACAGCAAAAGGGTTCATTAACTCACATAGAGCCTGATAAAAATAAGCCTAAGCCTCTCCAACAAAAGCAGCCACAGATAGCTAGTGACAAAATGGAAGTCTCCCACAAACTAGGGGCACGCAGCATTTCTAACAGGTTAGCGCTAGAGAAAGCCCCTAGGTCTGCACCCCATCCTACCGCTATATCTACCCCCTCACTGGCTTCTAGTAAGCCAGTACGACGGATCCCCCCAGTAAACCTCCCACCAGACTGTCAACCTTTTGTTGCAGTCATGGCCAATGTGCCCCCTCTAAAGGAAGGCCTGTTGGAAAATCATCAATCACTTAAGAATAAGTGCATCCACTGGCTGAAGGCAAACAAGCCAATCCCGCTGGGTGTGGATGGTATTATCTTAAGTGTCCGCAGAGTGGACTGGGTAGGGCAGGGGAAAAAAATGCAAGAGGGGGATTGTATAATCATAAATTTCCAAGACCCAAGAGTAGTACCATCGATTTGCACCCCTATTAAAAGTATGGGGGCTCCGGGGATTAAAGTGGTAGATCTTTCCTACTTTTACCCCAGGCAAATTGTTGACTCAACTGGAGGAAGTTTAAGTCCCCCTGCTCTTGGCCAGAACTGGGCTGGGGTTTCAGGGGATATTAGGGAGAACCATTTGAGGGCAGTAGGACCTATCTGACTGGAAATTGGGAGTAGAGCAGATTCAGCGGAAGTATTACTCATTAAAAGAAATCCTACAAGTGGGACAGGCGACTCTATATCCACCCCGCATGATCCCTGTTCCCCTCATATTCCTCCGAGGAGGCCCACAGGCAGGGGCATTCTGGCACCCAGCGACACTTCAGCTGTGACGGACCTAGGTCTTAAGGTTTTCAGCTGGAATGTCGCAGGGATCGCAAGAAAACTGGCTCTACCAGATTTTATTGCTTCGGTTGATGAGCACTCCCTGTGCCTTTTCCAAGAGACATGGAGCTGTGTACCGGTCCATAGGGTGGGCTTTTCTTCCTATTCCTCCCCTGCGCAGGTTTCGGAATCAGGGAGAGGGCGTCCAGCGGGTGGCCTTCTCATTTGGGTCGCGGCTTCTCTAGACTGCAGAATCATGGAGTTCCCCACAGGTTCCCCAGACATACAAAACATCACCCTAATAGATCAAAGGGGAAGAGTTGTCTTAAATGTTTATAATGTTTATGCCCGGGGAACCGTGGGCGGGAGAAAGTCTCCTGTAATATCTCTCCTCGAGACTTTGCTAAATAATACCCCATATAAGTCTCGTACATTGGTTGCTGGTGATATGAATTGTACGTTCGAGCCTTTGGGCTCGGACGTTTCCCTCGACCAAGAAGAGGAGGATACCAGGTGGGGGGTTCCGGCCCTGGAAATCCCACCGATTAGAAGATGGTCAGAAGTGGCGCTCCAGTTATACTCCCTGAGCCTTGAATTCAATTTAAGGGCAGCAAATGGAAGGACATCCTCGGATAGGTTGGGTGCCCACACGTATAATAGGCCAGGACATACCTCTAGGTTAGATTATTTTTTAATAGACGTATACCTATGGCCTTATGTAAGGGACATGCAGGTGGTCCCCTCGACTGAAAGTGACCACAACTTGCTTTCTTTAAGTATGGTCCAGTGGTGGTGCCTTTCAAGTAAGGATAACATAAACCGGGTAGCCGCACCTCCGGATGACTCTGAAGTCTCCCCTTGTGGTAGACGAATAAAATGGGCCAAATTGGTTTTATCAGAGGCAAAGGTAGAGGAATTACAATTTCACCTAAACCACGCGGTATCAAACCTTGGAACCTCCTCAGAAGGGGTGGGTAGAGTGAGTGGGCTCTTTGTCTCCCTGGTAGAAGCCTTAACTAACGTCTTTACATCATACCATAACAAGTTGGGTAACAAATACTCAAAAAAACCAGTCGATGGCTGGTATACCCAAACATGTAGGGTTTACAAGGCTAAGCTAGTTGAGGCGCTCAAAGTCAAGTCCCGTAGTGTGATACAGGAAACAAGGAAGGCCTACAATAAGTCCCTTAAACTTGCCAGGAGGGAGTGGGAAGATAAATACTGGGAAGACCTGCTCCAGGCCAGTAAAATTAGGGACTCAAGGGCATTTTGGCAACTTATAAGTACACGGAAAAACCCCGATGCATTTGTGAGACCCTGCAACATCCCGCCTCAAAGCTGGGTAAAACATTTCGGGACCCTATACCTCCCCCTAGATGGGGATTGTAATGTGGGGATGGACTTCACACGAACAACTGAACCCCATGCCTATGATCTCTTCACTCCGTTAGAGATTGAGGGGGTTATAGGGTGGGTAGCCCCTCGCAAGGCAGCGGGCCCTGATGGCCTACCGGGGGACCTTATGAGGGCATATCCAGCGGAATGGGCACGGGTCATAGCAGCCCTATTAAATGATATTATGATGGGAGGGGCAGTGCCAGAATCCTGGAAAGGGGCGGTGGTGGTCCCGATTTATAAAAAAGGGTGTAGGGAAACACCGGGGAACTACCGACCTATAAGTCTGATTGACTCCACCCAAAAGATAGCTGGTAAAGCTATCCTTGGAAGGATTCTGCACTGGGTGGAGGAGAACAAAATCCTATCAGACTTTCAGGCAGGTTTTCGGGCTGGAATGGGGACAACAGAGCAGGTGTTCAGGCTGGTACTACTGGGGTGGAAGGTGGTGGAACTGGGCAAGGGTAGTCTTTACTTGGCCTTTATAGACCTGAAGACTGCCTTTGACCTAGTCCCCCGGTAAGATCTTTGGAGGGTACTTTATGAGTTGGGATTACCCCCTTACATCTTGTCCCTTCTCATTAGCCTTCATGCCCATACCTTTGCTCAGGTCCGTTGGGGTAAAAACGGTGAACTCACTGAGAAGATTCCAGTGTCCAGGGGCGTAAGACAGGGCTGTGTCTTGGCACCCACCCTATTCTCACTATATGTGAATGGGGTGGTAAAACATCTACAACAAGAACCAGCAGACGCCCCCTGTCTAGGAGGAGTCCGTATCCCCACCTTGCTTTTTGCGGATGACACGCTCCTGATCTCGAAGACCCCTCAAGGCCTCCAGAAATTACTAACGCGTTTTCAGGAGTTCTGTGCTGCAAAAGGATTAACAATAAATGTGGACAAAACAAAATACTTAGTCCTAAATCCTCCTAAGAAATTGGGCCGTCCACCCACACTTAACTCGATCCCCTTAGAGAAAGTAGCCGAATTCGATTACCTCGGTATTCGGATTACGGATAGGATGTCTTGGGCTAATCATAGTGATAAAATGGTCCTCAATCATAGGAGAGTGGGAGGTGCCCTCATGAGGGAGTTCAGGGCCTCTCCTAGGAGATCACTTACCCCAGTAATTGATATCTACAAGGCTAAAGTAGTGTCATCAGCCTTGTACGGGGCAGAACTGTGGGGCCACTGCCGTTTGAACGCCCTAGAGACAGCAGAGAGCAAGCTATTGAAATCCTTTATCTCCGTGCCACTGAGCACACCATCTGTACCAGTGCGGTTGGACACGGGCTGTAAAAACATTAAGGACCAGGCCCAGCTTCGCCCGCTTCTGCTATGGACACGAATCTGGAGGGGTGAAGAACTAAATTCCTATGCTGATGCCCTGGGGGAAATAATGAGTTTGGGGGGTTGGGCTAAGATAAAGTGGCTAAGAGAAACTAAAAAGCTTCTGGAGAAGATCGGTCTAGGAGGCTGTTGGTCATCACGTTCAGCCCCTCCAAAAGAAGTTGTTAAGGCGCTTTATTGGAAATGGTGTGCGGAGCGTCTAATTACAAACTCTAACCACTGCAAGTCCACTGTCGCCTTTTTGCAAATTAAAGACATTGTGGCTTTTGAACCCTACCTGGACTTGATCACTCTCCCCTTTGACCGAGCCCTTTATTTTAAATTTAGAGTTGGATCCCTCCCCCTAGGTGCAGTGGTATCGAGTTGGTCACCAGCGGCCCGTATTTCTCCCAATTGTGCATGTTGCCCAAGTAGGGTTGAGACCATTGCGCATGTCTTATTTGAATGCCCGGATTATGCAAGGCCTAGGAGTTCCTGGTTGAAACCCCTCTGTCGAAATATGGGCACACGTAGCTACCTAGAAGCCCTGCGTATCCTAACCACGGACACTTCCCCCCCTATAGTGTGTGGAATAGCAAAATTTTTAAAATTGTCTTGGCTTATTCGTTGTAAGAGATTGTCAGTAGTAGTTTAATTCTTTTTTAGCTAATTTATTAACGGGCATTTTATGTCCTTTTATCTTTTTATGAATTTTATACTGGCTTCTTGTAGCATTTGTTTCTTTGTGTACACTGTAATGATTGTATTTTTATTGTGCTTACAAGATATCTTGCATATCGAATAAAAGCTTATGACTGACTGAAGAATCCTAACTGACTTAGGGAACATGGTAGAAATTCGAGTTTAGTATGCCTGAACTCAGAATAATAAAATACATCTTTTAGCGAAGTTGGTTTTAACATTCTGTGTTTGAAAATACCACTTTTAGAAAGTTGGTATTTTCTTATCTCACCATTCAAACCTGCCTCTGCTAGGCTGTGTATTCCTTGTCTAGAGTTTGAGTGACAGGGGCTGGGGAATTCCCGGGGGCTGGGAAATTCCCGGAGGCAGGGTGAGTCAGCACAGGGCTGAATAGAGAGATCTCCATGTCGATGGGTGGGAGGAGTTGCACCTGGGACCTGAATAGGGCTGTGTTTTCCCTCCACAATGCTGGCTCCACCTCCTGTGGTGCGTCTGATGTCTCTTCCCTGCACTCTGAAAGGAAAGAAGGAGTCATGTAAACAAAGTGCTCCAGGACTGACCAGAACCGGTTTGAACAAGGCAAAGGCCCCTCTGCCCTCGGAGGACAAAGGATTTTGGGGTATAAGTATTGGGACCCTGATCCCAAGAATTTAGCTCACTTCTGGAACAACAAGAAGAAACCTCTGCCAAGGAGAGGAACCAAATGAAGCTGTAGGAGTGGACTGCCCCCCTGCCAGTGTGCTGTGTTGCTGGGTTGGCCTACAGTGGTGTCTTCAGTGCCAAGGAGAGGAGAAGGAACTTTGTGTGTACTTCATCATCTTGCAGAATATTTCTCCAAGGGCTTGAACTTGTGCTTGCCTCCTGCTGAAGTCTCAGGGACAACAGACTTTACCACCAGCTCCCCTCTGAATTTCCTTGCTGGGAATTCTATCTGCAGAAGCCTGCGTGTCGCTGGGAGCTGGAAGCGCGACGCAACGAGAAGAAGCATGTCGCCACCTCAGCTGTAGTCATCGCATCGCCGGAGAAGTGTGCCGCCGCCGCATCTCCCAGAAGTGTGCCTTCGTCGCAGCTGTCTGCTGTCACATCACCGGAGAAGCGAGTCGCAACCGTGAGGGTCGCCGTCGCATCATCAGAGTAGCGTGTCGCAGGGCCTGTCGCATCCCCAAAGTACGAGAGTCGTTGCAAGGCTGCCAGGGCGTGTCGCATCGTCTGAACGTCATCGCATTAAGGGCGCCATCTTACCGCATCGCACCGGATTGTCGCATTGCATCGAGGTGCCATCTTGCCGCATCGCAACCTGGCTGCAGCACGAGAACCTACGCATCACCTCCTCTCCGGTAAGGATCAAGACGCATCCCCTACTCTGCGCAAGCATTGAGGTGCGACGCATCATCTCCCCCGAAGCAAGGAACCGACGCATCTCCAACGCTGCGAGCCTTTTGTTTAGTTTGCGTTACGCATCCAGGTACTTTTGTGAGAACTGTGTCGCATTTACCAACAACTTGAACTAAGCTAATTCTACCATCTTGAAACCAATTTAAAGTACAGTATTGTGGATTTTTGTCGTTTGTGGTGTTGCGTTAAGTCTATATAAAGAATACTTATTTTAATAAAACCTGTGTGGTGTCCATCTGTAGTGTTTGCACTGTATTACTGTATGTGTTCACAAATGCTTAACACACTGCCTCTGAGATAAGCCTGTCTGCTCGTGCCAAGCTACCAAGGGGGTGAGCAGGGGTCATCCAGTAGTTTAATCCCCTTTCCCTGACTTAGAAGCAAGGGTCCCTATTTGGTCAAAGGTACCTACCTCTGCCAACTAGAGACCCCCAGTTCTAACAAATTGAGAGTGTAAAAATGCTCTAAATTGTCGTAGAACAAAGCTTTTGAGTTTTGAATTTTTTGGTCTTTGGACTAAACTGATTTTTAATCCATTGTTTTGATTTTTCCAAAATTGTTCTAACTCTGATTGCTAGTTGTTGTGACCCAAAACGAGGGATACCATCCAGCTAGAACTAGCTAAACTGCTTAAACTCAATATGGCTGAGCTTAGAGTACAGTGTAGGCTTGGAGGGCTGCCTCCATCCAACAAGATTAGGAAGGCAAGGTTGCTTAAGTCCCTGAAAGCCTGGGCTGGGCTAGCTGAGGAGTTGTAAGGGGGAGGGTGGAAGTTGACCTCCCCCACACGTCACCCAGGAGGAGGGTGAGGATGAAGCATCCTCCATTTTTTCCAGTGTTAGCTATGTAATTCCAGATGGGGGAGGAGGGCAGGTTCCCTATCCAGAACCCACCAATGTCCCTTGCAGAGGGACATCTTGAGGTTCAACTAACTTTCAAATCTTTGGAGCAGAGGAAACTGGAATTAGATGAAACGAAGTGACAGAGAGAGGAGGAGAAAAGACATGATGTCAGTGATGATGATGAAGAGGTTGAGATGTCTAGGGGTGGTGTAGTTGACCACAAACTTCCCAAGGGTATAGAACCCAGGTACACAGAGGGGGATTGCATTGACAAATGGATGACTGCATTTGAAAGGTCCCTAGAGATGTGGAGTGTCCTACTAACCATCGGGGTTCCCTCTTGTGGGAACTGATTCCAGGAGCTGGAAAGGATAGGCTCTTGACCCTGCAGGGGAGGATGTGAAGTCCTACACTCATATTAGGCAATGTTTTGTTGAGAAATTTGGTTTAACTCCAGAACAGTACAGGGGGAGGTTCAGAGGCACCTAGAAGGTAAAGTCCCAGTCATGGGTAGACTTTTTAAACACCTCACAGAAGGCACAAGTAGGCTGGATTGTTGGTAACAAAGTAGACACATATGAGGGACTGTAAAAATATTTTTGAGAGAACACATTTTGACTCATTGTGCTGAAGAGAAGTTATGCCAGTACCTAGTTGACTCAAAGGCCAGAAACCTCAAGGAAGTGGGTACTAGGAGTTTGGTGGTGCCCCAAAAGTACAGAGCGTTCATCCTGACCTTGGGTCATGATATACCCTTGACAGGACATCTGGGACAGACTAAGACTTTGAACCAGTTGGTGAACCATTTCTACTGGCCCCATATGTCTGAAAAGGTAAAATAGTTTTGCGGCTCCAGTGTCACCTGTCAAGCCAGTGGCTGGGACTCCCTTTGAGAGGATGGGTATGGACATTGTTGGTCCCCTGGAACCACGTACTGCATCAGGAAATAGGTATTTCTTGGTGGTAGTGGACCACGCCACAAGGTACCCTGAGGCACTACCTCTCAGGACAATACCTGCTCCAGCAGTGGCTAGGGCTCTGCTTGGTGTGTTCGCCAGAATGGGTTTTCCAAAAGATTTTGTTTCAGATAGGGGCACAAACTTCCTATCCAGTGATCTGAAAGCGATATGGGATGAATGTGATGTTAACTACAAGTTCACCACCGCATATCACCCCCAGACTAATGAGCTGGTGAAGATGTTTCAAAAAGACCCTAAAGGGCATGATCAATGGGTTTTCTGACAAACTCAGGAGGAGATGGGATATTCTCCTCCCATGCCTTTTGTTTGCCTACAGGGAGGTTCAACAAAAAAGGGTTAGTTTCAGTCCCTTTGTGCTGTTGTTTGGACACTCTGTGATGGGGGCATTGTGCCTGCTGAGAGAGTCTTTGGAGAAGCCTCTCAAAGAAGTAAGGGGCAATGTCCTAAATTATGTGCTAGGCCTAAGATCTCTAATGGCAGAGTACATGTACAAGGCGGGCAGGAAACTGGAGGCCAGTCAGGAGCTCATGAAGCACTGGTGAGAAGGCTACTACACCTGAGTGTACTCAAGAACAGCTGGTGTGGGAGTTGGAGCCTGTGGCTCCTAGGGCCCTTCATGACAAATGGAGTGGGCCCTATCCAGTCAGTGAAAAGAAAGGTGAGGTTATCTACCTCGCCGACCTTGACACCCCTATGAACCCTCATAGGGTCCTGCAAGTGAACAGATTGAAGCCCCACCGTGACAGGGCAGACATGACCATGTTACTGGTCACAGATGAGGGAGTGGAGTAAGAGACTGAGCCAGTACCCAACCTCCTCTCCAACAATGTGCAAGATGGGGTTGTGGAGGAGGTGTAGTCTCTCCCACATTGACAGATCAACAGCACAGAGACTGCAAGCATGTGGTGGAGCACTTTCTTTGCCTAATGTCTTTGACCCCAGGTATCACTGAGTGGTGTGTGCACCCCATTGCCACTGGTGACAGCCCACCTGTCAAACATAAACAGAACAGTTTGTCTGACCATGTCAGAGCCAGCATCAAGGCTGAGGTAGCTATGATGCTGAAGTTGGGGGTAATTGAGCCTTCTGACGGTACACGGGACAGCCCAGTGGTGCTGGTGCCCAAACCTAAACCCCTGGGGGTACCAAAAGAGTTAAGGTTCTGTAGTATGGGTTAGCCACTCCCTATGTACAACGCTAAGTTAGCATAACCGCGTCAGCTGTTAGAAAGCTAGCTTGCCGCTTCTGCTGCTTTTGCACGCGACACTGTTGTTATATGTTATTCATTTGAGAACTGCTTACTCGACTTTGCTTCACATGAGAACGGTCTGTTGTTTAACATCCTTAACAGTGAGCAGTGACCTTGGTCTGTACACCGTGTAAGGAACGAGTCTGGGTCACTAGACGGTGCAGGTTGTTGTGTTCAGGTTATTTTAGCAATAACATGCATGCAGCTGCCAATACCTGAAAGACGAGTCCTTTAATATTACAGAGCAGCATGTTTTTAGAGGCATTCGAAACGAAGAGCTGTTGCAGGAGAAAGCCTAGCTGATCCTGTGATGTGATTCCACTAAGCTGATCCATAAAGTATGGGGTCCCCCATGCAAGTCTAAGAGACCTTCTATTAGTCTAATAATAACCTATTAGTTGCTAGAGAAAGGAGGGTGGTTGCTTTCCACTGTCATTATTATTATGATTGCTCCTTTCATTTTCTATGGTATTGTAACAATGCTGATGGTTCTGATCTTAACCATTTGTCTGCTTATGTTAGCCAAAGTACTGCATCTTAGGACGCGAGGTTTATAAAATAAACTCTTTAAACTTTACAGTGTTTTTGTTATTCTGTTGTGGACTGATATATAGATACAAACAGGTATTTCGGATTCCCACCACTCCTGAGAATATCTAAGTCGCTTGTTCTGGGTTGTCTATACATTGGGACCGCCGAGCTAAATCTCGGATAACGAATGGGACACTAAGCTAGTCGGATAAGGGGTTCTTGGTTCTGAGGGGAGTTTCTGGTACACCACAATTCTCTGAGGTCCTGGATTCCTGCGCATAGTTCTGTGCATAAGCAGAATCCCCGCAACATGGCGCACCTAACGTTTGGCCTTTTGATCCGAGACGCCTTAGTAGTGCTTTTATTAGTCCACAACGCCCTCACTCTGGTTTCCGGATAACGGGAGTGACGGCTTAACCTACCTAGGTTTCGACTAAAGGTTCTTTCAAGCTTGATAATTAAAAAGGTTTCCTTTTTCTGAACCCCAGTGCTACTATAGAACTTGTTGTTACTCTTCAGTGAGCCCTAATGGCGGTCGATGTAGCCGCACATAGTCGGGTTCCCCTGACCGCACATCTACGGGTTTATGGGGTACCTGATGACGGGTTGGCTGTTATCTTTGTGGTAGGGGCTGATGCAGCGTTCCCGTATGAGTTGTTTTACTCTTGGGTGACGTTCGAAGCAGTGGATGCAAACGATAATTTGTTCCACACCTATACTGCCACAGCGATGCCTGCAGCCTATGCCCCTTATAGGACGCTTGAAATTCCTCTCACTGCCTGGCAGCATACCATTTGGTTTAATGGCACCCTTCCCCATGCGGTAGTACCGGCGAGAATGGGCCTGTTGTCTATTGCAGGGGCCACATGACCGGTGCTGGCCGGTTATACGCCTCATCCCCGCTACATGACTGTGGGGGTGGCTGAGTTGCGTGTACAACACACTGCCTTGATTACGGTCCATAGGGTGTTAGTGCAGTACGTGTCTCGCAACGTACAGGTGGGGGCACCTGCTGTTGCGGGCCACACGACTGACCACCACGCGGTGGTCATTAGTCCAGTTATGGTTAATGCGGTTGTCGGCAAGCGCCCCCAGAATAAGGATGAATTTACTTACTGGCTTGCTGAAAAGTTTGATCAACTAGAAGCCGTGTTTCCGCACACTTCTCCTGTGGATAAACACAGGATACTCACTATTACTTTACCGAAGGACCTGGTCCCTGATATTGTCGATTGTGACAATTGGGGCAAGGTCTTTGCTGCGACCTATGCGAAGTGCTATGGCACTCCGTCTATGTCCGTACTACCCTCCGTCATCAAGAAAGTCCAGGACAATCATGGTGCAGAGGCGGCCATTGAATTGGGAATGAGGCTTGTCGACAGTTTCGATGTGGTTTGTTCCATGGTGATGGGCAACCTCAAAGGGGATGCCATGCAGTTCCAAGTGGGCAAACAGGGGAAGCAGCAACAGAAGCGGAGGTCTCGTTCTGCGTCGCTGGTACAGTCAAAAACTGAACGCACTTATGATTTGCGCGATCGTTCTAATATTAAGTCACCTGATAGATTTCAGGTTCCTGAACAACGCTCTCCTCGTTCTTCACAGGAAACATCGGCTTTTCAATCCGGTGGCGGAGATCGTGGGAAAGGAAGGGGTGCTCAAGGTCGTGAGCAGCCCCGTCAGACTGACGGTAAAGGCAAGCAGGACGAATGTGCACGTCAAAGACCCCCGTTTCAGAAGAAAAAAGTTGCTGCTCTGACTGCGAGATATGCCTCAGATGGTACGGACACAGCTTCAGAACCAGACATGGGCGCTAACGCTGCTAGACAGCGCGGCGGAAGTTACAGTAGTGCGGCAAGCACTGCGTCCATATCTGGCGGCGACAGCAACTGATACATTTGTAAGTGTTGAAACTGCTGATACTCGCGTAGCTCCCCCTGAACGAATGTTTGAAATTGTCCTTATAATTGAGGGTGACATACAACGTAAAATTAAAGTGGTCTTTTGGGATAATCTAACCTCCACCTATGATATTCTTTTGGCGGAGGCGGATTGGCCCCCGGCTTTCGTTTTAGATGCTCCTAGAGGGGAGGAGGTGATCCTCCCGTCCTTTGGGCACACAGTGCCAATGGAACATTCTAACAGGTTGGCCGGGGAGTGGGCGCAGGTGCTCGCGCCTGCATTGTATCGTAATCAGGTAGGCTGGGATACATTTTCTCCCAACCATACGATTCCGTTGCGGTCCGAACCCCAGCCACAACCCCAATATCCCATGCGTCGCGAGGCTAGATCTCACTTCGCGTCTATCCTTGAACAACTGGAATATCAGGGAGTAATTGAAACATGTGTGTCACCCATGAATAATCCTTTATTCACTGTGACGAAGCCTGACGGGTCGTACCGCATAGTTTTGGATCACCGGCACTTAAATTCGCACTGCCGGACATGCGCAGTACAAAATACTCACAGTTCGGCTCTCGTCGATAGTCTCGTGAGAAAACGGTTTAAAACCACACTTGACATCTCCAATGGCTTTTATAGCCATAATCTGTCCCCTCATAGCTATGAGTGGACGGAGTTTACCTCGGGTGGCAAACAAAAGATGTTCAAAAGGCTCCCGATGGGCTATAAGAATAGCCCCGGGGTCTTTGCTGCTCGTGTGGTCTCTCTCTTAGAGATGGTTGACCCGGAGGCATACTCGTATGTCGATGACATCTACCTAACGGACGACGAGTTGCTTCTACACCTTGCTCGCGTGGATAACATAATAACTATGTTTGCTGACTTCGGTTACAAGTTCAACTTTGCGAAGTCCCACATTGCCGAGTTGACAGTGTTGTTCTTGGGGTACGAACTCAATAATGAGGGTCGAGGCTTGGCTCCGCAGTTCCTTGAGAAGTGCGCACACCTTCGTGCTCCTACGACACTGAAGAAATTACAATCTTTGCTGGGTTTTCTGAATTTCGGTCGTACCTACATTCCGGACTATGCCCAGCGAATCAAGTCGCTTTATGCCTTGGTACAACCTACTTTTACCAAATCTTGCTGGCTGCCTGAGCATTCTGCTGCATTGCAATCCTTGCAGTCTTCTTGCTTCGAAATTCTTACAAACTCGTGATAACCACACTAACCTGGTCATTAGAATCATACCTGGTGCAGTGGGTTTCACCTACTTAACGTTCAATGAGGGCGACACCGTCCCCATTGCTTACAAATCTCATCTGTACACTTCGGCTGAGCTGCGCTTTTCCGCTGTCGAAAAAGTACTGACAGCCGTTCAGATGGCGATCCTGAAAGAACGAGCGCTATCACAAGGGAAACGCATGCTGGTGGTAACACCGTACCCTGCCCTTGAGGCAGTCACTAAAGCCAGTGTACCAAATTCTAAGGCTTTGCATCCAAGGTGGATACAATGGGCTACCTCCTTGACCTCGCCTGACGTCACATATATCTTTGACGGGGCATTACAGACACAGGAGTTCTTGGAATATGAATTCGTTCATCCGGCTCCTCTGACTTTGCGCCCGCTCGAGGAGTACCACTGTGTCATTTACACTGATGGGTCTGCGCAACCCGCTACTGGATCAAAGCACGCCTATTCAGCAGCCTGCGCAATTGTCGTGGGTACTTTTGTGAACGGAGAGTTCCAATCTGATGTCGTGCATACGCAGTCATTGGGTGATTGTACCGCGCAGTTAGCAGAGCTTAGGGCTCTGGTGCTTGCACTGGAGTTTGCTGATCTTCGGGTCACTACTCTTATAGTGAGTGACTCGTACTATTGTGTTCAATCTTACAACGACAATCTACACTTTTGGATTCAAAATGACTTTCGTGATTCCAAGGGTAGCACAGTAAAGCATAAAACGCTTTGGGTTCGAGTGGCAGAACTTAAAGGACGTCTGCCCCTCGTGAATGTAATTCACACTCTTGGTCACCAACGAGTTGGCGTCCATGCTGTCGGTAACAGTCTGGCTGACGAGGCAGCAAAAACCGCAGTGGCGACATATTTAGTAGCAGCAGTTACAAGATCCAAAACTAAGATTGATGATGACATCTTGGCAGCTATTGCTGCGTCCCAGACAGGGAAAGGCTTTCCAAAAGGTTTCCCTTCTCGCTACCATTAACGCTTAAGTCCTGATAACGTCCCGTTAGTGAGGATTAACGACGTTGGTGACAGATTGATTCCCAACGCGGACTGCAGACCATCTCTGATTTCAGCTGCCCACGAAGGTGTTGCGTCTGCGCATGCCGGAGTTTCGGCTACTGTATCTATTTTGCAGCAACGTTACTGGTGGTACGGTTTGTACAAACAAGCGCGGACTTATGTCCTCCTGTGTGACATTTGCCAGCAGATTAAACCTTCATCTGCCGCGCGTCCACCACAAACGCAGTTGTATATATCTAATCAACCACTTGCGTGTGTTTATTTAGATCACTGCGGTCCTTTTACCTCTGATACTGCGTACAAGTACATCTTGGTTGCAGTGGATTCGTGCACACGTTTTCTGTGGGTGTGGCCGCAAAGGAGTGCTGATGCCCAAACTGTCATCAAGGATTTGCGTGTCTTTGTTGGGAGTTTTGCATGTGGTACCCTTCATTCTGACCAGGGCCCTGCGTTTGCCTCTAGGGCGTACAAAGAAGCCATGAGAAGTTTGGAGGTCCAAGTCAAATTTTCGTCTCCATACCGGCCTGAGGGCAATAGTGTTGTGGAGCGAATGAACCGTGACCTAAAGCAATCTTTGACAGCCAGGGTTTTTTTGTACTGGCCGGAGCAGGCTCACCCACTTGTATGACGTGCAACGCGCACTTAATAATCTCCCTAGAAGGTCTCTGGGTGGGCGGACCCCATACATGATGCTCTTTGGAGTACGAATGTTTGTCCCAGACCTTGAGGGTCTAGACATGGCGGCGGCAGCCGCGCCTTTTGACCTAGATGATCACTGTGCTGTATTGCAGAATCTTCAAGAAGCCAGAGACACTCTAGCAAAGGAACACGTACCCTCTACATCCGAAGCTGAGCTCCAGATTCCGGTAGTCGGCTGGCTACCTCGAGTTGGTGACCTGGTCCGTGAGAAGGTGGAGAACAAGAAGGAGTTTGGCCCCTCTTATCGTGCACCGGTCCCGGTGCTTGGAGTCCTGGGTACACGTACAGTTATTTTACCTCCACTTCCTGGTCGCAAGGATAACAGGTACATCTCGATTGACAATGTCAAGCTACAGCGGTTGGCCGATTCTTCATAGTATGACACCTTCAGTTTCTTGCCCTTCTATACTGCGAAATTCTGTTGTGATGCTGCCCTCTAACATCATGCCTGAGGTTGCCGTTGAGATGCATGCAGTTACTGCTCCTTCTATGCCGCCTACTGCTGGTGGTTTGCCTGATGATCCTGAGTATGCTTATCCTGCAGGTGTCCCGTTGCCTCTATTACATTCAACAGCGATTAACCCGTCACATTCTTCCTTTGACACTGAATCAATGACTTCCACTGCCCATTCCAAAATTTCTATATTTTTTGCCTGGTTCAAGAGACATTTTTTGGTGGCACCATGGACTTACATCTGGCTGGTGCTATTATGTATTTTTTTGTTCATGACAATTGGCTTTGTGGTAGTGTTTTTTAAACTTATCAATGGACACTACCTGGATGAACGATCTGCAATTCGATTAATTGATGGAACTTTGGCCCCCCATTCCTCATCACACATTATGAAAAGGGACCAGACTTTTGTGAACATTACCGCCTGGCCTGTGCGTGATGGGATCGCTTGGGATGCTGTTAAATTTCAAATTCATGGTCCTACTGAAGTGAATAATGTGCCTAATGTCTTTCGTGTTTCTATGGGTGATGTAGTTAAACAGAACATCCGATCGGATGATTGGGATGTACAAGCAATTGAAGCACTGTTTTCTGATTTGAAATATTATGCTGCATTTGATGCTGAAGATTTGTATTTAAATACTGCAAATTATGGTGAACAATTTTGCTATCAACATTATGGCACACATTTCCTACACAGCGCAAATACTTTTCGTAATTTTGTTAATTACACAAAATGGAACATTGTCCGGCCCCTTTGTCTGGCAGCTCTGCCACGTTAGTGAACAAGTTCACATATTTTTCGGATTTTAGTGTGTCTAATCCGACCTCTTTTTATTTTAAAGTGGCGGCTGAAACCGCCTCTAAGGTTAGATTAACACATACCAAATTGTTATATTCCAAGTCCTTTATGGACAAATTGGCTATAGGAGGTTATGACCTATGGAAAGCTACTATCGATCTTAAATCGGTTTGGGGAACTAAACCGTGGCAGGTACAGGGAACAGAAGCTTTGCATCGTGCCTGTCTTATCCCAAGCCTCATTTTATTTTTGAATTCATCTATTTTTCAGACCACCTGTTTTGGATTGGCTATGTCTAAAAAATTGAATTCCCCCTCGATCCCGGATCTGGGTGCTCATCCCAATAGGGAAAATCACACAGATCTGTCCCTAACTATGTTGCAGTCCCTTGTTTCCAACACCACCTTCAATGTTTCAGCATTAGATCCTGAAGGGTGGTTGGTATGGCAAACTGGCTCGGATTCCTGTCAACGTCGATTTCTAGCTTTGGCTCCTGGGTATACTCAACTTAGAGTAGACCCTCGTTTTGAATCATCACACACTGTAACTACCTACTCTGTGGGTAAGTTATGCCAGTCATGGCTGCAACATTCCACATTAGCATCTGTTAAACTTCATTTATCACGTTTAAACGACAAAATAGATTTGAATGATTTTGTTAAGGGTCCTGCGACAGGCAGGTCCAAAAGATGGGTATATGCTATTTACAACGAAGTTTGGAAAATGTCGCAAATTGAAGCTGCGTCCAGATTACGTGCTATTGACCAGGCCAATATGGAAAAAGTATTGGCTGTGATAGATAATAGCATAAACACCTTGTCTTCCAGAATTTATACTTTAGATAATATTGTTTCATCTGTCGTAGACATTGTGCAGAATGATTTGTCTGTATTGTATCATGGCCAGAATCAGTTGCGTTCTATTATGCAGTTTGCATGAACTTTGCAAACGTTAAAGGCAGGGAAAGTCCCTTGGGACTACATGAATGTTTCATCGTTATTCTTTCCTTTTAACTTGACTGCGAAACAACAGTTCATGTCCATGAAAGATGCTACTTATTCATTGCTGCACATTGAAAAATTAGAACCTTTGCCATTCTCAATTGCTGAATTAAACTCAGCTGTGTGGCTTATTCACGGGTTGATCACGTTACCTTTTCCCCTGTTTAAGTTCAGTTCGTGCATGAAACACTATGCACTTGGCAGATATGAACAACTTGGTACTGCCTTCCTGCACGAATTTTGGTCGCTCCCGTTCACATATAGATGCATGCGGGAGGGAAAGGAGGTTTACTTAAAGGGTGCACTTCTGCCCCTGATTATTCTGTAGTGTGTAGACACATACAATTACATGGCGCTTGCAATATACACGCTCCTAGTTTGGCTTGCGTCCTGAAAGGTATTCCGGTGCCAGTTATAACCCCTTCATTTACGCTGCTTGCTAACGGTAGTTATTTGCTTTTAAATAATGAAGCTTGCTGTGGGATGCTAGAAGGAATACCTTACATAGTAACTGTTTCACAGCGTGTAGTTTGCTGTAATAATGTCCTTTTCCCACCCCCGCATGGCCGGCTTGATGTTTCCATCTGGCCTTCGATTCCAACCTTGAAAGCAGAGTTCAACAAGATGAGCAGAATAAGGGCTCTTTTGTCTCAAAAAGAGGTCGCTTTGACTTCGTCCCGTGAAACATTTCTTCTTCACGTAGCAAACACCCGCACGGAGGTGCAGGCGCTTTTGAATACTGACCTCCCCTTACAGTTTGGGACCTTGATACAAACTATCTTTAATGCCTCGTCTACGAGTGGCCTGGCACATTTTTTTAAAATTGTGGGCTCCGGCCTCGTGACATCTTTCCAAACTATTTTTGGTGTGATCCCCGCATTTTTTCATTCTATTTTTTCCAGTGTCTTCTGAGGTCTTCCTTTGCTCCTGGCTCTTGTAGATGGGGTGCTTTTGTTGATCTGCGCACTACGCTATGACTGCACACCTTGCGTTACAAGACAGCATGCCCCGGCTGCTACATCTTCGTAACCGGATGCTTGAATACTATGGCACCTTACCCCTGGCGACCTTAAGTATCGCATATGGATTATCCTTCCGGTTTCCATTCTTTACTTGTGTGCAACCAGTCTTTCACTGCCTGGATTGTTCATTCCAGTGGGCTCTGGATTTGTGCCTGTCAAACTTGGTGTCACCTGCCCCGGATTTTGATCAACTGATGGGCCCCTTAGTGGCTCATGAGTTTGCCTGTTCTGGTGTCGGGTTTATGGCCTTGGGTGCTGCACATGGAGTCCTTGGAAATTGGGACATCGGAGAGGCTGCTATTAACTTCCTGGAACGAAGTTATGTCGAAGAACCTGCCTGTTGTCCTCGTGTGGTGCTGGAAGCTCCAATTATAAATGAACACGTGTGTTCCTTTCCCTTGCTTAATTGGATGGCAGATAATTTTGCGGAACGCTCCAATGATTTCCTCTTGGAGGCTGTTGCAACTTATTGTGCTTATACCTTGATGGATTGACTCTTTAACATTGTCCAGTTCTGGTGCATCCATCGATGTCATTTTTTCCCCATTTTTCATGTTTTTTTCCTTGAAACATCGTTATTCTTTTAAATTTTTCTTCTGTTTTTTTTTTCTCTCTCTCCTTTCGAACTTTACACCTACCTTCTATGGACTTATAGTTCATGCCCTTGGTTCCGTTCTCTCTAACTTGAACTCTGCGTTCTTGATAAGTGCGCCCCTAGTGGTTAGTAGTCCGATCAAGGGGGGGTGTAGTATGGGTTAGCCACTCCGTATGTACAATGCTAAGTTAGCATAACCGCGTCAGCTGTTAGAAAGCTAGCTTGCCGCTTCTGCTGCTTTTGCACGCGGCACTGTTGTTATATGTTATTCATTTGAGAACTGCTTACTCGACTTTGCTTCACATGAGAACCGTCTGTTGTTTAACATCCTTAACAGTGAGCAGTGACCTTGGTCTGTACACCGTGTAAGGAACGAGTCTGGGTCACTAGACGGTGCAGGTTGTTGTGTTCAGGTTGATCGTACCACTTTTTAGCAATAACATGCATGCAGCTGCCAATACCTGAAAGACGAGTCCTTTAATATTACAGAGCAGCATGTTTTTAGAGGCATTCGAAACGAAGAGCTGTTGCAGGAGAGAGCCTAGCTGATCCTGTGATGTGATTCCACTAAGCTGATCCATAAGGTATGGGGTCCCCCATGCAAGCCTAAGAGACCTTCTATTAGTCTAATAATAACCTATTAGTTGCTAGAAAAAGGAGGGTGGTTGCTTTCCACTGTCATTATTATTATGATTGCTCCTTTCATTTTCTATGGTATTGTAACAATGCTGATGGTTCTGATCTTAACCATTTGTCTGCTTATGTTAGCCAAAGTACTGCATCTTAGGACGCGAGGTTTATAAAATAAACTCTTTAAACTTTACCGTGTCTTTGTTATTCTGTTGTGGACTGATATATAGATACAAACAGGTATTTTGGATTCCCACCACTCCTGAGAATATCTAAGTCGCTTGTTCTGGGTTGTCTATACATTGGGACCGCCGAGCTAAATCTCAGATAACGAATGGGACACTAAGCTAGTCGGATAAGGGGTTCTTGGTTCTGAGGGGAGTTTCTGGTACACCACAATTCTCTGAGGTCCTGGTTTCCTGCGCATAGTTCTGTGCATAAGCAGAATCCCCGCAACATTTCTATGTGGACTACAGAGGATGTAATGCAGTCACAAAGACTGATGCTTACATTATACCTAGAACTGATGAGCTCACTGATAGGTTAGGGGCTGCTAAGTACCTTTGTACATTTGATTTGACTTCAGGCCACTGGCAGGTTGCCCTCAGAGATGGAGCAAAGGAGAAGTCGGTATTATCCACACCAGAGGGATATTATTAGTTCAAGGTAATTCCCTTTGGCTTAAGGAATGCCCCTGCCACCTTCCAAAGGCTGAAGTGGGTCTTGTCTGGTGTGGAGCAGTTCAGTGCAGCATAGCTAGATGATATACAGTTCCACCTGAAGGGATCACTTAAGCCACCTGAAGGAAGTGCTTCAGGCCATGCCGAAGGCAGGCCTGAATATTAAGGCCAGTAAGTGCCAAATAGGGCAGAGTTATGTGGTGTATCTAGGCCACCTTGTAGGTGGAGGCCATGTACAGCCTCTCTAGGCGAAAATTCAAGCAATTTTTGATTGAGCAGCTCATGTCACCCAGACTCAGGTCAGTGCCTTCCTTGGACTGAGTGGGTACTATATAAGATTTGTTCTGAATTATGGGAGCATTGTGGCTCCCCTCGTGGAACTTACTTCTAAGAATAGGCCCAGGAAAGTTGATTGGACCCTAGAGTGTCAGAAGGCTTATGGCACTCTGAAATCTGCTATGTGCTCAGCACCAGTGCTACTGGCCGCTGAGTACACCAAGGAATTTGTGGATCAGACAGATGCTTCAGAATAAGGGATTAGGGCAGCATTCTCACAGGTGAATGAGGAAGGCCTGATAAGCCAGTTGCCTTCCTTAGCAGGCAACTTCTTCCCAGCGAGCAGAGGGGAAGTGCCATTGAGAGAGAGGCCTTTGCTGTGGTTTGGTCCCTGAAAAAGCTGAGACCATATTTGTTTGGGGCTCGCTTTCATGGTCAAACTGACCACAGACCTCTTTGATGGCTCATGCAGATGAGAGGGGAGAATCCCAAGCTATTGAGGTAGTCTTACTTTACAGTGGAACGCAGACCTGGGGTTGCCCATGCTAGTGCAGATTGGCTTTCCAGGTTTTTCCACTTTGCCGATAAGAACTACCAGGGTGTAGGTTAGTGACCCACCACATTTTGTTTGAGGGGCTATGTTGCAAAGTCATTGTGTGTGCTCTATGCACCCCCATTCGTTTGCTGACTGTGACTGGTGGTAACTGACTCTGACTGTCTCTGGGCCTTGTTCAACCAGGCCCAGGGCCAGTGCAATGTTGAAATCACAGTAAAAACATGCACATACATGAGGGTACACTATATATTAGGGTACACTTATAATTTGTCAGGACTTACCCTATAAGTCCCTAGTACATCATAGGGCTTGGCAGTTTAGAGGCCAGCAGTCCTTGCTCTTGCATGCATGCACAGTTGAGAGCCTGAGGTCATTTTAAAAGCAGCCCTGCTTTTGCAGAACTGCTTTTAAATGTGAATTGTGCCCAAAATCGACTTTGGTAATAAGGGCACATAAAAAGTGATACACTACAATATTTTTCATTTTAGGTACCCTAAGGGTCTCCCCTAGGTGTCCCAGGGGGGTTGGGTCATGTCACCATAAGAGGCACCCTTATAAAAGGTGTTTTTTATGCCCTGGGGATAGAGAAACTGCACATTTCACTTTTCCCATTGTAGTACAGTGCCTCCTAAAATCGACTTTGGAGCTAGGAACAAAGTGGAGTGAGGAATTACACTATATTTGCATATTCAGGACCCCTAAAGCCTCCCTTAGGTATCGCCAGGCAGGGGGGTCATGTAGCTATAAGCACGGTCCCTAATATTTTTCCTATTGTAGATCCTCAGCCACATAGGATAACATTGCACTAGTTTATGAATGCATATCTATGGATAAGAATGAAAGAAAATATAATTCAAGGACCTAGGAGAATGGTATTGATAAATCCAACAATGTGATTATTGAATTTCTCCTAAAATACACAGAAAAGAAGTTAAAAGGTTTTCTTGTATGGAAGCCAAAATTCAGCCTTCTTGTGCTTTTACCTGATTGGTCAAAGTTAACAGGATTAGCCAGGCTGCTTTGATGAAGTTATAAGTGGCTCACTCAAGGAGAGGCTATCTTGTAGACTAGAGAGAGCTCTGTTACGCAGGAATGCCAGAGTGGGGGGAGGGGTCATACACCATGAATCTTCAAAGGGGGATAGGACAGGCAGGGAATGACACGTCCATCTACCCCCAGCAGTCTGACCCAACTAGATGGCAGCCTTAAGGCACGAATTTGCAGATGGTAGGGTGAGCAGAGCTAGGCTCGCAGCCAAGCTACCAAGGCTTGAGCATAGAAATAATATTCTGAGACCTATTCTGAGCCCTAGACTGTTAGTGGCCTTATTGCTAATGGTAGATGCACATTTACCACTACTAATAACCCACTTTTCCAACAAGCAATATTTTTTTGTAAAGCAGTTCGTTTTCCTTAAAGGAAAATGAGATGCTTTACAAAAAGTTTTTCATTTTTTAAGAGCAGGCAGTGGTCTATGGGACCACTGCCTGCTCTTAAAAATGGTTTCACAAACATTCACAAAGATTCTATGAATCTGCCCATTTGCGAACGCAAAAAGGCTTGATACATCTGGCACTTTGATCCTTAGCTGGTGTAGTTTCGGTAGGATTATGTTCTGGAAAGAGATTACTGTGTTGCTTGGGAATATAGCCAAACTGTTGTATTCTTTCTGACGAATACTGTCTCACTAGGAGTCTTTTATTTGATAGCAAAGTATCTTTTATACACTGTATACTCTCTCTTATTGTAACACATAACAGAATTGATTTTTTAATGATATTTTTTTACAATAAAACTACTTCTCATCTATTGCCAAATTTCCCTCCCCGGCAGCACTTGGTTCATAACTTAGCCTTTCAATTTAAGCTCGATTGGTAAAATCCAATGTACCAACACTTGAGTGTTTTTAAGAGTGAAAATAATTGTGGTTGGAGGCAGATTGTTATGTAGCTGATGAATAGAACACTGCTACCAATAGACTCCGTCATTTCGTTAGCTAATGCAATGTCTTATCTTTCAACTTTATTTTCAGTAACACCAAAAAAGATAATAAAATATGGAGATTTTGCAATTTTATTCAGCACAATGCTAGTACTGTACCTTTATCTATACTTTCAAATGTATCTTTTGTTGATAGAAGCTTGGGTGCATTAGATTTCAGGCTTTCATCTAAACACTATGGACTATAAAATCCTATGAGCAGACACAGCACACAAGAAAAAAAGTAATTCTGGCTATTGATGTCAAAGAAATGCTTACTGTTGCTCCTCTTACTGTCAGTGATGTCTCTAGATGTGAATATTAGGTGGGTGCACATTGGACCAAAGATGACATTGGTTGGGGGTATCTACAAAGTCAGATTTTAAGTAAACATGTACATATTGGTATGTTTATGTTTATTACCCAGTGGCGGTCGACAGTGTTTAGTTATAGTTAGGTCAGAGTTTACATTGGAACAGAGGGGTATATTTACAAGCCCCTATCGCCACGGGAATGTCACATTTTAAAACGTTCCTGGGGCGATAGGGACTTTGCCTTATTTACAAGGCAGTGTTAAGTCACTTAAAGTGGCTCAACGCTGCCTTGTAAATAAGGCCCCCATTCTCGCTATGCTTAGCGTGAAAGGGGAGAGCAATGGGTGGTGCTGTGGGCGTACTACTGCAACACCCATTGATTCTGACGCTGCCCTATATTTACAAGGAAGCTGTAAATAGGAGGCAGCGCCAGAATTAAGACCAGGGAAAACCTGGTCTTATCCTAGCGCAACAAGGAGAAATGTTTCATTTCAGCTCGTTTTTGCTGTTTTCAAGTGTGTTGTGCCGCACAGATTTAAAAATTCAGTTTTGAAACTTCTGTGTGTGCTGCATTAAGTTACATACAGCATTTAAAGATTGTTTATGTGAAGGAAGGAGGACCTTCCTGCACATAAACAATCTTCCCCTGCACACAGACATCCTTGCACTATGGTGCAAGGGTGCCTAGGTTGGCGCTACGCTGTTAAGTGTAGCACCAGCCCAGGGGGAAACGCAGGGCTGCACCATATTCTTGTAAATATGGTGCAGCCCTGCATTTCTGAAGTGGTGGAGTGAGGCGTTAAGCCAGGAAGGCTAATGCTTCACTGCCCCACTTCCTTTGTAAATGTGCCCCAGTGTTTGCTAATAACTTTGAGGCTGTTTGACGAATCTTCATGAAACTTTCCAAAAAAAGTTCATCCACCTCAGATCCTTCCTGAAAGGTATCAGGGTAATCTGTCAAACAAGGGCTGAAAAATAGGGAGTTCCAAAACACATTTTCCCCATGTACTTTGATAACGAAATTTGAAGACGGATTTTAGGAAAATGTTCCATGAGAATGACTTCAAATCTGTCAGAAAGTAAGATCTTTACTCAGGAAACATGCTTTTTGTGATTTGGTGTAAATCTGTTTAGCCACTGTTGATAAATTAAGTGTAATTTGTGTTTTAGATTTATGGACGGTTGGATTGTGGTGGTCCGGCAATACTCCTGTGGAAGAGCAAATTAAAAAAATAGAACATTCGGATCCGCCAAGAGGGCACTTTTCCTGTCACTTACTTTGGTACACAGGACCAGTACTGGTCCTGCAGTACCAAGCAATCTCTTAGGCAGGCAACAACATCAACAGAGATGCTCCAATGGCCATTACAAGAATTAGGCACTCAGCCCCATGTCCCCTACTTAAAAAAATTACGTTATTAGGTCCAGGGTAGAGCTACCGTGACCCACTGTTGCTTGCGCGGGGGGCCTGAAGAGCCTCTCCCTCACCCAAATTAGGTGTTTTTTGTGCTGTGTGTTGATGTGGAACTCTTGAGGGACCCAGAGCAGCCTTTATGAGTGGTCCTTGGGGAAAACTGGGGGCAGCCTCGGGACTGAGTAAGCGTCAAAAAGTAAAAAATAAAACTTGTCCAGTCCAGAGGTGCTTGTATAAAATCTTACTTTACATTAAAAAACCCTTAGAAATTCACTAAAGAAACCAAACGTTAAAATGATGTATGATTATGTTTGGCAATAATATCTTACTGTATGTTTGTAAAAAAAAGCATAGAAATTTCCTAAAGAAACCAAAAGTTAAAGCGACTTAGTCCTTGCAACAACATAAAAACTACTGTTTTAAAACAAAAACAAACACAGAACTTCACCAGATATGGTTTATTGAGCTAGCTATTACCTGTTCCACCATCTTGCACTGCTTATGATCTCACATATTACATCACTCATGATATATTAAATTACATAATTGCTGACTTCACTGACCAACTCCTCAGAGCCAGGAGGTCCATATCAGCTTGGCGAGGCGATACTGAGGTAGAGGGTGACCTTCTTAAAGTTCAAAAGCTAATTAACAAGAATACTGATGTTCAGCCAGCCAAGGTAAGTGAGTGAGAGGTAGTTAGAAATTGGGTTTCTGGTTGGCTAGGGTATGCACCTAAGCCAGGCAGAACCCACCACTCTAGTGAGGGTAAGGGAGTTACGCACACAAGATTGCCACTGCTCACCCCCTTGGTAGCTTGGCAGAGCAGTCAGGCTTATCCCAGAGGCAATGTGTAAAGTGTTTGCGCAACACACACACACACACCAGTGACACACTAGGCACACCAGAAGGAAAGACTACACACAAGGATTTAAAAAAATATCCTTTGCATTATATACCAACACATATAGACCACAATCCAATAAATTAATTCTTGCTTTGTCAATCACTTGGTAAATCAATGAGCTAACCGTCACATATCCATGAACATAAATCACCTTGTAAATATATGGGCATTATAGTAAGGCCCTTCAACCAGGGTGCTAGTTCCATAGTCACAGAAGAGAAAGAAAAAGAAAGAAATAGCCACTAGTCACCCTCTTGATGGACACGGGTAGCGAGGGAACCACCCAGGAGTGCCACGTCGTGGTCAGCACTCCTCCGGTGCAAGGTTACTGTGGCAGGCAATTGTGCTGCCTGTTCGTACACCACAGTAAGAGCAGCCAAGGAAAAGTGCCCCCAACAAACTTGTACAGGTGAGAGGTGTAGGTGTCACTTCTGCACCAGTTTGTCAACCTTGTGCGGCTTGTGCAGTAAGGGCTCCACTTGGCAGTCCCTAGGCGACAAGTGTCCTGCTCAGCTTCGCCCCGGGGACTCATCATGGTGGGCCCAGCTGGCTGGAAGGGCGCCAATGATGCAGCATCCTCTTTGGCTTCTTGGGATGCTGCTGGGCAATGCCGGGAACTCCGGTCCGCCGTATCGGTTGCCCAGCAACACTGTAGTCTCACTCGCGCTGGTCTCGCTGACGAGCGGCCGTGCTAGTATGGGAAGATCTATCCCAAACTCGGACTCTGCACACAACAGGGTGGGGGCTCAGCCCAGAATTTTAAAACAAGATTACTGCTCCCTTTAGGTCGAAGAAACATGACTCAGGAGGCTCTTCCAGCCGAGTAACAACCCCCGGCAACTCTTCAACACATCAGAGAGTCTTCCAGAGATAAGTCATGGGTGGCTTTTCAGCAACACAGCCCCTAGTTATTCTTTAGCAACTTGAAGACACAATGGATACTTTGATGACTCTGAGGATCCCAGAACAGGAGGCCAGCACACACAGGCCCTTGAAGAGTCCTTCACAAGCAGGATACCACCTGGGTAAAAAGAGTCAGTCCTTTTCCTCCACCACAGACAGAAGCAGCAACTGCAGGCCAACCCACCCCTCACACAGAAAAGGCAGCACTTCTCACACAGTCCTTCCGCTCTTCTTCTTGGCAGGGTCCTCTTGTTCATTGAAGTAATCTAAAGACCTGGGGTTTTAGGTGCAATACTTATACCCCTAATTGTCATTGTTCTCCTTGTGACAAGGGTCTCTGAATGCAGTCCAAACCAGTCCTGCCCTCCCTGGTGCAGCATGACCACAGGAGGTGGAGACAGCATTGTGAAAAAGGAGAAACACCCTATTCAGATGCAAGCAAAACTCTTCCCACCACTCTAAATGCAGACCAGGTCTATTCAGCCCAGCGATGAGCTATCCAGGCAAGGCAGGGCACACCTCAACTCCCCTAGTGACTGTCTAGAGTGAAGGCACATCCCCAGCTCCTGTCACTCAGATACCAGACGCCGAATACACAAACAGCCAGCATCCCACAGAATGATAAAGTAAGAAAATGCCTACTTTCTAAAAATGGCAGCCTTAAACACAGAATTAAAAAAACAGCTTTATCAAAAGGTGTGTTAATAAATTCTTAGTTCAGAGAGCCTTAACTCCATTTTTACATCTTCACCCTATGAAAAGCTACCCATGCAAAAGGTTACAGCGCAACCCAAGTGATAAGCCTATGAGACAGACACTCTTTCAATACTGAAAAACTAAATACACAGTATTTCACTATCAGGACATGTCACACACACCAGTACATGTCCTACCTTACACTTACACTGCACCCTGTCCACGGGGGTACCTTGAGCCTACCTTAGGGGTGACTTACATGTAAAGAAAGGGAAGGTTTAGGCCTGGTAAGTGGGTGCACATGCCTGGACAACATGTCAGTTTACAACTGCACACACAGACACTACCATGGTAGGTCTGAGACACATTTACAGAGCTACTAATCTGGCTGGAACAACCAGTGTTGCAAGCCCCCTAGTAGCATTTGATTTACAGGCCCTGGCACGCTCAGTTCACTTTACTAGGGACTTACCAATAAATCAAATATGCCATTCATGGATAACTAATCAAATCACAATTTATACAGAGAGCATATGAACTTTAGCATGATCAGCTGTGGTAAAGTGCCCAAAATTCTGAAGGCAACAAACCAGGGTAAGAAAAATAGGAGGCAAAAAGCAAAACATTTGGGGATAAACCTGTCAAAAGGGCCAGGTCTAACATAGTCCCCCAACTGGCCTAAAGCCAGGGGAGACCAATCAAACACCTTGATGGACTTCCCTGATTGAGGCGATAGAACATGAACCCTTGTGCGCAGCAGCAGGGGCACACTCTAATTCCATGCTTTCCTGAACCCAGGTAGATCCCTCTATGCATTCTCTTAGGGCCCTCTAAGCTAACCCATAAGGAACCTTTCTGCTCGCTTGTGGACCCTATCTGTGCAGCGCCTAAGCTTACTTTGCCCACAGATGTCCCCCCGCAGGCAGACAGTACTGACATGTTCAACAGACTGGTGTGGTCCAGTCCACCCTCAGGTTGTGACTCCTGTCCCCTCCCATGGACAACCCTGTCCACCAGGACAGCAAGCCATGGTGGCCACTGAAAGCTGTCAGTGACGAGAGCCAGGTTTCATGCCTCTGAGGCCTCCCTAACCTCTGTGGCATCAGAGAGTCGGGGACGGTAGCCCCAGGTGCCTGGCACCCTTTGTCCAATCTCCCTCCTGTCAAGACAAGGATGGCATCCTGACACTGACCCACCGGCGCATGATCTGCACCCTAAGGCTGGACAGGCGACTAGGGTGGGCTCTCCCACACCCTTTCCTCCTCCTTGGGGCGCTGCATCCTCCCGGCTGGAGCGGTACCCCCAAAAATCAAACTTGTATCGGCATTGCTAGCAGCCACCCCTTCCTCCAGGTCAAGTGGGACACCTTGAACCTGGCCCTCCACCCCAGGATCTGTACCCTTAGGCTGGACCTGTGCCTAGCAAGTCAGGACTACTGGAGGAGTACACCCCCCCACCCCCCCTGATTATCACATTCCTCATGAGTTGTGGAACAGTCGCCTGGTGCAGGTCTCCATCCTCTGTCCACCTGAAAGTGTATAAAGTCCCCCGAGGCCAGAAGTGGCCTCACCAGGGTCAGTACTGGGGTGTTCTGACCTCAGAACTGGCAACCTCTCACCCACTGCTCCTTCCACTGGGGACTTTCTGCCCCCCACCCCTTTCACTGGACTCATGTACCCTCCCAACTGGAGTGGTGCTGCTAGACACCAGAATTGGTGGGACGCTTGTTACAGTAGCCCCACCGAGCTCACCTGACACCTTGGTCTCCCAATACAGACTAGGCCCCCCTCCTGGTGTTCAGTCATGGGAGCAACCAGGCTCTGGGACTTGGTCTTGGACACCTTGGGACTCAGCCCACTACCAGAGACATACCTGAAGCATTCTCCTCTCGCATTGCCTACTCGTGTGCTAGTCCAGTCCACGTTTGTCAGTGAGACGGAAAGCCGGAGCCGGAGAGCAGAGTGCAGGAAGCGGGAATAGAGCAGAGGAAAACGCAGTGGAAACGCTGCCGTGGCTGTGATCGGGACCAGGGACCAGGTGCCGGGCCCGGGGGTCATTGAGACTTGGAAACAACTGGCCCCCCATCCCCTTATTCAGCCTGAGGATTACCTCCGTATGACTTGGCCGGCCCGGCTCAGCCCGGCTGCGGTAGGAGCCTGCTACCCGCCTATCTGTCTGTCTGACTGCCTGCCTGCTGCTTGCGATGCCGCGGAGAATTAACTAAAAAAGAAAATAAAAACATTTACCACGAAATTTGCACAACGCGGCACAACGCAGCAGAGACAGAGGGCAGAGTGCAGACCTGCCCTCATTGATGACGACCTTCAGATGGTATCCCAGGCAAGTAAGAGTGCTAATGTCTGCTTTGCCTTGCTGCGGCTGCTTCGTAGTATTCTACCTCTGCTCCCTAGGGAGTCGCGAGCCACAGTGGTGCGCAGCACGGTATTAAGCAGACTCGATTACTGCAACTCCCTTTACTTGGGGGCTCCGCAGTATATTCTTCAAGGATTGCAGCGGATACAGTCTGCCGCAGCTAAATTGGTACTTGAGAGGCGACGCTGTGCCTCGTCCACCAGAGCACTAAAGGATCTACACTGGCTTCCTGTAAGGGAAAGGGTCCTTTTTAAGTCCATGTGCATTTCCTTTCGAGCAGTGCATGGACTGGGCCCAGCCCCCTTACAGGATAAGTTCGCCCACTACCTACCAAGTAGGCAATTGCGCTCCTCTACAGCTGGCCTATTGGTGGTTCCGAGGTACAAGCGTGTTAGGGTGGGTGGAAGAGCCTTCAGCACAGTAGCCTCCGGCATGTGGAACAAGCTACCGGTGAACTTGCGGCAGTGCAATTCCCTTCTTGAATTCCGTAAGGGACTCAAGACCTGGTTATATCCCAAAGCTTAAACCAGGCAAGCTGTCATGACTCCTTTTTGTTATCTCTGTTGTCGTTCCTCAGTCTAAGCGCCAGGATGCCCGTAGGGCGATAGTTGCGCTATATAAGTTCCTCATCAATCAATCAATCAATCTGCACAAAAGACAAAAGGCAAGAGAGCAAGAGCAACCTCCAAAAGCACCACCAAGCATGCATTGCAATCCAGGTAGCTGAGGTAGTGCAGATTTACCCACAGACCCACGGACCGTAGAGCATTGGAGCATTGGAGCGTTGGAGCCAGCATTGGAGTCAGCGTTGGTGACCGGCACGCGTCGAGGCGGAAAGCTGGAGGCTGAGGCCGAGGTAAAAGGGGGGGGGGAGCGCGATAGCTTAAAACCAACCGAGTACACTGTAACAGCTGCCCTCTCCGGCAGCGTGCCTTGCCTCCTGCCCTCGCCCTTGCTTTCACGCCACCCCAGCTGCCACAGCGCTCACTGTTGCCTGCCTCTAGCACCCCCCAGAGCCTTCCAGTGCCTCCCAGAGCCTCCCGGTGCCCCCCAGAGCCTCCTGGTGCCTCCCAGCGCCTACTAGCGCCCCTGGTCTGAGATTGGGACTGAGACTGAGACTGCGTTTCTGCCATGCCAGACTGGGGCGGCCTGTCATAACTGCTATATCTTCAGCCTGTTAACTTCTGCTATCTTTGTCTTTTGTCACAGTGACCTCTCCAAGAGGGTTGATCAGGGCGAGATCAAGACCTCAATGAACTCTAAATGAAGCACTGAGTAAAGCACTGAGTGAAGCGCTGAGCCTTCAACAGTAATTACATTGCCAACACTAATATCAATTACACTGCTAATACCTAAGGACCTCCCCAAGCCTCAAGCCCCAAGTACCAAATCAAAAACACACTTAACTTAATTACAAACAAAAAACGTCCACAAAACAATACACAGGAGCTATGAGATCCAGTAGAGTTAGGCAACCCTTACTCAAACCATAATCCAACTCTAAGTCTAAGTCGAGGAAAAGGAAACTTGAGCCAACAATGTCATCACACTTAGCCAATCCTCAGGAAGCAAACCCCAACGTCCATAATAATCACAAAGAAGGACCCATCACGGCAACCTCAACTTCAATTTCAATCGTAATCTCAAATGAAAATAAAAAAGGACAACGTACCACCAACGGCAAATGCCTCCCCCTTAAGACCAACTATGGCTCATCAGCTGCCACCGAGACCACTGATTTTACCTAAGATACCACAGTCATTGCCACAGCTATTATCGCCTTCTACACCAAAGCCATCATCAAACGATCTCATAACCATTGAATGAATGCCAGTGAGGAAAAAGATATGCACCCACCAACCAAAGATATATACAAAGCTTTCCTTCCTAAAAGACCCTGGAACAGCTATTTATTCTAAGACTGGGAACATAAAAGGACTGCAAACACCACTTCTATCAAGCAAAACCGAGTGCAGTCTTATGCACAGCAATCTAGCTGATCCATCATGGCTCGCCGGGGTTCATAACCATTCCACCGCAGAGGCAACATCTGTATCACCAACATCATCCAGAACCAGAGGAGTGGCTGAATTCACCTACTCAGCAGGTAAAGGAGCCAATAGCCACAACAGCCAAAGCAGGGACAACTTGGATCTGCCGCGCTCCAGAAAAAGGATCGTTAATGACAACTCGCGGAGCCCATCAAAGGCGGTTAAGTCCGCCGAGACAGCGATCCACTCAATTTCGGCCAGTCTGGCCAAGACACATCCAAGCCAAGCTAGCATACTGCACCCAAAAAACCTAGACTCACCAGCCAAAAACAAGGTTCAGGTTCACAATGGCGTAAAAGAACAAGATTCACTTTTTCTCCAACTGTATAGCAGTTCCCCAATTCCAACGAAGACAATCCGAGTAATACAGACAGAACAACCAACAACGACTAAAGAACAGGAACGCAGGGACGAAAATATGCAAAGTGAATTTTCCCAACCAACCAACAGTTTTCCTACTCAAACTAAGACACCTCAAACAACCTATGCAGACACCTGGGAGCAACTAGCAACACATAGCAGACCAACAGCATATACGCCCTCAGTGCGTCGCACTTTACTGCCATACAATGATTCCCATTCCATGAATAATGACATAACCTTTATAGCCACGCAGGAATGGGAAGAACTAGTTGCTTCTTACAATTTGAAACCAGCTCATGTTAATTCACCCAATGAAGTAAATAATCCCCCAAGATTGGAGAAAAGTAACAATACCGGAAATCCGTTCCCGGAATCTGTACGGACAACAATCCTAAATACCTTGAAAGACTCAGCCACAGCTGACTTGCCACATAAAATGGACTTGCAGCTCTCTGTCCTACAGACAATGGCCGACTCTATTTCAGGACTTGACTGGAAGATATCAGAACTAAACGGTCTCATAAAAAGGGGCCAAGAAGCGGCATACGATACCACCATACCCCTGCGAATCGATCATAAACAAATTATGAACCTTACCATCCATGTTAGGGGACCTGATATGCGACCTAAAATCAGCAGTTTCACAAACCTCAGACCTTAGTACAGAACTACCAGCAACGCCAGCAATGTTAGTGACTCAGCCAGTAGCCGAACAGACTGCAACTAGCAATCCATCTCTAGAGGGCAGAGAAGTTCTACCATCACCGTCAGAGGAAACGGAAGCTGAACTTACGAACCACACTGCAATCGCAGCTGATCCAGTAGTAGTCAACGCCCAGGCCTCCTGCAAAACTCACAGAAAGAAAAAAAGGAAAGGAAGAAACAGACTTGTAACTGACGCAAGATCTCGTACAGACATGCAACTGTACCCATCCTCAGCAGTAACCACCCGTTGCCAAAAAGCCACAGACATGGAACAACTTCTACTCTTACCCTTGCAAGAGGATCTAGAGAGTCCTTCAGCATCGCCCACTGCCGTTCCCCCAGTAACTCTGATAAAACCATCTGGAGACGTCACCCAGAAACCTCGACCTAGCAAAAGCAAGCCGAGGTTTTCCCAAGCAAAAAACTACCCAATCTGCACATAACATTGACCTAATAATGCCCGAACACATTCTAACAAAAGAAATCCAGGAAAATGCCAAGACCAGTAACACAGAGCTACCCCAGCAACCTATACGAGGAGCAATTAACAACACAAGAGAACCCGGGAGAGATAGTCATCAAAGTGCGCAACCAACCTGCCCAGTCATTGGCAGCCCAAGCTGTTCTCAAATTCCGGTCATCCTGGCCGTGAGGGACCACTAACGAAGTCAACAATAGTGCATTACCAGGACAGTCCGACCATCATCCTCTTCACTCCAGAATACACGTCCCGAGGCAGAGACGATATACTGAACAGGGGAAACATACTAAGACTTCTACATTCGATCTCAAGCCTAGGAAACATCAGCTCCTCTGACCTTCTCCAAATAGAGTTTCTGTCAAGTAACGATTCACAACACTCAGAAACAACTAAAGCAACCTGGAATTCCACCGAGACAGTTAAGAAGCTTTTGGAGGAAGAAGCAACGTTTAAACAATGGGGGATTAAACTGAGACTTGAAAAGCAACCTCCCTATCCGATACCTTTTTTACCCCCCACCAGGTCACCGGCGCAAAAAAATACCAACTCAGTATTAAAAGGGGCAAGGAGCACTTCTCCAAGAGTGCACCCCCAAGACATAAAAACATTCTTCTCTGGACAAGAACCAAGGCACCGTGGTCATGCTTCGCCGGTCACCCTACAGAACTGGATGTCGATTCAATGTACCATCAACAGAGTCAACCACACAAATTGACAAAGGGGAAAGAACCCTGATCATCCCTTGGAAAAGACCAGGCAAATCGGCGTATGCATTGAAACATCAATAGCTTAGCTAGCAAAAACAACGATCCAGAATTTCTACAATATTTAAACTCATTTGACCTGCTGCTGCTTCAAGAAACCTGGGAGGAAAATGCATCTGAGCTACAAGGGTTTACATCTTGTTGTCGTTCAGCAAACAAAAGCTCCACCTTCGTTCGCAGATCAGGGGGTCTAATGATTTTTGCCTCAATAGCAACAATAGGCAAGATCATGACAATAGAATCTCAAATAGCTCCTCCAAGCGCAATACAGGTGGCAAAGATCTCACTCCGGTTAAATAACCAACCTCAAGATGTTATAATAATCAATACTTACATCCACCCTAAACAGAAACGACAAGTTGCCAACGAAATGATAAAAGCCTTGGTAAAAATAATGGATGAAGAGGATTCTGACTTAATTATCCTGGCAGGGGACTTTAACATCCTTCTTATCAGTTTGGGTCCAGACGATGACCTTAACCAAGAACTTAGCGCTGCATGTGGCGTGCCAAGGCAGGGCTCCGCAAAAAGTAATAAACCTACAAATTACTCAAAAAATCTACTTCGACAATTAGAACACCTTAATTTAAGAGCCTTGAATGGGCATTACGCCGAAGACGATCCACCGGTCGCAACTTTTCATTCCGACAAGCAATCCTCCCATATGGACTACACATTTACATCTCTAAACATGGTTGGCAGGGTAACGGCGTTCAAGATAGGGACGAACGATCTTAGCGACCACCTGCCCCAAGAAGCCACAATAAAAGTCAACTCACTTCTGATACTGAACCACACACAGGTATTGACATTGAAGTGACTTCAAATCTAAGGCGGCTACAGTGCAATCCCTGCAACATTGACTCCATAAGCCTTGCAGCGAAAACTCTTTTCACTCAAACGGCAAGCTCCACAATGAAGTTGTCAGAAGTATGGCAAAACTTCATCCTAGACATCAGTGTGAAATTGTTAAAAAGATCGCCAAATAGGTCATGCCAAGGAAAGGGTACATCAACCAATTTACAACTCACTCCAGAAATGAAAATGCAAAAACGGTTAATAAACCGAACACTGAGACAGATGCAGAAGGATCCAACAAATTATGACTTGCAAACAATCCTATGGAAAGCGAAAAAACTGTTAAAACTGAAGAAATGGGAAAAACAGAAACATAAAAATGACGAGCTATGGGCGAAACTCCTCTATGAAGTAAAACGGAAAAATAGCTCAAGGCTCTGGCAAATGATTAAAAGAATAAAGAACCCAGACCATCTCGACCTAAACTCAAATATAACGGAGGGAGCATGGACAAAATACCTCTTCAAGCACTTTAACAACACAAACGCCGCCAATGAGGACAGCCTTGAAGAGGTGGTGACAAAAAAGCAAAGAATCTAAGAGGAAAAAAATTGACAATAACAACAGAATGGTCATGACCCAAGATATAGGCACGAAAGGAGCCATGCTACCATCTCGAATAAATAAATCAATGCCAGACCCAAGTTCGTCTTTCCACACCGAGTCTGGACATCTGGCCACCATGTCAGCCAACATCAAAAGGCAAATAGCCAGGGGCAGACCGACAGGTGACCCCAGACCAAACGGCATTCCACCAATGCTGTACAAATCAGACCCGGAATTTTGGAGCGTAGCACTAACACCAATATTCAACAACATAAAGAACACCCAGACTCTTCCGGACTCTTGGCATGGGTCAGTAATCAGCCCAGTCTTCAAACATGGCAATAGGAAACATCCAAACAATTATCGGCTTATTGCCTTCATAGACGTGGAGGCTAAATATTTTGCAGGAACCATACTGGAGGAGCTAACATCATGGGCATCTGAAAACTCAGTAATTCCGATCAACCAAACAGGTTTCTGCAGTGGTCAAGGGACCACAACCAACATCATGGCACTGACCCTGCTGATGGTTGATGATATTTCTCTCCTTTATTGATTACACTGCTGCATTCGACCACGTAGATCGCAACAAACTCTGGCAGAAATTGGACAACTTGGGAATACCTTAACATCTCCTAGACGCGCTGATACTACTCCATTCAAACACCTGGATTAAAGTTAAACTAGGAGCGGGTACACATCTCTCCAAACCCATTCCGACAACAAAAGGGTGAAAACAGGGTTGTGTGCTAGCACAGATCTTATTTAACCTTTTTGTTGCTGACCTATCAGGGTAACTTGATAAATGCCTCTGTCACGCACCGAAACTAGGGAAAATTTCACTGTCCAATCTGCTGTATGCGGACGACTTGGTGCTGATAAGCCGGACACCTATAGGCCTCCAGCATCTACTAAACGTAGCCGACTCCTTTTCAGTAAGGAACGCCCTGCAAATAAACTTTAACAAATCTAAGGTTATGGCAGTGAACTACAAAAAAAAAGGAAAATCAATTGGCATGTAAACGGACAACGGCTGGACCTGGTAACCACCTACAAATATTTGGGAGTAGTTCTGGACTCCAAGAACTCACTCAAGCCTCAATTGGACTCCTTACGAGGAAAGGGAACTGTGACTTACCTGGCGATAAAATCCTTAAAAGCCAAACTCCCCGATCTAACATTCAACCCTCTTCTTCAGGTTCTGCGTGCAAAGTTACAGCTGACTCTCACATATGGGAGCGAATCCCTTCAAGGGAAGGACGCCGCATTACTGGACATAGTAATAGCTAACTCATATAGGGCTATTTTTATCCTGCCAAGATACGTCTCGCCTGCACAAATCTGGTTAGAATTCGGTATTCCGAAACAAACACTAGAAAGGCGGAGTGCGTATGTTACCAGCTGGCACAAGATTCACAGCGCTGAGGTTGGTTCTCTAAACTCCAACGTAGGGAAGAGCTGCTCCGACATCACAAATCCTCAGCTAGAGATTATCTATTTGATTCACTTCAAGTCCTGGGTATGTCAGACCTTTGGGGTACTCCAGCAGATCTCTTGTCTCTCAAAAAAGTCACGAAAAAATCAGCACGAATCACCTCTTCTATTGAGGACAAGGAGGCATTAACAAAAAGAGCGCATGGTTGGATCACGCTCAGTGACTATGGAAGAATGCAGCCACAAGCATATCTCAACATTGGAATGAATCTAAAAACGAAAGAAAAGTTTTTTAAATTACGCCTCGGCGTAATTCCGTTAACCCCACATTTACCACCTTGGGTAAGAAAAAACTTCTTGCAGCAGTGCCGCCTGTGTAAAGCTGACAAGGAAGACATTTGTCCTAAACTAAAGGACTTGAGGTATAATTTATTACGACCCTCCTTCAAATTACATGGCACCCGGACATGCAGGCAGGCGGTTAAACTGTGCTTTAACCCCATCAAAACTACGGGTCGTAAAGTTTTTTGATTTAGCAGAAAAAAGGCACAGGAGCGTTTGATGACTGTCGAAACATTTTATTGACAACTATGAACTGATATTAATCAAACTTGTAAAACTGAGGAAACCGTGCATAATGAACTTTTAACAATTTTTAGCAATGTTTTTACAGCTTTGTAAAGATTTTAATTAATCATGTACAAATAAATTACTTACTTACTTACTTAAACAAAAACAGAGACAAGACATAGGACTCCTTACATAGGACTCCTTACCCATCCCACTACACTGTGACCTATCTGGGTTACTCCAAACCTCCTCTACCTCACCTGGTTGGGGAAAACCTGACCCACCTCCTTCAGGATCACTCCCAAAAGTCTCATCAGACCCTTGAATCCACCAAATGGTCTACCGCCAGTGCAAGCTCCCTGGGATCAGAAAACTCACACTCCACTGGTTCTTGGCATAGCTATGGAAAACAGGACTTAAAATATGCTTTCCAACAATTGAGTCACACAGCCCCTCGCATATGTTAACCATGCTACCCTTCACTGCACCATCCAGTGCCTCGCAAACATACCTCACATCACCCTCATGAGACTGGCTATACAGTGTCTGACTGTTTCTGTCACTCAACCCACACTCTTCTGGGCGGTCTCCACACACACATACCAGGACTTCTATCATGGGGGAACCCCTCTCCCTGAATCTCTCATCTAGAGTCAGAGTAGAGTGTCTCACCCACTATTAGGATGATGAACCCCTATGCCAGGTCCTCAATCAACCTCAGGGACCCTGTTCACCACTGGAGCTAACTCATATTCTTGAACCCGCTGAAGTATGTCAACCCCCTCCTTCAAGTCAGGCGCAACATCTCTGGGTTTTTGTACTTCTCACTCAGCACTAGATATCACATTTTTGCTGCCACCATGTGAGCTGGACTCCACACTCATGTTTCTACCTCCAGCCCTGGCAAGCTCATTTCCTGAGCAACACACTTTTCCTTTTTGTGACCTAAGGCCCACTTGGCCTCAGCCCTCTTGAGTTCCCTGTCGAACTGTCTCAGTCTCCGCTCAGCAGCCAGAGACCATTTCTCTCTCTCTGTTTCTCCCTCACTTTCAGAGAAGCCCTCTTCTTCAGAATCATCTGGTAGTGTTGCTGAGAAACAAAATGTTCTCATGACAATATAGGGCTGCCTCTAGATCCCTCCTTGTGGATCCCTTCTCCACAGTCAACCCCCTCCCCTATTAAAAGGCTTTTAGCTCCTTCATTGTGTAGATGTACTGGTGCCAGAAGCTGATACCCATTTTGTCACCACCTCACAGGCGCAACTACTAGGTCCTAGTATCAACAGTACTAACAGGAGGACACCAGAGAACATAAAAGGGAAAAACAATGGGTGGTTGCATACTGATCTAAGAGCAGACTTCGTAGTGCAACAATGAGTTACTGTGGTAATGCACAAATGCAAGTCCTATCCTTCCCGTGGACAACCAATGGTGTATCTGGTTGGCTAGGGTATGCACCCAAGCCAGACAGAATCCACCACTCTAGTCAGGGTAAGGGAGTTACACACACAATATAACCCCTGTTAACCCTCTTGGAAGCTTGGCAGAGCAGTCAGGCTTATTCCAGAAGCAATGTGTAAAGTGTTTGCGCAAATGCACACGCACCAGTGACACACTAGGCACACCACAAGAAGAGACTCCACACAAGGTTATAAAAAAATACCCTTTGTATTATACACCAACACATATAGACCACAACCCCATATATTAATACTTGCTTTGTCAATCACTTGGTAAATAAATGAGATTTGTCAATTATGCAAACCTGATATCACATATCAGTGCACTGAAGCCATAACACGCATTTTTTTCACATAGATCAGTTTGCAATTATATGAGCTTTGTCAATTATATAAACATCACAAATCTGTGCACATAGATCACCTTGCAAATATACAGGCATAATAGTAAGGCCCTACAACCAGGGCGCTGGTTCCGTAGTCACAGAAGAGAAAGAAAAGAAAAGAAATAGCCGCTAATCACCGTCTGGATGGACACGGGTAGTGAGGGAACTAAGGAGTGCCACGTCATGGTCAGCCCCGCTCTGGTGTGAGGTTACTGTGGCAGGCAATCAGGCAGCCTGCTTGTGCTCCACAGTAAGAGCAATCTTGGAATAGTGCCCCTATCAAACTAGTAGAAGCGGTAGACTCAAGGTGCTGCTCCTGCACCGGTGCGGCCTGGACGGTAAGGGCGGGGCTCCTTTTGGCGGTCCCTGGGCAACGAGCGTCCTGCTCAGCTTCGCACCGGGGACTTCTCTTGGTGGGGCTGGCTGGCTGGGGGATTGTCGATGATGCGGCATACTCATTGGCTTCTGGGGGTGTTGCTGGTCAATGCCTGGAACTCCGGTAGGCCGCGCCTGTTGCCTAACAATGCTGCAGACTCCCTCACGCTGGTCTTGATGGTCTTGCTGACGAGCAGTCCACCTAGTACGGGCAGATCTTTCCTGACCTCAGACTCTGCATGCAATGGGGTGGGGGCTCAGCCCAGAATTCTAAAACAAGATTACCACTCCCTTTGGGTCCAAGGAGTGTGACTTAGGAGGTTTTTCCAGCCAAGCAACAACACCCGGCAACTCTTCACTGTGTCAGAGAGCCTTCCAGAGATTAGCCATGGGAGGCTTTTCAGCAACACAGCCACCAGTTATTATTTATCAACATGAAGACACAGTGGATACTTTGATGACCCTGAATATCCCAGAACAGGAGGCCAGCACACACAAACAGGATACCACCTGGGTAAAAAGAGTCAGTAATTTTCCTCCACCACAGACAGAAGCAGCAACTGCAGGTCAACCCACCCCTCAGTTAGAAAAGGCAGCACTCCTCACACAGTCCTTCTGCTCTTATTCTTGGCAATGTGCTCTTGTTTCTTGAAGTAATCTAAAGTCCTAGGGTTTTAGGTACAATACATATATCCCAAATTGTCATTGTTCTCCTTGTGGCAAAGGTCTCTGAATGCAGTACAAACCAGTCCTGTCCTCCCTGGTGCAGCATGACCACAGGGGGTGGAGACAGAATTGTGCAAAAGGAGACAAAGACTATTCAGGTGCAAGTGAAACTCCTCCCACCAGTCTAAATGCAGAACAGGTTTATTCAGCCCAGGGACGAGTCACCCAGGCAAGCAGGGCACACCTCAACCCCCCTAGTGACTGTATAGAGTGCATGCACATCCACAGTTCCTGTCACTCAAGCACCAGACGATGAATACACAAACAGCCAAAGGCACACAGAATGGTAAAGTAAGACAATTCCCACTGTCTAAAAGTGACATTTTCAAACACAGAATTTAAAAACCACCTTTACCAAAAGGTGTGTTAATAATAAATTCTGAGTCCAGAGAGCCTAAACTCCATCGTTTTATCTTGTCCCTATGGAAAGCTACACATGTAAAATGTTACAGTGCAGCCCTAATGATAAGCCTATGGGACAGACAGCCTTTCAATAGTAAAAAACGAAATACACTGTATTTTACTATCACGACATGTCACACGCAGCAGTACATGTCCTACCTTTCACATACATTGCACCCTACCCAAGGGGGTACCATGGGCCTACTTTAGGAAAGCCTTACATGTAAGGAAGGGGACGGTTTTGGACTGGCAAATGAGTGCACTTGCCAGAACAACATGGCAGCTTACATCTGCGCATGCAGACACAACACTGGTGGTCTGAGACACATTTTCAAGGGGTGGCACAACCAGTGCTGCACGTCCACTAGTAGCATTTGATTTACAGACCCTTGCACACTCAGTGCACTTTTCTAGGGACATAACAGTAAATCCGATATGCCAATATAGTTAACCAAACATATCAAAATTTATAAAGAGAGCATATGCACTTTAGCACTGATGTATGTATGTAATTGAATTTGTAGGGCGCTCAGCTACCCACAAGGGGTCTCCCGGCGCCAATAGATTCAGTGATTACCCAACGCAGTTGTTAAAGAGAGAAGAGCCAGGTTTTAAGATCTTTGCGGAATTTCAGAAGAGATGGTTCAAGTTTCAATGTGACCGGAAGAGAGTTCCACAGTCTGGGGGCGAGGTAGGAAAAAGAGCAACCGCCCATCAGCAGTGGCAAAGTGCCCAGAATCCCATAGCCAGCAAAAACAGGGGCAGAAAAATAGGAGGCAAAAGGCAAAAGGTTTGGGGATAAACCTGTCAAAAGGGCCAGGTCTAACAGAGGTAATCTAGGAAACATAGATAGGCACTTTAAATGGTAAGAAATTTAGCATGGACTCGAAGTAAGTGTTGGTTAGCAAAGACAGATTTCATCATTCTATGCAATAAATTTATTGAAATACCATCACAAATTGTAGTTTTTTTTAAAATATTTGTAATTAATCAATTTCAATGCCACTGTTAAATTAATATTGAAGTTACATCTTTTCATATAATTTGCACTAGCTTAAAACATTACATTTCTCCTTAAAATAAATTATGCATTCAGGAAGCGTGGCCAAGATGGCAGCGGATCAGGCACTTTTTCTCAAGCTCCGAGCTGGCCCATATATCCTCCTTCCTTAATCTTCCCCGTCCAGCCGCAGTTCCTCCTATGTGTTGCTCAGGCTACCCACTTGGAAGGTTGAAACCACCTGTGATATTCTCCAGCATGCGCTACCTCCGCCTCGATGGCACTGGGGGCACAAGGTGCTACCCAGTGATGTATGCTTTCCACGGGGCCTGTGACAGCATGGTCCCATTTCTACACGCAGCTGGGTTGTTGGTTGAGTGGGATGAGAATCCTGCCCATGCAATAGCTTAAATCCCCATCAGGGTGAACCACTAAAGTCACTAAATTAACCTGTGCTTAACCCTCTGGAAGCTTCGCACAAATACCGTTAGGCTTAACTTGAAAGCGATGTATACAGTATTTATGCAGTACACAAACAGTAATAAAGTTTTGGGGGAAGACCATCCTAAGGCTCTCAGGTCTAATCCTGGTATTTCATTGTTTTTCCTTCATATCGTTTTAATGTTATTTTCTTTTGCATATTCATTATTGAACTCTTTCAAGAATGCATGTATCTCCTCGTGTTTTATTTTTAAATCTATGGCAGTGACTCCCTTCCACCTAACCCTAATGCTTTTTTTACAGGTGCAGAATTTTGCATTTCAGCAGCTGCTGATAACTACTAAGGATGTCCAGGAACCTAAATGTCTGAGTATACTCAAAATATACATCAAAACCACATATATAACTGCAATTCGGGAGTGAATTGAAAGCACAAGACACCCTTTTTCGAAAAACAAAAGTCAAAATTGCACATACACATTTTTTAACAAGCCTCCATTATGCATGTTTAAAGAGAAATCACCATTTTGAAAAATGCTTTTCTCTCACCATCTCCACAAATCTTGTTTCAAAATAAGGTGGTAAAAGTCAGCAAGCATACCCCAGCACACGTGAATTCAATAAATGACAGTTTCAGATGTCATTCACATATAACACAACAAATCAATCAATTGATTATTTATTCTTTTAATTTTTCTTCAAGCATTTAGTGAGTGAACTGATCCCTTATATGTGTTGTGTTATATGCGAATAACATCTGAAACTATCATTTATTGAATTCACGTGTTCTGGGTGTTGCGGGCGCTTCCTGGGCCCTGGTTGCCTATCGACGTGCAGGCACAGCAGCGCTAATATTAACGAGGCCCACGCGTTGCCACTATTGGGAAAAACCTCGACCCCGAGCGGGCGGTCCCTTTTATTATATCCCCGCAGGCCACGCCTGGCCTGCGGATGCGGTGCCGCGGTCAGGTCATCGACTAGACCGCTAACTATTACATCTCTATCCAACTTGGTCAATGAAACAAAACAACTCAAACAGTTCAGACAGTTCAAACACATAGGTGTTGGTACTTGCGTGGACTCCACGTGCGGTGGCCGGATGTCCTCAGCAGGCAAAGTCCTTCAGGCGCTGACTCGGACGAGGGTTCGGTCTCAGGCTGTACCTTTGTAGGCAGCCCCGCAGCCGCGGGCTGTTGGGAGTCCCGCTCTCTGGCGTTGAACCGGACGGCGTCACGGTGTTGGTCTCTGAGGTCTCTGCTGCTTGGGTATTCGTACCGTCTGGTTGTTTATCAGCGGGCCTCCCAGGGTGTTCTGTTGGGACTTCTTTGAACCATGAAACATTCCGGGACACCTCCTCTCCTCCTCTGTGAGTGGTTACCATGGTCCCACGGTTTGCGGTAACTGTCCAGGTCCCCGGTTCGTAGTTCGTTTTGAAATTCCCTCCAGGGCGACGGTCTCGCAGAAGGACGGTAGCCCCCGTGCGGAGTGTTCTTGGTGTGGCCTGGCGACGGAGGCTTACTTGTTGGTTCCGGCGGGCTCTCCTGTCTTGCGTGTTCTCGGCCTCAAAAGGGGGTGGTGACCACCCCGGGCAGGTGGGAAGTAGATCTCTTCTTGGGCCATGGAGCATCAGTGCCCACGGGCTCCTCTGGGTGGTGCAGTGGGGTGTGCTCCGGTATTCCCGCAAGAATTCATGGATCCTCTTTTCCGGGTCCACTTGTTCAACTCCCGCTATGCGAAACATCTTGTTTAGCGTGCGCATAAAGCATTCGACGTCGCCATTGGCTTGTGGCCACTGAGGGGTTACTCATCGGTGGTGTATTCCTCTCTGTCTTAGAAAAGTGGCAAACTCGGCACCTTGAAATGGTGGTCCATTGTCGCTGCATATCTCGTGGGGGAACCCGAACATAGCAAACACTTTTTCCAGGATGGGTCCCACGTGGTTGAACGCCGTGGATGCAACTGGCTCTACTATGGGGTATTTCGAGAAGGCGTCTACGAGTACTAGCATGTGCTTCCCTCCGGGGAAACTCCCGAAGTCTATGCTCACTCTGGACCAAGGGACGGTGCAAGCGTCTTCGGTGATCACCAAACTGGTCTTTCCGGGCCACTGGTCACTTGGCACGACAGACAGCGGCGGACATATTCTTTCACCATTTTGTCTAGCTCTGGGAACCAAACCTTCTCCCTCATTCGTGCCTTCATTTTGGTTACTCCTTGATGCCCTCCGTGGGCCAATTGAGTCGCTCTGTGTTTCAGGGCTTGCGGTATCACTAGCCTGGGCCCTCTTAGCAGGATCCCGTCACTTGTGGCGCTGAGTTAGTTCCGTATCTGCCACATCTTCGTCAGGTGTTCATGCTCTTCTTGGCTCCAGGAGTTGGCATGCCGCAGGTAGTTTGTCCATGACCCTTCTTGGACTGCTTGCAGGGTCCTTGTATATACCGCATCAGTGGCGGCCGCTTCTTTGACGTCCCCCAGGGTCATGTTCTGGGGACAGGCCGCAGTGGATACCAAGTGAACATAGTGTTCCGCGTCTTCGGTGTCGTCCTGTGCCTCGACAGGGACGGGGTGCCTGGACAAGAAGTCTGCAGGGTTTTTGGCTCCCGGACGGTATATCACTTCCATTTCGTACGGCTGTAGCTGGACCGCCCATCTCTCAATACGCGGAGGGGGGTGGGGCGCCGTCCCTTGAAGAGCGGAACGAGGGGCTGGTGGTCGGTGACCATTGTGAACGGTTGTCCTTTTAGGTATAGATGGAAGTGGTTGCAAGCCCACTTGATGGCCTACGCTTCTCGCTCGACTTGGGCGTATCTAGTCTCTGTGGGTGTTAGGGACTTGCTGGCGAATGACAGGGCTGCCCAGCGGCCAGGTTCATGTTCTTGGGCCAGTACCGCGCCGAGCCCTACTGGGCTTGCATCGACGAGCACTTCTGTTCTTTTAGCTGGATCAAAGTACGCCAACGTGGCTTCTCCCAGAAGGGCATCCTTTATTCCTTAAAATGCCTCCTCTTCTTTCTGTCCCCATTGCCACTTTGCATCTGCTCTTGTGAGGGCCCGCAGGGGTTCCGCTCGGGTGGCTCGTCCTGGGATGAATCTCCCGCAGTATGTAGCCATGCCTAGAAAGCTACGCACTTCCGTCGGTGTTGTCGGCGCGGGCACGTCTTTGATGGCCTGCAATTTCCTCGGGTCCACTTGGATGCCTTCTTGGTTGAACACGTACCCAAAAAACTCCAGGGACAGCTGAAAGAACTGGTATTTGTCCTTGTGTAGGGTGGCTCCATGTTCCCTGAGGCATTTCAGCGTATTGCGGAGGTGTTTGTAGTGATCCACGGTCATCGCTGTGTGGATTAAAATATCGTCGCTGATGTTTAGCACTCCAGGTAAGCCTGATAGCATTTCTCGTATTGTGTTTTGGAATACTTCTGCCGTCGAAGATATTCCGAAGTTGAGCCTTTTGTATCTTCGTAACCATAGATGGGTGCTGAAGGTGGTGATGTAACGGCTTTCTTTTGATAATGGAAGCTGGTGGTATCCTGCGTTCAAGTAAATTTTTGAGAACCATTTGGACCCATTCACATCCGCGATGATGTCATTCATCGTTGGCGTGATGTGACGTTCCCTTCGTTTAGCTTTGTTCGGCAGCCTCATATCGATACAGAGGTGTATGGCTCCTGGCTCCTTTGGCTTTTCCGCGATAATCATCGGGGACACCCAGGGCGTCGGTCCCGACACTTTTTCAATGACGCCTTGTTTTTCCAGAGTCTCTAACTCTTTTTCTACTGGCGGCCGCAGGTGGAATGGGACCCTTCTATGCCGCAGCACGACTGGGGCAACAGTTTTGTTGATGTGTAATTTGACAGGGTCACATCTGATGCGTTCGAGCCCCTGGAACAAATCAGGGAATTGACTGAGTAGCTCCTCCACTTGGTGAGACTGGATTCACCTTGCGAAAGAAATGAGTCCGAGATCTTCTGCAGTGTGGCTGCTCAGTAAAGTGTCCGCTTCCCTGTCGATGACGTGGATTGTTGTTGTTACTTTGAGGTCGTCTGCCTTGATGGGAACTACAATCTTCCCTTTTAACGGGAGAGGAGTGCTCACCCCGTAGGCGTAGATTCTGGTCTTGGATGGCGTCACTGGAGGGCATGGCCGTAGGCGGCGATACTGCTGGAGGCCCATAACGTTAACTGTTGCTCCAGTGTCAATGCCTGCCTTTATTTCTGTTCCCACTTGAATCATGCACGTTGGCTGAGGCCTGCGGCGTTGCTTGAGTTCCCGCGCAAACAAGATCAGGTATGCCTCTCCGTCATCGTCGTCTGAAGAGTCTTCACTCGGTTCTTGGTATCTCCTGCCCTTTCTTTGCGTGTCTTCCGGTGGCGTCGATACTGTCACTGACAGTTGTCGCACTGCCCGCGTTGGGGGTCTTTGGTTCCGGAAGTCACGACCTCTGGCGCGCCTCCTGCACACGGTGGCGAAGTGGTTGGGTATTCCGCAGTTGGTGCACGTCTTTCCTTGCGCAGGGCAGTCTTTTGTGGCATGTGGTTCATGTCCACAGTATCCGCACCTTGGCTTGGACGTTTCCGGCTTCAGTCTCCTGAACGAGTCCCCTTTTGGCTTGGCTCGGATGGCGTCTTGATATTGTCGGACCGTCCTTGGGGCTTGATTAGTGCTTGGTCCATCTTGTTTGCCCTGGCTGCCGACAGGTCGTGTGATCTCGCCAGTATCAGCATGTCTTCGAGCGCGATCTTCAGTTGGCGTAGGATGAGCCCCCTCAGCGTCTTATCCTGACACCCCTGGATCAGTTGTGCACGGATCGCTTTCGGTTGGTCATCTTCCATGCACGTGCTGGCGAGTTCACGAAGTCGTGCATAGAACGCGTCCATTGACTCTCCGTCTCTCTGCCGTGCTTGGCGTAATTTGAATCGTTCAAAATCTGGGTTCAACTGCGGGTCGAAATGGGCGTCTAGCGCGGCTACCGCCGGATTATAGTCAGCCGCAGCTCCTGTGTAGGGCAAGTGCTTGAATAGTTTGAAGATTTTGTCTCCCGCGTAGTGCAGTAGCAGGGATCTTTTTATTGCCTCATCTGTCTCCCGGGTTACGATGAAATAGTTGTTGAGGCGCTCTATCCATATTTTCCATCGGGGAGAGGCTGTTGCGGGGTCCTCCAGTTCACTGAACGGGGGTAGGACCCCTGATGCCGCATGCTGGAATGGTATGCGGGCCGGTGCCGCCGCTTGGCCTGGTGCTGCCGCTTGGTCGTTGTCCCCCATAGCGCTTGGTGTCAGAAACCACTAGGTATGTTGGGGCAAGTGACTTACTCCTCACTTGCCTGATGGCTTCAGCAGAGGTGGTGGCACAGGGCGGAGGGCCCGTCTTCCTGCTGTGTAGGCGCGTGGCGATGTGGGCCTTTTGCAGTGGGCACGGCAGTAGCTCCGCAGGGTGTGTCTTGTGGGCATACGTGCCTATCAGCAGCTCCCCTGTGAAATCACCCACTATGCAGGGGCCTTCCGCACTGGCTGATTTGAAATTGTCCTTATTAGAACTGTGTGTTTGTCCTTCCTTTCTGTTCTTTTTTTTTTTTCTTTTCCTCTAATGCTGGGCTGGCCTCGTGGGCAGTTCTCCTGTGTGTCCCTCACGCTGCTGGGGCCTTGTGCATGGCTGTCTGAATGCGGTGGTTTTATTGTGTTTTCCCCTTTGCTGCTGTCTTGGCTTCATGCACGGGGTGAGCGCGTGAGAGTGCACTCACCGTGTTCCTCTTCGTTGCCTATGATTCGGCCGGCCGGGTGCTCTTCTGCTAGGCCCGGTGCACCCGTGTGCGCGCGCACCGATCGTCCGCTCCGTCTTCTTTGTCCGGCCGCGCGGTGAGGTGCGCGACGGCCGGTGCGCGGGGTCCCGATCCCCCAGCTCGTCGCCAGTGTTGCGGGGCGCTTCCTGGGCCCTGGTTGCCTTTGGCGTGCGGGCACAGCAGCGCTAATATTAACGAGGCCCACGCGTTGCCACTATTGGGAAAAACCTCGCCCCCGAGTGGGCGGTCACTTTTATTATATCCCCGCAGGCCACGCGTGGCCTGCGGATGTGGTGCCGCGGTCTGGTCATCGACTAGACCGCTAACTATTACACTGAGGTATGCTGATTATGTTGTCTTGATGCTTAGGCCACAAACCTTAGGGAGCCAGGTGGTGCTCTCAAACCCTTCAGCACCGTCACCACTCAGAACTTTACCTTGCAAATACTTAGTGAAATTACCTATCGGCGCCTATAACCTATTGCCTATACCACCAATCCAAGTTAGACAAGTGGTAAAAGTCCTTTGCCCCAAGCACAGTCCTGCCAACCACTAAGGACGTGTAAAGGCACCAGGTTAAAAGGTTTTGTAATCTGGATCCTGGATGGACAAACTTGTTACACTGCTCGCGTAGGTAATACCAGGAGCACAGCGTTATAGATCATTTCAATGTAAACCCCCCACTCCCAGCCAAAACATCACAAATGCAACTCCAAAGGCATTGTTGCCGCCCTGTGGTCGCACCATAGGGTGGCAGCTTTACATCACTCCCTAAAAGTGCCAGCTCTATGTCTAGTTTCATTGGTGCTCTCCGCTGCATCCCTTGGAAAACGGAAATGAGCATCACAGTTAGGAAGCGTCATTAGGAGGGGACTGCAGTGAGTAGAAGGGAGGGGGGAAGCAGATCAGTGCTACTCACAGTGTAACTGATGAAACCAGTTTTCGCTGGCCCTTTTTTGACAAATCCTAACATCAGAGATGTGGCCTCAACAAGTTAGAGTAAGACGGTGCTGTCATTTAAAATACATAGTTATTATGGGATGTTAAGATGAATCACTTTTGCAAAACATTGATAATTCCTCCCAATTCTTTTAATTGATCCCATGATTCCATTGACTCCTTTACTTTGTTGGGTGGAATTGACTAACTTTTATAAAGAGTCAAAAATCTAATGTACACAAGACACTATGGGGCATATCAGCAACAGACGGCGATAAATATCGCAAAACGCGCTTAGCGCTTTTATATTTATCGCTGCCTATCGCTGTAATCTATCGCCCGGATAACACGTTATTAACAACGCGTTACTCCAGGGCGATAAATTTGACATCAAAAGTGGCGTTATGCGGGAATATCGCTGTTAAACCAGCGATATTCCCACAGCGATAGAAGAAACCTTGATGATAGGGAGATGTGGATTCAGCCACTGAATCCACCTCCCATGTCATAGATAGGGTAGTCATGAAAATTAGCAGACGTAAAATACCGGCGATAACAGTGGTTAACGCTGTATTTTACATCGCTAAGGGTGTCCTGGGCCGTATTGTAAATACGGAGTAGGGTAGTAAGAGATCATGGAGCATATCAACAAGTAGGCGATAAAATATTATCGCCGCTTTTACGGCCGTTTTCGGCCCAAAAGCGGCGATAATTTTATCGCCTAATCAGCAAGGTCACGCTAATGCGTGAAACCTTGCTTTAGCGTCGGGATTCCTAACGCCCAGCTTTGCATCTCTAATGAGATGCAAAGTGGGCGTTCCTGACAAGACTCCCTTGGGAAAATATCGCGAAGGCAGCTTCGCGATATTAACAAGGGAGGGTAGCGATTTTTTAAATCGCGTTAAGTATGCCTTAACGCAGGAATTTAACGTCTGTTAAATTCCTGACTAAGGCATACTTAACATGGGGGGTGGATTTTGTGGCTAAGACCACAGGCCCTATCATCTAGGATATCGCCGTTTTCCACCATGGAAAACGGCGATATCCCAACTATCTCTGGAATTTTTATCGCCTCGGCGATGCGCGTTGTTAATAACGCGCAAACCGGGCGATAAATTCCAGAGATAGCCGGCAATAAATATGCAAGCGCTAAGTGCTCTTTGCGATATTTATCGCCGGCCCTTGTTAATATGTCCCCATTTTCCCTTAGTTTTTGCAGAGAACGCCTACTTTGCATCTCATTAGAGATGCAAAGTGAGGCGTGAACTAAACAGGAGCTGATTCAAGGAAACACGCGATAGCGTGTCCTTGTAAATAATGCGATATAATTATCGCCGCTTTTCGCCCAAAAACGGACGCTAAAGCGGCGATAATTATATCGCCAGCCCTTGGTGATATGCCCCTAAATTCTTCATGGGTAAATTCGAACCAAAATACTTTTTTTATGTTAGGACACGAGACTTAATATAATTCACAAGATAACATTTTAGATGCAGCAAGAAACTGCCATGAATCGAGCAAGTGCGTGCCAAACCTCCACTGTAGTGTAAGTCAAAAGCATATACATGTCTGGTATTCCTGGACCTGTACCTATGGGAAATAGAAGGGGTAGGGAGGAGACGAGAAACAGAAACAAATGGATAGGCTTTGGAATACACATGACGTCATAGATACACAATCTCTGCCCAATAGGGGAGAGCTCATCAAGAGCGAAAGCAAAGTAGGTGGGGCAACAGGTGAAGGCAGTGACTGCTTCTCCTGTGGAGTGGGATTGACAAGCACTGGAGCAAGCAGGACATTTAATTTTCCCCTGACTCAGTTTAAAGGGACCTCAAAGAACTCTTCTGACCTTTGTGAAGGCGCAGCCTCACCCTGCCAGAGCACCCCAGCTGCCACATGCTTGGTCTTTTCTTTTGAATCTATGGTACATGAGTCAACGCCTTCCCTTCTCTCTCTACCATTTTACTTGCACAGACTAGGAAGTTTTCCAAAGAGTAGAGTGCTGTCAGTAGGCCGCTTGAGCTGTCTGCCTGACCTCCAGGAAGCACATAGTAAATAATTAAAAGGCAGTGTAGAAAGGGGAACGTTTGCTCTTCCCCTTTTGATGTTATTGGTTTTGAGCATTTGTTTAAACAGACGCTGCTTTAGCCTGCCTATGAAGCAGATGCATTGTGCCTTCCTAATAGATGCACATGTGACACGTCATGTACAGTAGGAGCCATGAGAAATGCAGCCGGAATCAGGAATGGGGTTTACAGGTTTTTAACGCTCTGACATGTACTATGCACTATAGGAAAGGGATTTATATCTGACGAATTCAACAGGAGGGCAGTTACACTGCGAAGTCTCTGACAAATGACGTAGGAGAGGGGTTTACAATATGAAGTCATCTGTAGCAAACTTATTGGGAATTGTGTTTACATGGTTAAGCTGTGTAAGTCCTAATCACTGAGATCTAGTCCAGGAGGGTCTAAAGAGGTCTGGATTCAGCGCCTGGATACCCTTACAGCGCCTGGATACCCTCACAGGTGAGTGGTATGTAACGTAGTTCAGTTATGTGGTGTGCTGTTGAATTTTGTGGTTTGGTGTCGAGTTATGTGGTGTGGTTTGGAAATGTATCAAATCAAAAAATGGTAATCAATGGGCAGGCTCCAAGCCCCTTGTACTCAATATATCTTGCGCCCTGTTTTAGGCGAGATCTAGCAAAGTAGATCAATTACATGGACAGGAATTTACAATAAATTAACAGGACAAAACACAGAGTTGAATAGCAAAAAACAGCATGCAGTACATTTCTTTACTACATCGACCAAATAGTTAATGGTTAAACTGCAAGCAAATGTAGAACTGAAACACATTTACGTAAGATTTATGAGCAGCGAGCCATTATCAATGTTTTACAATGAACTTTTACTAGAGTTTAGACATTTCTTTTACAAACCCGTAAGTGGGAGTAACCCACATGAAGTTTAACATATAATAATGTGATTTATGTCAACGAATATGTACGCGCTTTAGCTATATCACATGTATATGTAGTGGATGTAAAATGGAGGGTGCAGCGACCTACAGAGGGAAGGCAAGGTGGAGCATGATATGCCGCATTCTCCAGAACACAAACAAGGCATGGCATTATAACTTAGGGGCATATTATCAAGGACGGCATTAAAATTATCACACCAGAACATGGGCTTCTATTGGAATTCTCAAGGGCATATTATCAAGCCCATTATCGCCGCTTTAGCGGCAGTTTTCTGCCCCTAAACCGGAGATAATTTTTAACGCCGTCCTTGATAATATGGCCCTAAATTGTTTAGAATCAGATCATGACCGATGACAGAGAATAGACCTTTTTAATTGCAGCAGAGCTAGAAATACATTGTGTCTGTAGGAGAGTAGGGTCTGCTTTCTATGTTCACCCCCACTTTTTGCTTTACTGGTTTTCGACTTAGATGTGGCTGTGGGCCTGCTAATCAGACCCACAGCCCTGCTGTTCTCTCCCTAAATTAATACTATGTACTTTAGGTGCATAACCCAATTGGATAGGATCACCTTATTGGCCCCTGTACAGTGTACCTTAGGTACCCAGGGCATAGGTGTACCCTAGGCCTACCAGGGGCTGCAGCATGTCATATGCCACCCCTGGCCTGGCCTTCCATTATGACACAACTGGCTGATCACTCAGCTGGGGCAAGGTCGTGTAATCATCCCTTGCTTAGGTGTAGTATTCCTATACCTACCTTATATATAGACACATGTGTACCTATCAGCCACTCCTATAGCAGGCCTTAACAATCCTGGAGGCAGAGTGCTTGGTAACATGTGAGATAGTGCTCTAGCATGAGCTGAGCCTGTCTGCAGCTTTCGGAACCAAGTCCTTATAGCTGTTCTATGATATAGCCTACCATATACTCTTAAAGTGCCTTATAATCTTAAACGGTTATGGTAACTATGGTTTGGCTTTATCAAAAAATGTCGTGTAAGGTGTCTAATACTTTGGAATAATACCCCCATCCCATTTTTGGGGATGAGGATATTATCCCTTCCTTCTAGAGGGAGAAGACATGTTGAAACCTACTTACCCGGTTAAAATTAACCAGAGCCCCAGCATCACAAAATGGATGCTGCTGCCACGACACAAGTCTGACCTCCTGCTGCTGGGAGTGATCCCGGCACGGGAGGCTTGGACAATAGGTTTCCTGCCTTGGGAGGTGCGAGCACCACCCCAGACAGGCCTTAGTGTATTGGGGCAGGGAGGGATGAAAGAAACGAGACACTGCCTGGGGCACACAAGGTGTCCCATGCATAGTCCAGTTCAAACCGGTGCTGGGGTACTCCAGCCCCAGTCCTGGCGCGAAACTGGACAAAGGGAAGGGGGTGTAACCACCCCCCTCCCAGGTCCCACCCATAAGGCGTGACCTAGCAGGCAACCCAGCCCCCCAGATTAGTATAAGTGTGGTAGCTGGGCCTCAGGACATTAGATTATCCTGAACCTGCATCTTGAACAGAAACTCTGGACCTTCGACATTCGACGAAAGAAGAAGACTGAAGAATCTCCCTTGTGGCCAAGGAGTGGCCACCCTGTGCAAACAGGCACCATCAAGAGACTTACCCTTTGCTTTGCTGAAGTTCTACGAGGGACCGACTGCAGAGCCTGACCAGAGCCTTGACTTCCAGACTTCTCCGACCCTGATCCACATCCACAGCCGAGCTGAGATCCGTGGAGGCGACGAGAGGAGGGACCGGCTACCTGGGAAAAGTGGCGAGTATCTTCCAGCGCAGCTTCTGAGGCACCCTCGAAGTTGTGCACCGGGGATTGAGAAGCCCCAACCCCAAGCACCATCTGCATCGAAGATCAGCCCCCCACACTCCACGAGTCCTGCGTGGGGCCCTTCTGCATTTTCCTGCTTGCCGCGTCTGTCCGGTTGCTGGCCCGTTGGCTAGTAACCTTTGCGACGACACACCTTCAATCAATCAATCAATCAATCATAGGCATTTATAAAGCGCACTACTCACCCGGAGGGTCTCAAGGCGCTAGGGGGGGGGGGGTCCGCTACTGCTCGAACAACCAGGTCTTGAGCTTCTTCCTGAAGGAGAGGTGGTCTTGGGTCAGGCGTAGGTCGGTGGGGATGGCGTTCCAAGTCTTGGCGGCCAGGTGGGAGAAGGATCTTCCTCCTGTTGTCGCTCTGTGGATGCGGGGGACGGCTGCGAGGGCGTGACTGGTCGAGCGGAGGTGGCGTTTGGGAGCGTAGAAGTTGAGGCGGCTGTTGAGGTAGGTCGGGCCTTGGTTGTGTAGGGCTTTGTGTGCGTGGGTGAGGAGCCGGAAGGTGATTCTTTTGTTGATCGGGAGCCAGTGCAGGTCTCTCAGGTGTCTGGAGATGTGAGTTCGTCTGGGGACGTCGAGGATGAGTCTCGCCGAGGCGTTCTGGATCCGCTGGAGTCTCTTCTGGAGCTTGGCGGTGGTACCGGCGTAGAGGGCGTTGCCGTAGTCCAGTCGACTGGTGACGAGGGCCTGGGTGACCGTTTTCCTGGTCTCGGTGGGGATCCACCGGAAGATCTTACGTAGCATGCGCAGGATGTTGAAACAGGACGAGGAGACGGCGTTGACTTGTCTGGTCATGGAGAGGGAGGAGTCCAGGATGAAGCCCAGGTTGCGTGCGTGGTCTGTCGGTTTGGGTGCGTTGCCCAGGGCGGGGGGCCACCAGGAGTCGTCCCAGGCGGAGGGTGAGGAGCCCAGGATGAGGACTTCCGTCTTGTCTGTGTTCAGTTTCAGGCGGCTGGTCGTCATCCACTCGGCCACGTTTTTCATCCCTTCGTGTAGGTTGGCTCTGGCGGTGGCGGGGTCGTTGGTCAGGGAGAGGATCAGCTGGGTGTCATCGGCGTAGGAGATGATGTTCAGGTTGTGTTGGCGTGTGATGGCCGCAAGGGGGCTCATGTAGACATTGAAGAGGGTGGGGCTGAGCGAGGAGCCCTGAGGGACGCCGCAGATGACTTCCGTGGCTTCTGATCTGAACGGGGGCAGGCGGACTCTCTGTGTCCTTCCGGTGAGGAAGGAGATGATCCATTCCAGTGCCTTCTCCTCGATCCCGACGTTGCTGAGGCGCTGCACTAGGGTGCGGTGGCAGACAGTGTCGAATGCCGCGGAGAGGTCCAGGAGGATGAGGGCCGCTGTTTCTCCGTTGTCCAGCAGGGTTCGGATGTCGTCGGTGGCAGCGATGAGGGCGGTCTCGGTGCTGTGGTTGGCCCGGAAGCCTGACTGGGAATGGTCGAGGGAACCAGTCATTTCGAGGAAGGCTGCCAGTTGCTTGTTGATGGTCTTCTCGATGACTTTGGCTGGAAACGGGAGGAGCGAGATGGGGCGGTAGTTCTTGAGTTCGGTGGGGTCCGCCGTTGGTTTCTTTAGTAGAGCGCTGAGTTCGGCGTGCTTCCAGCTCTCAGGGAAGGTGGCGGTGTCGAGGGAAGTGTTGATGATGTCCCGCAGGTGGGGTGCGATGACAGCGTCGGCCTTGTTGAAGATGCGGTGAGGGCAGGGGTCGGTTGGGGATCCGGAGTGGATGGAGTTCATCGTGCTGATGGTGTCTTCGAGGTTGATCGGTGTCCAGGCGTTGAGGGTGGTGGTGGGGGGCGTTGGTTTGGTCGTGGGGAGCGTTGGTTGTGTTCTGAAGCTGTTGTGTATGTCAGCGATCTTGTTGTGGAAGTAGGAGGCGAGGGAGTTGCAGAGGTCTTGCGATGGGGTGATGTCGTTGGTTCCGGCGTTGGGGTTGGAGAGCTCTCTGACGATGTTGAAGAGTTCCTTGCTGTTGTGTGCGTTGTTGTCCAGCCGGTCCTTGAATGCTGTTTTCTTGGTGGCGTGGATCAGTTGATGGTGCATTCGGGTGGCGAGCTTGAGGGTAGTCATGTTGTCCGGCGTTGGGTCTCTTCTCCAGGCTTTCTCGAGGGCTCGGCAGTTCTTCTTGGAGCTCTTGAGTTCGTCGGTGAACCACGGGGCCTTCTTGCTTCCGGGTCTGCTGGGCGGGGTCCTCAGAGGGGCGAGCTCGTCCGCGCAGGTGGAGATCCATTTTGTGAGGTTGTCGGCGGCTTGGCTAGGGTTCGGTGAGCTGGCGGGAGGGTGCTGGCTCAGGGATGCGGTGAGTTGTTCTGCTGTGATCTTGTTCCAGCTTCTTCGTGCAGCCTGTTGCTGGTGGTGGTGGACCGTGGTTCTTTTGAAGGTGAAGTGGATGCAGCTGTGGTCCGTCCAGTGGAGTCCAGTGGCGTGGCTGAAGGAGATGTCTTTGCTGGACGAGAAGACGGCGTCGAGTGTGTGTCCGGCGAGGTGGGTGGGGGTGGTCACCAGCTGCTTGAGTCCGAGGGTGGCGAGGTTGTCAAGCAGGGTGGTGGTGTTGCGGTCGTTGTTGTTCTCCAGGTGGAAGTTGATGTCCCCGAGGAGGATGTAGTCGGCAGAGGGGAGGGCGTGCGGGCTGATGAAGTCGGTGAGGTCTTCGCTGAATTGAGTGCGTGGTCCCGGGGGTCGGTAGATCAGGGTGCCTCTGAGGGTGGTCTTGGGGTCGGTGTGGATCTGGAAGTGCAGGTGTTCGGCGGTTGTCAGGGTGTTGTCGGCGTTGGTCGAGATACGGATGGTGTCCCTGTGGATGATGGTGATGCCTCCTCCAGTCTGGTTGTCGCGGTCTCTCCGGATGATCTTGTAGCCCTCTGGGATGGCGATGGCGATGTCGGGCGCTGAGGAGTCGTTCATCCAGGTTTCCGTGAGGAAGGCAAAGTCAGGAGCTGTGGTGTCGAGGAGGTTCCAGAGTTGAACGGCGTGTCTGTGGACGGAGCGGGTGTTGAGCAGGATGCACTTGAGGTGGTTGCTGCTGGTGTTCGGCTTGGCGGGTGCTGGTGTGGGGCAGGTCCGGATGCAGGTGAACTTGCAGGTGAGGCAGCTGAAGGGTCCGTGGGTGCGTCTCGGAGTGGCTCGGTAGCACCCGGGGGGTCGGCCGGTGTTGAGTGCGTTGAGGGTGGCGGCATCGTAAGTCCGGCGGGTGGGGTGGCCTCTGTGGCGGCCAGGGGGTCTTGCGCTGGGCGCGGTCCAGGCGCAGACGGGCTTACCTTTGGCGCACCTTCGGCGCTCAATCGGTGCTCCCGCTGCGCGCGTCCGCTGCGCGGTCGCTCTGGGGGCGTCATAAGAGGGGAGCCGGGAGGGAGGGTCTGCGGGGAGGCGGGGAGCGCGGGATCCAATCGGCGGGTGGGGGGGCGGGGTCTCGTGGGAAGCGGCGGGAACCTGGGGGCTCGGTGGCGGCTGGGGCGGCGCTCGGCGGCCCTGTGGCGGCTGGGGCGGCGCTCGGCGGCCCTGTGGTGGCTCAGGCGGCAGGCGGCAGCAGGAGGCCCAGCAGGTAAGGAGCAGGCGGGAGGTGTGGGGGCGACCAGGCCGAGGGCACAGTGGTCACACCTGGGGCAGAGGAGAGGGTCCCCTTAAGAGGGGAGCCGGGAGGGAGGGTCTGCGGGGAGGCGGGGAGCACGGGATCCAATCGGCGGGCGGGGGGGCGGGGTCTCGTGGGAAGCGGCGGGAACCTGGGGGCTCGGTGGCGGCTGGGGCGGCGCTCGGCGGCCCTGTGGCGGCTGGGGCGGCGCTCGGCGGCCCTGTGGTGGCTCAGGCGGCAGGCGGCAGCAGGAGGCCCAGCAGGTAAGGAGCAGGCGGGAGGTGTGGGGGCGACCAGGCCGAGGGCACAGTGGTCACACCTGGGGCAGAGGAGAGGGTCCCCTTAAGAGGGGAGCCGGGAGGGAGGGTCTGCGGGGAGGCGGGGAGCGCGGGATCCAATCGGCGGGCGGGGGGGCGGGGTCTCGTGGGAAGCGGCGGGAACCTGGGGGCTCGGTGGCGGCTGGGGCGGCGCTCGGCGGCCCTGTGGCGGCTGGGGCGGCGCTCGGCGGCCCTGTGGTGGCTCAGGCGGCAGGCGGCAGCAGGAGGCCCAGCAGGTAAGGAGCAGGCGGGAGGTGTGGGGGCGACCAGGCCGAGGGCACAGTGGTCACCTTCAATTTTCCACTGCTGGTTTGGCTCCTCCAGACTGGCTCCCGCTCCTCTGCAAAAGAGAAGCACCCCAGACCTTCCTGGTCTGCACCAGAAGCAAGTCTGCCTTTCTGCGTGGGTTCCGCTTGCCAAGGCTTGGTGAGTCCTAGTTCGACTTCGACGCCGCCGACAGCAAGAGCCTTTGTGGGACAGCTGCCTCCTGGTCCTGGTCGTCCTCGACGTCTCCTGGTACCCGTGGCTGCTGCGACAAGCTTCACCTCTTCACCTGCAATCTCCCGACATCACCTGGTTCCTTCCTGGTTCCACGTGGTCACTGGCTAGTGACCCAGACTCTGTCCCTTCTGCTTGCAGGTATCCTTCCTTCTTGATCCTGGCCTTGGGATCCACCGGACACTCTTCACTGACTGCCTGTCAGCATCTTTCCTTCAGGCATCCATAGGAGTCCACGACGAAACCCGACGGAAGTTCACACCTAGGCTCCCGCAGCCCGTGGGCTAGGTAACTTGGGTACTCCGGTGCTCATCAGGGTATTGACTATCCTAGTGTCTAGTTTTCAAGTCTCGACTTCCTAGTTGCTCCAGAAGTGTCCTAAATCTTAATAATTCTAAACTGTACTATTTCTATCGATTATACGCATTACGCGTGAGTGTTTCCACTCTGCACCTGAATCCCGTGGGCCTCCCACTTCCTAACTGTTGGTAGTGTAGTGTAGCCCCAGCGATTCCCTAGGCCTAGGCCTATCCTATTTCCGTGACAGTGGTCCTTATACCACTTATTTAGTATATGGTTTGCGTGGCCCCTAGGGCCTAACTGTATTACTTACCTGTGTGATTTAATGTATGCATAATTAAGACTGTGTTGTACCTACCTCGAATCTCATAAAGATGGCTGAGGGTTTGACTAGAATAAATACATTCTATTTTTATATATATCTGTTGTGGTGTCCTTTCATTTGGTATTCAAGGGGTTACATATGGTATAACAGCCGGCTTCACATGCCATTCAGAGTTTAGCCTAAGACTGCTCTTGTCCATGCTACCACTAGGATAGCTGGTCTATAAGGTTGACTTTACAACCAATCACCATAAGGGTTGTTTGGACTGATACAAGGTGTACACTAGAATTAGTGACATCATATATCAGGCCAACTTCTCACATTGGTGAGCAGCGGTTGGGATCTGAGCTTGCTGTTGTAATACCATTGTAATCTTGAGATACTAAATTGAAAGATCACATAAGATATTGTATAGGTACATATAACATAGTTTATAAATACTTAAGTCCTACTGGACTTAGTTGTTGTAGGTTGAAGGGCCTGGCACACCTTGACTACAACTACTAGTAAGGTTTAGTAGATACAACTAGTGTAGGTAGGTGCACACACCACACCCTCACTAGATCATGTCTCTGAGAGGAGATCAAACTGATTCTCTCTTAGGAGGGGTAGAACCTAGAAGGATCCCCTCTAGATATGATACCCTAACTTTTCAGGAGATGAGACAATTGTGTACCTCCAGAAAGTTAAAACAGGGTTCAAACCCTACCCTCATTCAGCTAGTAGAGATCCTAGAGGAGTATGATACTCGTAGGGCCTCCCAGGCTGGTACCCTAGGTACAGGTGAGGGTCTACCCACTACAGATGAGTCAGATGGGACTTCAGATGAGGAGGTAGACAGCCAGGTCAAAATAGGAAGATTGAGCCAGGCTAACTTAAGCTTGCATGGGAGTCTGAATGGGGTCCCCTTATACAGACCCCCAAGTGGGCTTAACCAGAGACACAGGAGAGACAGATCCCCTTCAAGGGAATCCATCCACTCCCATGTCTCTAACAGCTCCAATGCCTCTTCTCGCAGGGGAATGACTTCCCCACAGAGAAAAGAGCATGAAGCCAGAATGAGGGAAGCTAATCTAAGGATTGAGAGGGAAGAACTTGCCCTTGCCAAGGAGAAGCTTGCTCTGGCTAGAGAGCAGAAGTTAAGTGGGTTAGAACCCACTGGTGGCAGCAATATCCCTAAGGATAGAGACAGGACCTATGATAATAGAAACCTGAGCAAGATTGTCCCTCCCTACAAGTGTGGGGATGACATCCACAAATGGATAACTGCTTTGGAGAGAGCTTGCAAAGTACAGCACTTACCCCAAAGTCACTGGGCAGCTATCTTGTGGCTCTCCTTCTCTGAGAAAGGTAGAGACAAGCTCCTCACAGTTAGTGATGAGGATGCTGACAATTACACTGTCCTGAAGAGTGCTCTGATTGATGGGTTTGGCCTAACCACTGAACAATACAGGTTGTTTTTCAGGGATACCCAGAAGACACAGACTCAGGACTGGACTGACTTTGTAGATTGTGCCACTAAGGCTCTGGAAGGCTGGCTATTGGGAGGTAAGGTTAAGGACTATACAGGATTGTATAATGTGATCATGAGAGAGCAAATACTTAACAACTGTCAAAACCAGCTACTGCATCAACACCTGATTGATTCTGGTCTGACTTCTCCCCAAGAATTGGGAAAGAATGCAGATAGATGGGTCAGGACTAGAGTTAAGCAGAAAAACCAGAACCAGGGCGGTGATCAGAAAAAGGCAGACCAGAAGGGTAATGATCAGAAACAAAAAGACCAGAAGTCTTCACCAGGCCCCCAAAAGGCTCAGGGGGAGGGTGGTCTCAAAAAGGATAAGAAGAAAGATGGCCAAAAGAAACCATGGTGCAACTATCGTAAGTCCAACTCACATTGGTTTAGTGAATGCACCAAAAAGGATAAGCCCCCAGCCACCATTTCCCCTGAGGCAACTGTACCCCCTAGTCCAGCTGTAAGTGGTGGTTCCCAGCAAAAGGGTGTAGTAGGGTTAACCCTGGGAACTGAGGAGGATTCTGGCCTAGTCAGGATACCTACTCAGGCTGTTCTGATCTGTGATGGGGACATAGCTTTGTCCTCTACTATAGGCCCCAGTAACCTGGGCAAGCACAGACAGACACCTTTTATTAATAATAGAATGGCTCAGGCCTACAGGGACACTGGGGCTAGTGTCACAATGGTGACACCTGCCTTTGTGGACCCTGGACAGATCATGCTAGGTGAGAACTACCTAGTGACCAAGGCTAGCAATGCCACTACCTCCCATAGTGTGGCAATTGTTAACTTCTCCTGGGGAGGGGTAACTGGCCTCAAGAAAGTTGTTGTTAGTTCAGACCTTCCTGTGGAGTGTTTGCTGGGCAATGATCTTGAAACTTCAGTTTGGTCTGAAGTGGAGTATAGGACCCATGCAGAAATGCTGGGGATAGATGCACATGTCCTTGCTGTGACCAGGTCACAGGCCAAAAAGTGTAACACTGAACAAGTGCTGGATCCTGGGACAATGGACCAGTCACAATCCAAGAGAAAGAGCAGTAGGGTAAAGGCTGTGCCTTCCCCCCTGCCTCAGGTGATGGATCAGCCCTCACAGGAGGATGGTTCTGAGAGCCCTGAAGGAACTGTCCTAGAAGAACTTGAACCTGATCAGGTTGAGTTTCTTGGGACAGGGGGACCTTCAAGGGCAGATCTGAGGCAGGCACAATTAGACTGCCCCTCTCTTAAACCCCTCAGACAGCAGGCTGCTGCTGAGGCTGCAGGGAATGCTCAAGGTACCCATAGAGTGTATTGGGATGAAGGGCTGCTGTATTCAGAGGCTAGAGACCCCAAGCCTGGTGCATCCAGGAGGTTGGTCATACCACTGAAGTTCAGAGGCTTCCTTCTTACCTTGGCCCATGATATTCCCCTTGCAGGACACTTAGGCCAGAACAAGACTTGGGACAGGCTTGTCCCTCACTTTCACTGGCCTCATATGTCAGAAGATACCAAGGAGTTTTGTCGCTCCTGTGTCACCTGCCAAGCCAGTGGCAAATCAGGTGGCACCACAAAGGTCCCCCTCATACCACTACCTGTGGTGGGGGTTCCCTTTGAAAGAGTGGGCATAGATATTGTAGGACCAATGGACCCACAAACAGCATCTGGGCACAGATTCATACTGGTGATAGTGGACCATGCCACCAGGTATCCAGAAGCTATTCCCCTAAGGACCACAACAGCTCCTGTTGTGGCAAGGGCCCTACTTGGAGTATTCTCCAGAGTGGGCTTTCCAAAGGAGGTCATTTCTGACAGAGGTGCCAACTTCATGTCAGGATATTTGACTGCAATGTGGAAGGAGTGTGGTGTGATCTACAAGTTCACCACACCCTATCACCCACAGTGCAATGGGCCTGTGGAGAGATTCAACAAGACCCTAAAAGGGATGATAAAAGGTTTACCAGACAAGCTTAGGCGAAGATGGGACATCCTTTTACCCTGCCTTCTGTTTGCTTACAGAGAGGTCCCACAAAAGGGGGTTGGCTACAGCCCTTTGGAGCTTTTGTTTGTGCACCCTGTAAGAGGACCCCTATGTTTGGTAAGGGAAGGATGGGAGAGACCTCTCAGACAACCCAAACTGGATATAGTGGATTATGTACTTGGTCTCCGCTCCAGGATGGCAGAGTATATGAAGAAGGCTTCTAAAAACCTTGAGGCAAGCCAAGAACTCCAAAAAGCTTGGCATGACCAAAAGGCTGTGCTGACTGTTTACCAGCCAGGGCAGAAAGTGTGGGTGTTGGAGCCAGTGGCCCCAGCAGCACTCCAAGACAAATGGTCTGGACCCCACACTATTGTTGAGAAAAAGGGAGAAGTCACCTACTTGGTGGACCTTGGGACTCCCAGAAGCCCCCACAGAGTGTTTCATGTCAACAGATTAAAGGCATATGTTGACAGGGCAGACATGGGCTTACTCATGGCTACAGATGAGGGGCAGGAGGAAGAGAGTGACCCTCTCCCAGACCTGTTGACTCAGAACCCTGATGATGGCTCAGTTGATGGTGTGGTCTTTTCTGACAGCCTCACTGTCCATCAGCAACAGGACTGCAGACAGGTTCTGCAATCCTACAGACATATGTTCTCTCTGACCCCAAGTCAGACAAACTGGTGCACCCATGAGGTGGACACTGGTGACAGTCTGCCTGTGAAGAGTAAAATCTACAGGCAACCTGACCATGGCAGGGACTGCATAAAAGTTGAGGTACAAAAGATGTTGGAGCTGGGAGTCATTGAACCTTCAGAGAGCCCTTGGGCTAGTCCTGTAGTTCTTGTGCCAAAACCTCACACCCAAGATGGTAAGAGAGAGATGAGGTTTTGCGTGGACTACAGAGGTCTCAATGCTGTCACTAGGACAGATGCCCACCCAATACCTAGGGCAGATGATTTCATTGACAGACTGGCAGCTGCTAAGTTTTTGAGCACATTTGACCTGACAGCAGGCTACTGGCAAATCAGACTAGCTGAGAATGCAAAGGCCAAAACTGCTTTCTCGACCCCAGGAGGACATTATCAATTTGTGGTAATGCCATGCACCTGCCACTTTCCAAAGGTTGGTGAATCAAGTTCTTACAGGCCTGGATGACTACTGTGCAGCTTATATTGATGATATTGCTGTCTTTAGCTCCACCTGGGAGGATCACCTGGTCCGCCTGAGGAATGTTTTAGAGGCCCTGCAAAAGGCAGGCCTCACTATCAAGGCCACTAAGTGCCAGATAGGGCAGAGCAAGGTTGTATACCTGGGCCACCTAGTCGGTGGGGGTCAGGTTCAACCACTGGAGAGCAAGATCCAGACCATAAAGGACTGGACTCCTCCAACTACCCAGACTCAGGTCAGAGCTTTCTTGGGCCTGACTGGGTACTACAGAAAGTTTGTTAAGAACTATGGGTCCATTGTGACACCACTTAATGACTTGACCTCCAAGAAGATGCCAAAGAAAGTTCAGTGGACAGTGAGCTGTCAAAAAGCATTTGATGACCTGAAGCAGGCCATGTGCAGTGCACCTATTCTGAAAAGTCCAGACTACTCCAAAGAGTTTATTGTCTAGGCAGATGCTTCTGAGTTGGGTGTGGGAGCTGTTCTTTCACAACTGAATGTAGATGGTCAAGACCAGCCCATTGCTTTTATAAGTAGAAGGCTGACCCCTAGAGAGAAACGTTGGTCAGCTATTGAGAGGGAGGCCTTTGCTGTGGTTTGGGCCCTGAAGAAGCTGAGGCCATACTTGTTTGGCACTCACTTCAAGATTCAGACAGACCATAAGCCCCTCTTGTGGCTAAATCAGATGAAGGGTGAAAATCCCAAACTTCTTAGGTGGTCCATTTCCCTACAGGGGATGGACTTCACAGTGGAACATAGACCTGGGACTGACCATGCCAATGCAGATGGACTCTCCAGATATTTCCACTTAGAACATGAAGACTCAACTGGTCAAGGTTAGCTTAATGTCCCTAAGTTTGGGGGGGGGGGGGTTGTGTAGGAGAGTAGGGTCTGCTTTCTATGTTCACCCCCACTTTTTGCTTTACTGGTTTTTGACTTAGATGTGGCTGTGGGCCTGCTAATCAGACCCACAGCCCTGCTGTTCTCTCTCTAAATTAATACTATGTACTTTAGGTGCATAACCCAATTAGATAGGATCACCTTATTGGCCCCTGTACAGTGTACCTTAGGTACCCAGGGCATAGGTGTACCCTAGGCCTACCGGGGGCTGCAGCATGTCTTATGCCACACCTGGCTTGGCCTTCCATTAGGACACAACTGGCTGATCACTCAGCTGGGGCAAGGTCGTGTAATCATCCCTTGCTTAGGTGTAGTATTCCTATACCTACCCTATATATAGACACATGTGTACCTATCAGCCACTCCTATAGCAGGCCTTAACAATCCTGGAGGCAGAGTGCTTGGTAACATGTGAGATAGTGCTCTAGCATGAGCTGAGCCTGTCTGCAGCTTTCGGAACCATGTCCTTATAGCTGTTCTATGATATAGCCTACCATATACTCTTAAAGTGCCTTATAATCTTAAACGGTTATGGTAACTATGGTTTGGCTTTATCAAAACATGTCATGTAAGGTGTCTAACACTTTGGAATAATACCCCCATCCCATTTCTGGGGATGAGGATATTATCCCTTCCTTCTAGAGTGAGAAGACATGTTGAAACCTACTTACCCGGTTAAAATTAACCAGAGCCCCAGCATCACAAAATGGATGCTGCTGCCACGACACAAGTCTGACCTCATGCTGCTGGGAGTGATCCCGGCACGGGAGGCTTGGACAATAGGTTTCCTGCCTTGGGAGGTGTGAGCACCACCCCAGACAGGCCTTAGTGTATTGGGGCAGGGAGGGATGAAAGAAACGTGACACTGCCTGGGGCACACAAGGTGTCCCATGCATAGTCCAGTTCAAACCGGTGCTGGGGCACTCCAGCCCCAGTCCTGGCGCGAAACTGGACAAAGGGAAGGGGGTGTAACCACCCCCCTCCCAGGTCCCACCCATAAGGCGTGACCTAGCAGGCAACCCAGCCCCCCAGATTAGTATAAGTGTGGTAGCTGGGCCTCAGGAGATTAGATTATCCTGAACCTGCATCTTTAACAGAAACTCTGGACCTTCGACATTCGACGAAAGAAGAAGACTGAAGAATCTCCCTTGTGGCCAAGGAGTGGCCACCCTGTGCAAACAGGCACCATCAAGAGACTTACCCTTTGATTTGCTGAAGTTCTACGAGGGACCGACTGCAGAGCCTGACCAGAGCCTTGACTTCCAGACTTCTCCGACCCTGATCCACATCCACAGCCGAGCTGAGATCCGTGGAGGCGACGAGAGGTGGGACCGGCTACCTGGGAAAAATGGCGAGTATCTTCCAGCGCAGCTTCTGAGGCACCCTCGAAGTTGTGCACCAGGGATTGAGAAGCCCCAACCCCAAGCACCATCTGCACCGAAGATCAGCCCCCACACTCCACGAGTCCTGCGTGGGGCCCTTCTGCATTTTCCTGCTTGCCGCGTCTGTCCGGTTGCTGGCCCGTTGGCTAGTAACCTTTGCGACGACACACCTTCAATTTTCCACTGCTGGTTTGGCTCCTCCAGACTGGCTCCCACTCCTCTGCAAAAGAGAAGCACCCCAGACCTTCCTGGTCTGCACCAGAAGCAAGTCCTCCTTTCTGCGTGGGTTCCGCTTGCCAAGGCTTGGTGAGTCCTAGTTCGACTTCGACGCCGCCGACAGCAAGAGCCTTTGTGGGACAGCTCGCCTCCTGGTCCTGGTTGTCCTCGACGTCTCCTGGTACCCGTGGCTGCTGCGACAAGCTTCACCTCTTCACCTGCAATCTCCCGACATCGCCTGGTTCCTTCCTGGTTCCAAGTAGTCACTGGCTAGTGACCCAGACTCTGTCCCTTCTGCTTGCAGGTATCCTTCCTTCTTGATCCCGGCCTTGGGATCCACCGGACACTCTTCACTGACTGCCTGTCAGCATCTTTCCTTCAGGCATCCATAGGAGTCCACGACGAAACCCGACGCAAGTTCACACATAGGCACCCGCAGCCCGTGGGCTAGGTAACTTGGGTACTCCGGTGCTCATCAGGGCATTGACTATCCTAGTGTCTAGTTTTCAAGTCTCGACTTCCTAGTTGCTCCAGAAGTGTCCTAAATCTTAATAATTCTAAACTGTACTATTTCTATCGATTATACGCATTACGCGTGAGTGTTTCCACTCTGCACCTGAATCCCGTGGGCCTCCCACTTCCTAACTGTTGGTAGTGTAGTGTAGCCCCAGCGATTCCCTAGGCCTAGGTCTATCCTATTTCTGTGACAGTGGTCCTTATACCACTTATTTAGTATATGGTTTGCGTGGCCCCTAGGGCCTAACTGTATTACTTACCTGTGTGATTTAATGTATGCATAATTAAGACTGTGTTGCACTTACCTCGAATCTCATAAAGAGTGCTGAGGGTTTGACTAGAATAAATACATTCTATTTTTATATATATCTGTTGTGGTGTCCTTTCATTTGGTATTCAAGGGGTTACATATGGTATAACAGCTGGCTTCACATGCCATTCAGAGTTTAGCCTAAGACTGCTCTTGTCCATGCTACCACTAGGATAGCTGGTCTATAAGGTTGACTTTACAACCAATCACCATAAGGGTTGTTTGGACTGATACAAGGTGTACACTAGAATGAGTGACATCATATATCAGGCCAACTTCTCACAGTGTCGATCTAGTGACAGCAGTTTTCAGTGTTCTAATGTACCTCACCTCCCCAAATTAAGCGCTGAGGCGATAGACAATAGATCACGATTAAGGAAACAAGTGGTATTATGTACGGCAGGATTTGACTTGGGGGGTGCGAGTTTTTTGTGTTTAAGGTGGATCCCTGGGAGAGGAGTGGCATCTGCTATTAAGGGAGAGCCTACAGCTGCATGCGCTGAGAACGCGAGGGAGGAGTCGTGCCCGGTCAGGGAGGACCCTGCAATGCCGGAATATGATGGCATTCGGAAAAGCTGTGGGTCTGTGGGGAATGTGACGAATGCAAGCTTGGCGGCGCAGTGATTAGTGTGTCTTTTGGAGATGGCGGGGCAGTCCGAAGGAAGTGAAGATCATTGAGGCAGGGGTATTTGTAGTCAGGCATCTTGTCCGAGCAGCTGTAGGCACGCGCAGCAACCAGTAGTATGTGACTCTCCAATCTAACTCTTGTCTCGTCGCAGAAACATAATGAAATGCAAGTGCACTGCACTCATGCATACTAACATAGCGTCCTTACACAACCCAAAACAATACTGCTTACAACACTATACAGCTATTAGTATGCATAGTTCTACATTATGTTGCGAAAACACTCACCTTTCAACTTAACCAATGTTAGTCACCATACACTCCCACTGCGACAGAACAGACATACCTGCACCCTGCACACCACAGGCTTTACACGTATACACACTATACATAAGGAAGTGCATCTCTACTAGTGGAACTACAAATATAAATGTTTATTCCATTCCATATCAAATTGTGTATGAACCTTGGTCAAGTGTCCATAACCCGTAATGCAGCTGAATATTGTTCACCTCAGAGAACACTACACATGCACGGTAGGCAAACTGTTGTAACGGAATAAATGGTCCGTATTCCGGATGGTAAGTTCATGTAGTTTATTAAGTAATTAATAAATGAAGTAAGGTACAAATAAGGAAAGAACAAGGTAAGTAAGAAACCCCAACAGGAGCAGCCTGCTTGCTGCTCAGCCCTACTCTCAACTGACATTCATGCACGCACACAACACTCTATGACATCATACACTCATGCTAACATTCTACACCATACACTGGCTGAGCAGCAAGCTGGAAGCAGACACAACACTTCTCCCCCCTTTAATAAACATCAAAAATGAAAATGCAAAGAATAAGCATAATAGCAACATCACAGGGAAGAAGCAAGCAGTCAGAATGTCAATAAACAAAAGTAACTAAATGAGAACATATTGCAATTATTATGATAGAGGATCCTGCAATAAAACAATGGAATTAATGGGCAGACTAACGATGAGAAGATAAACACTAAAATAAGGAAGAAAAAAGGGAAATGCAAACCTCGACCAGGAATAACAGGAATATCCAAATAACACACACCCATCTTCCCCCTTTAATAAAACGACAAAGAAAACATAAGTAGGAAGCGCAAAAGAAGAGGAAAAGTAGGAAATGTCAACAAACTAAAAGGAAACTAACAAAATATGGAAGGACAACAATAGCGTAGCAATAGAAATGAGATACACATAACAAAAAGGAATTGACGCTCCAAATCACCACCCAACATACCAGTTGGCCATACCAGAATGAAGATGGCAAGAAGAAACAGCAATAGAAAACAGACAGTGCAAGTCAAAGACAAGAAAAACACTCTCAAATAAATAAGAGATGTGTAAGGAAAACAGACTAGTAAAATAGTAAAGCGATACAATGTAAATCCACCAACAGGTACCATGGAAGGCGGAAAAACAAAGTGTCTCAGATACCAAGAACAAGAATAAGTAGATAATATACCATAATTTACAAACATAAGGTATTACAACACAATTACATACACAACATATGCCCTAAAGAAAGGCACAGTAAGTAAATGCCACGTAAAGTAATGTAAACCACTAAAGGATAAGGCACAAGTAACATAAGTAAACCATGGATCCATAATAGGTGACCTGACGAGTCACAAAACATGGCAGATAAACATAAGGAAACACCTTGGATAACATAGTAGGTGACCTGACGAGTCACGAAACATGGCAAAGAAACATACCATAAAGGATTCAGTGTTGGTGAACTGGCAAGTCACGAAACATAGGAATGAAACCTACTGTGATGCATAACGCTGGTGACCTGACAAGTCACGTAACATAAGAGCAAACTCACTCTTAGATCTCAATAAGAAATTCCCTATGAAATTTTAAAATCATTAACGTTGCAATAAATACTATGATATAAACATTCTAGATTCTCCAATAAGAATTAAGAAGGAATCACTGTAAAGTAAGGTACACAGCCAGTAGGCTATTAAAACAAATGCACTAAGCAATGTAAATTCTGACAATGTAAATTCTAACACTCTAATTTACTGTAAAGCAATGTAAAATAACACTAACAAAATGTGACAAATGTCAGCGTAATGGAAAACAAACCAAATGAAAGTTGCAAACTGGTTCATATGAGAAATGATAACATTTTAAACTTTAAGCAAGGTTCCAATAAAATTATAAGATAAAACAAATAAAGTGGTCTCCGTAGTCATTGTAGAGTGGAGCTGATGCATTATACGGAATGGAACAGTACCTTGCGTCGTGTAATGAACAACGGATTTGTAAGGAAATGCACCAACATGAAGACACTGCAATTAACATGGTAAAACGTGGACTTTTCATTTTCCAAAAAGGTGCAGTGGTGCTAAATGACCGCTAGATGGCACTGCTACGTGGCCAATGAAACTGTAATGCTGTATCCACGATGCCATGACGATGAAAAAAAAATGTTTTCCTTTCATTTCTTCTTTTTAGGTCTCGCCTGAGACAGCGCTTTAGCGCTGCGCTGGCGAGACTTATAGTAAGCGACTTTTGGAAGTGGAAACGAGTGCATTTCAGGCCGCCAACTACAGTGCATGTGTGCCGTCCGGGCGCGCGCACCATTTGGAGGCCTGAAAGCACTCGTTTGCTTTCACTTTCGCCGTGATCACTTTCAGCGCACCATTTGGCAGCCTGCGTGCCCGCCCCCACTCCCCCCTCCCACTCCCTCTTCGTCAGCTTCAGTGCGCGCTTTCAGCGCACCATTTGGCCACCTGCGTGCCCGCCCCCACTCCCCCCTCCCACTCCCTCTTCGTCAGCTTCAGTGCGCGCTTTCAGCACACCATTTGGCCGCCTGCGTGCCCGCCCCCACTCCCCCCTCCCACTTCGTCAGCTTCAGTGCGCGCTTGTTTACAATGCTAATACAATTTCTAAGTCAATGGTATACTGGCGTATGTGGACATTTTAAAACTACTACTTCTATAAACTCTCTTGAGGTCTAAAACAGCAAACGCGCGTTCATAGCGGCAACAAAGGGCTTGCCTGCTTGAGAAATAGGTTCCATTCTAGGGAAGCTTTTCCATCCTGCTGTTTATGGCCAATCACTCACTGTTTACAAGCAAACAAAATGCCCACATTCAGCTCCTACCAATGATAACGATCTTAACTACAGTGCAACTTTTCTCTTTATTGTACCGTCGCAGAGTCCTTTGAAAACACGCCCAGAAACCATTCTAACCTCTCGCACACTAAAGACTTCTTGGCGCAGCCTTCTCTTTTTGACAGGAACCAAGCTCAGCACGTATTCAAACAACTTAAGGTGTAAAGGTAGTTTAAAGGGAGCCGTTAGCCTTGTTAGCCAACACTTAAAAAATTGCTTTTCCCTGTTTTCTTTAAGGTCGCGTTTTTAAAGTACATTATAAAAATGTGTTTGTACACATCAAAGGGAGGTGTCCTTCCTAACTTTGCATTGCCGTATAAAACCGCGCTTATAATAATAATCCACATTTGTAAAGCGCGAACAATCACCCGTAAGGGTCTCTAGGCGTTTAACTGCCATCTGCAAATAAAACGTGGCTTTCCTTAAACTGTTTTTTTTTATGGTGATGTGAAGGTTTTGCAAGTACTTTACGTGCATCTCAAAGGCAGCGTAAAATGTTATTTCATGTGTACGTTTCGTTCGAGAAGTGTTTTTCTAAAAAACGTAAAGTGTTGTCTAATTGTTTCACTAGTTATTTAGTGTGCGCAACAATTTGTTTTAGCACGCATTTGAAGTGTCGTGGCAAGCTGCATAATTGTGTCTATCACATGGCATTCTGTGCGCATAAGTTTGAGGCAGCATTGTTTTGTCCCCCTGTAGCTCTGTTCGCGGTGTACAGTGTAATGACCAAGAAGTCAGATTGGCTTTTAGCGGACCGCTGCAAACGGACAGGAAGGGGGTTTTTCCGGAGCGTGGGATACACAGCCTTTCCTGCCATTGTTTGTTCTGTGAAATGTTTGGGATTGTCTCTGAGCCGTGCACTGTTTTGCTCTTGGTTGGCTTCCGCTCTTTTTTTGGGTAGAGGATTGTTTGCTGTCACACACCTACCTGAGGTGAAGATTTTGGAGTTGGATGTCTGTGAAGTTATTACTGGAATGTACATGGCACGGCCAAAGTATGGAGGTCTGATGTATTTCTATTTTATTTCACGGCATATTTCACACAATGGATTAGTGCCCAACAGGTTCCAATAAAGACTAAGTGGCACACACACATTTTTGACATTTTGCAGAAATGTCTCTTTACGCGACTTAGAAGCACTCTGTGATTGCTTGGCATGCACTTCCTCACCTTTTTGTTTGAAAACCCTTAGCCACGCTTACAGCGGCCCTCGCATGGCAGTCTTTCCCCCCCCCCCCCCTCTCTCAGACGCTCCTACCCCTCCCTTCCTGCAGGGAAAAATACGATCACACAACAGACAACAGGCGCCGCAAACATCGAAACCAGACCGAGCCTTTAGGCTTGGTTAATGGCCCATTCGCAAGTGTTGCAATTACAGACAACACGGGCGCCAGGAGAAAAAAAAAATCGCAAACATCCTTCCAATTGCAGTTTCCTGTTCTGCTTAGAACACAGGATACAGTGGCCAGATCGAAGGCTTTACAAAAGTACATGATTGCTCTGATAAAATGTTTTATAACAGTTAATTTGTAATAAAACCAAAACATAAAGAAAAGGCATTGTAATTTTACAATGCCAATAGCTCAAACTCTTATAAATGCGAGACCTATTGCATTGCAAATGCTTGTTCTCTTTGGGTCCACCCCACTGGAAAAAAAGTACATCAAAATGCCGATTACAAGCTGGAAACACCTCATCATTGTCATCCAGCACGGAATCGGTAGTGCTTGATGTGGAGGTGAAAACGAGTGACGAGTTTGCCAATTGCTTGAAGAAGAGAAAAAAAAAAAAAAACGTGATTGGCAATGGTTGGCAGCACAAAGGAGCTCCGGTGGTGCCAGGCAAAATGGAGGCACGCAGCACGACGGCGCGCCGGGTGGCTCCAGGCACGTCGATGCATGCAGGAACATAGAGGAAGGAATGCAGCTCCGATTCGAATCCAGTAGATGTCACGAGAAAACAGAGGCAGCAGAAATGCCGCTGCCCGCGTCCCAAGCAGTGGGACATCAGCAGGGCAGCCCTCTAGTGGCCGCCCGTCGGAGCCTTCCCCCTTTTCTGCCTCGCGCGCGAGGCTACGCCCACGAAGGTTATGACCTCCCAATAGTGTGTAGGTGGAGGCGGGCCGTGGGGGTGGGGGCGAGGCTTGCCCCCCTACTTAGGAGGCCCTCTCGCCCAGTTCCTCCTCTGTTCCCTGCGCGCCGCTCCAGCCTGGACACGCGTAATTCCGACCGTCCCACACCGCGGTACCTGATTGAGGCCCCCTCCAGCGACGTCGTGCTTCCGCGAATTCTTCTACGTCCGGTGAGTCTTGCTGACCTCTCCCACCCCGGCCCTGTCCCTGGGCATGACCAGGTGTACAGGGCCCTGTGGCCCGGGAGGCCATGGGTGTGGGGGGCGCAAGCCGTGGCCCGCGCCCCTGCGGGGCAAGGCGGGTGTTGTGTTGGAGGAGGGGGTCACGGGTCGTGGGGCTATTGCGGGTCGGGCAAGGCACGGAAGGCACATACTCGACTTCCGGCCCGGCGCGCTCCCGTCCCGAGTGCAAGCGTGCATCCATGCTCGGCCTTTGTTCAGAACAGATGGTAGTGGCTGGGGCCATGATGGCATCTTAAGCACAACTGAAGTTAGGGGGCCCTAGAGTTTAGTCGTGGTGCGGCCGATCGCTTGAGTTTTGGGCCCATCGGATCACGGCGACCATTTGGGGTGTCTGGGATCCGCGTGGCCGTCGCGCCCTTGGAGATATTTGGCGCGCAGGGAGCAGAGGCCCGCAGGCAAGAGCACGCTGGAGCCCGGTTCAGCGGTATCGTTCGCCCTTTCTGCCTACTGTTATTTTCTGCGATACGCAGCAGAAACGGGGCTTCCCCCCCCCCCCCCCCCCTTGGTCCCGCGTCGACGCGGGTCTGCCGGCTAACTTGGCGCGTTCACGGGCCGCGTGTGCGGTGAGGCTGTTTGTTGTCGTGTCCTAACTGCAAAAAAAAAAAAAAAAAAGGTGGCTCCTGGTGAGGCAGGTGCTACTAAAGCCGGCGTCCGTCGGAGCACAGGAACATACCGGGGATGGGGGAAAAGCCAGTTCGCGCGTTGCGTGCGCATGGAGGGAGGGCTGGCCCACGTCCTTAGACTTACGTATAAGGCAGGTACGGTGGGGGGGGCTGTGAGCGCGCGATCTCTGCAGAGCAGGGCCACACGGCATAGGCAGCTACGCGAAGGCGATAGGAGTACCTGGTCCCCCACGTTAGGTCAGGGGCCAGCAGCCATGTGCCGGGTTGAAACGGATATGGGGGATCTGTTGTGTGTTGTCGTGCACGTCGCACCCCCATTCGGTGTATAGTTTATGTACGCATCGGGATAGGTTGTAGCTTGTGTACGTAACGTGAGGGGTTTGTCGGGTTTGACGCATGAATTTTCGTTTATTTGTCCGCATCTGTTGCATTCGTAGTCACAACAAATGGGAACCCCCCCACCCCTGGTTTTCGGTTTTAAGCCACTCGGGAACGTTGGTGGATTGGCGGTGGCTGCGTGTGGGCAGGGACGTGCCGTATGTTAAGGGATCGACGCGCACGCTCCTAGTAATTAAATGTATGTCAGGCGACGGTGATCTTGTGCAGCGCGCCATGTCCGGCGTTCGTGCCACGCGATAGGTTAACACGCGATGCAATAACAGGATTAACCCCCCCCCCCCTTGTGCGGGCTATCATGCTGGGGCGCGCTCACTGAACTGCGTGTTGTACGATTGAGGGAGCGCCGAGCCGCCCCCTCGTGGTGCTGGTCAGACCGACCAGCGGGGAGTTGTGCGTTGGCCGGGGACGGCGCGGCCATACCTCCCGTTTGTGACTTCCAGTGGGTTGGGTCCACGTTCACGAAGCGACACACTCGACGGAGGCGCGGGCCATCATGCCTGGGGGCGCGCTCACTTGACTGGGTGCGTGCGATGGATGGAGCGTCGAGCCGCCCCCTCGTGGTGCGGGTCGGAAACGTACACCGGTAGTGCCTGAGTGTGTGATGTAATACGGCGCTCGTGTGCTGCGCGCCTAGACTTAGCGGGCGGGGGTCACGCGGAGAGCACCACGCAACTGTAATGGTAGAACTCGCTTTTGGCGCAGCATACACATGGGAAGTCGCCTCCTGCTGCGACCGAGGCTTGGGCCAGCAAGATATGATCGGTGGGGTGCGCGCTGGTTGGACGTCACGTCTTTATCCCGTGCTTGGCACTCACTAGGGAGCGCTTCAGCGGCCTGTAGTCATTACGGGCGAGAGTCGGGGGTGGCCCGCTGCGTCTCGGGGCGCGAGTCCTTGCAGGATGGGGTAGTTAGGTACCTGGTGTCGTGGCTAGGTTTTCAGCCCCCGCGGGCGGCGGCGCGCATCAGGCCAATAGGCATTTTACCCGGAGGCGCGCTTCCCTGCTGCAATCCATCGAGGGCGCCGCGGGCGGGTAGCTTGCAGCCACGCAGCCCCGGCCCGGGCATGCAAGGAAGGTGTTATCCAGGGTGGGTGGGCCGCTGGGAGGGAATGCAATGACTGTCTCCACCCAGAGGTGCGGCCGCCAGCTCTGAAGCCGTGCACTGGTTATGCACGGATGCGGTTAGCCACGTACCCTGAGAGGGTAATTTTGCGACGCGCATGGCCATAAGACAAGCCGTGCATATCGGGTACTAGCGGTGGGGTTAGGGGATAACTAGTGCATCACTTCCCATGGTCGCAGGTTCAATCCCTGTACCTGCCAAGCTTCTGTGTGTAAGAAAAGATGCTTTTCCATTGTACTAACTCCGCTCCTTTCCCCAATTTCAGATCTGGTGAGGGACCGCCCGCGAGCATAGGGCTAGGACCGGAGGCGAAGTCGCTAAGGGACGCGCATAGCTGCACTTTCGGAGTAGCCCACCTGCCATGGAGAATATCGGGACACCGGGTTCACTGTTCTCCCAAGAAACGTCGGTCGAGGAGACGCAGTCGAGCGCACCACAGGAAGGGGTTTGGGCGGACTTTATGGCGTTCGCCCGAGAGAAGGGCACGGCGTGGGCCCAAGGTTTTCTGGAGGGCCGCAGGGTGGAGGATTCGGGCGTGGTCGTAACTCCCCCCCCCTCCGATGGCGCCCCAGGCCTTTCGGGGTCAGAGCCCTGGAGGTCCACCAGGGTGCGTAAGCCCACGTCAAAAGACATGCCAGAGGCCCAGCCGGCCAGGAAACGGCAGGCGACCGCAACACGTTCCGGCCTCCCAGCAGTCGCAACAACACCGGTACACGATTCTGCCACAGGACTCACTGACTTGGCCCAGATGGGCAAAGCCATGGACCAGATGCTTGGCCTCATGTCCGTCTTCCAGAGCCGCCTCGACGCGCTGGCCGCACCGCCACAATTGCCCTCGGCGTCGGCCCCCGCACCCGCTCAGGCGCCCGTGCTCCAAGTCTGGGCTGGGCAGAGTACAACCGTTGAACGGCGCAATGGTGAGCTGGGGGGAGCCTTGGGGTTGTCAACGCCAGGGGATGCTGGCCCCTCCACAAGTATTGCAGCGAGCACCCCCCCGGCCGGCGCACTGGCGTCCCCGCCACCCACACAGGCGATTGCCACAACCCCCATCCCTGCTGCTGCTGAGTCTACGCCCGCCATAGCAACGGGTGTTGCGGCGTCTGGAGGGGAGGGTGTAACTCAGGTCCCGAAGCCCCTTGTCACCCAAGCACCGCTGGCATCGGGCCGTTGCTCCCTGGCATGGCTGGTGCCGCAGGCCGCGAAAGAAGGGATTTGGAGGAGAGAGTATATAGACATCCTGACATTACTTATGCATGGGTCGGCAGGGGTGGACACGAGAAAGATGGGGCGCAAGGAAGAGGAAAGGGTCAGGTATCAGCGATGGCCGGACAAGACGATCGAAAATTGGACATCTGCATTTAATATATTGGCAGCTGTCATAGTGCAGAAATTTCCGGAACAGAGTGAGGCTCTGATGCAGTATGCCAGCACGATCCAAGAAGAGGCTAGGCTCTCTGGGGGGTTAGGTTGGTTCTATTACGACCAGGATTTCAGGAAAAGAATGGCTATATGTCCGGACCTGGGGTGGGACCAGAAGGAGATTCAGCTTTGGGTGGAACACATGTGCCGCCCCACCAGGGAGAAGAAGGACCAGGCATATAAAGGGCAAGGGGAGGCATTTGATAAAAAGAAGGACCAGTTTCCCAAGCGCCTATTCAAGCAGCCTTTTCGGGGTGGCAGGGGGCGGGGGCAGCGGCAGGGCAAGCGATTCAATTCTGGGACGTGCCGCCTTTACAATGGGGGAAACTGCACCTGGGGGAGGTCATGTAAGTTCGCACATAGCTGCAGCAAGTGCGGCGCGCAGCACCCTGCCACTTCTTGCTCCTCCAGCCAGAGCGCACCACAGCCCACAGCACCTACCAGGACTGATGCCCGACTCTGAGACCACACATGGGCCCCCTCCTTTGTCAGTCCCCCCCCCCACACCAGTCCCGCCCCCCGCATTTCTGGGTGCACCACAGAGCGCCACGGCCCCTGTCAAAGGTCCTTCACCCATCATCCTTGGAAATATCCTCCCACTCATTAGGTGGTATCCACTGCTCCGGGACAGACCGCTCCTGGCGGGGGGGTTCATCGATGGCTTTAGGATTCCCTACAACGGGCCGCTGGAGTCCAGAGATGCGAAGAACCTGAAATCCGCTAGGGATATGCCCGGGGTGGTGGACCTAAAGGTGAGAAAAGAGTTGTCAGCAGGAAGGGTCGCTGGGCCTTTTAGCAGCCCGCCCTTGGACCATTTTTTGGTGTCACCACTGGGAGTTGTGCCGAAAAAACAACAGGGCACCTACCGCCTAATCCACCACCTGTCATACCCTGAAGGAAATTCTGTGAACCACTGGCTGGACGAGGGTATTTGTTCTGTGGCATACTGCTCCCTGGACATGGCCATTGACATGGTCAGGAGAGTAGGGAAGGGGGCGTGGCTGGCGAAGGCGGACATTGAATCCGCGTTCCGCCTGCTGCCGGTTCATCCAGCTAGTCAACATCTGCTAGGCTTCAAGTGGGCAGGGCAGTTCTTTTATGATCGCTGCATGCCGATGGGTTGTGCTGTCTCCTGCGCCTACTTCGAAGCCTTCAGTTCGTTCCTTCAGTGGGCCTTGGGGGAACTCCACGGGATCACACAGGTGACCCACTATCTAGATGACTTCCTATTTTTCGGTGCGAGTGGGTCGGACGAGTGTGCAGTAGGCTTGAGTCGGTTTGAGGAGCTGGCAGAGTTTCTGGGGGTTCCCCTTGCCCCAGGTAAGACCGAGGGGCCGGCGCAGGTACTGACCTTTCTTGGCGTGGAGCTAGATACGGTAAAGGGCGAGTCGAGGCTCCCCGCCGAGAAGGTACTGGGCTTGTTGCAGGATATCCAGGCGCTGCTGGGCAAGGACAAAGCGACCCTCGGGGCTGTCCAGAGCTTGATTGGCAAATTGAATTTTGCAGCGAGAGTGATTCCAGCAGGCAGAGTGTTTTCAAGGAGACTGGCGGGGGCCACGGCAAAGGTAACTCAGAAGCACCATTTTGTAAGACTGACCGCCGGCTTGAAGGCTGACCTTGCCATGTGGGCGGAATTCCTCACGGGCTTTAATGGGACGGTGATTTGGAGGGCCCCATGGATAGCCAGTCAGGAGCTCTGCTTGTTTTCTGATGCGTCTGGAAGGGAAGGTTTTGGTGTGATTCTGGGGGAAGAGTGGTGCGCGATGCGATGGCCCAATGCATGGCGCAAGAAGAAGGTGACACAGAACGTTGCAGTGTTGGAACTCTTCCCAATTGTAGTAGCACTGCATCTCTGGCGGGCCACCCTGAGCAACATGAAGGTTGTCTTCTGGTCAGACAACATGTCGGTGGTGCACGCCATTAATGGCCTGACTGCCTCGTGCCCGCTAGTCCTGAGCCTGCTGAGGGAGTTAGTCAGGGAGGGTCTGCGCAGCAACGTCGAGTTTAGGGCGCGGCACATCGCGGGTGTACGGAATGTGGCAGCTGACGCTCTTTCTCGCTTTCAGTGGCTCCGGTTCCGGGAGGCCTGGCCGCGGGCAAGGGCGGAGATGACACCATTCCCGGACCACCTCTGGCGCTTGCTTCAGTGGGGGAGAGACTGAGGAAGATGGGGGAGAGGTCCTTGGCGCCAGCGACGCGGAGGAAGTACAACTCGCAGCTAGCGACGTTCAGAGCGGTAGGGGAGGCGCTGGGTGCCTCAGCCTTGGGGGCCGAAGAACAGGTAGAGGCCTTTGTTGTGTGGGCCAAGGAGAATGGCAGATCGTACTCCTGGATTAGTGGTCACCTGGCAGCAGTGCGCCACGACGCCAGGCTAGATGGTAGTGGCGAACCTACGGGGTCATCCAAGATTAGGGCGGCCCTGAAGGGCTGGGCCAGGGAGGAGGTTAGACAACCTGACACCAGGGCACCCATTGAATTGAGAGACCTCCAGCTCCTCCTAGACGCGGTACCCCTGGTGACTTTCTCCCCTTTCGAAGCCAGGCTGTTTTCAACGGCCTTCTGCCTGGCATTCTTTGGCGCTTTCAGGGTCAGCGAGCTAGTGGCAAAATCAAAAGCTGACCTGTCTGATTCTGCGCTGGGGATTGCGGATGTGGCCCTCAATGCATCACTGGAGCTACGGATTCGCAGATCAAAGACAAACCAGGCAGGGAGGGGGAAGACTGTGGTGTTACAGACCCTAGGGGACAACAGGTACTGCCCGGTTCACATGGTCAGGGAATACCTGGCTTTGCGTCCAGCATCCCCGGGTCCCTTCCTGGTTCATGCGGACGGATCCCCCCTCACCAAATTTCAGTTCGACCGTCTACTAGGAGCCTCGCTGGCTAAAGCTGGCCTAGCGGGGTGTGGGCGCAGGTTCTCCTCGCACTCCTTTAGAATTGGTGCCGCCACTTCAGCGGCCAAAGCCGGCCTGGGCCCGGAAGGGGTAAAAGGGGTGGGGCGATGGGAGTCGGACTGTTTTAAGAGGTATGTTCGCCCTTAATGCTGTATGTGCAGCCCCGACTTTTGTTCCCGCTCTGGGTTTTTGTCCATTATGATGAACGTATCGAATTTTTTGTGTGTAATAAAGATACGACTACCTAAAAGCCGTTTCATCGTTTTATTGACAGGTCACCAGGTCTAGTTGGTGGGCCATTCCTACATCACGAGGCTGGAACGCTGGGCAGCACACAGGAACTGGTCGCAGAACTTTGCTAATACACAGCTTGTGTGGTTGGGTTCCCCGGGCATGAAATGGAGTGAAGCCCGCGGCACAATTGAACAGCGCCTGGCAGTCGTAGGGGTTCCGCCCTCTGTTATCATCGTGCACCTAGGGGGTAATGACCTGGTTGCCAGGGGGAGGAGGGCTCTGCTCTTGTCAATGCAGACTGACTTGCAGGCCGTTAGCCAGGCCGGGGGGTCATGCGAGGTTTGGTGGTCTGAAATTGTCCCCCGCAGGATTTGGAGAGGGGCCAGAACATAAAGAAAAGGCATTGTAATTTTACAATGCCAATAGCTCAAACTCTTATAAATGCGAGACCTATTGCATTGCAAATGCTTGTTCTCTTTGGGTCCACCCCACTGGAAAAAAAGTACATCAAAATGCCGATTACAAGCTGGAAACACCTCATCATTGTCATCCAGCACGGAATCGGTAGTGCTTGATGTGGAGGTGAAAACGAGTGACGAGTTTGCCAATTGCTTGAAGAAGAGTGCCGCTCATTTCTTAATCACTCTACCTGCCACACGGAAGGATCACGGAACGCTGCTCACGGAGGGCGCATTGCCACTTGTCTTGATCACGAAGGGTCGTGCCGCTGGTGGGAGCTTCTCCGCAATCGGCGGACAGCCTGCACGCTCCCAGCGTGCACCAGACTCCAGGGCTACCTGTTGGCTTCACCGGGGGACTGCGAGGACCAGCAGCCTCTACATCCAACAGCTGGTGCCTCTTCCCCCGGAGGCCACGCCCCCCTCAGACGCCTACTTACTTTTCGCGACACCCGCTTCGCGGGTGCCGCTCATTTCTTAATCACTCTACCTGCCACACGGAAGGATCACGGAACGCTGCTCACGGAGGGCGCATTGCCACTTGTCTTGATCACGAAGGGTCGTGCCGCTGGTGGGAGCTTCTCCGCAATCGGCGGACAGCCTGCACGCTCCCAGCGTGCACCAGACTCCAGGGCTACCTGTTGGCTTCACCGGGGGACTGCGAGGACCAGCAGCTTCTACATCCAACAGCTGGTGCCTCTTCCCCCGGAGGCCACGCCCCCTAACTGTCTCACTATAAACTGACCAGCCCCAAACGCAACGCGGGACGCGCGCGGGCGAAGCCCGGGCCAAGGGCGGGCCCGTTTAAGCCCGTTCAAGACCGGGCAGGACTGGACTGGGCCACCCCATTTGCAGTTCGTGCTTTAATATTCTGCCACTGTCATTTCACATTAACTTTTTACTATTGGCTTGAGAATACTCATTGTTCCTCACTATCGTAATAATTCTCACGGTACAATGTCCCGAGAACCACTAGGAACACAGTTAAAAAGCAGGCTCAATCCGCTGGTGAGGTCATTGGCCCAATTGATCAATTTATAACTAAAGCCAACGATGCTATTGAGCAGGGCATTATCCTACTGGATCGGAGGATCTCACAGGACTTGATGATTGCCAGACGCTCTTCGATGGGCCTACTGGCCACTGTAAAAACCCCCTTACGTCCTGTTGATCTACCTCCTCCAGTGACAGTGCATGCAGAAACGCACACTGTTCCCTGCACAGTGGACCTTTCTGCATCTTTAGACTTGTCTGATTCCCATCTCTCCCTGGAAAAATCTCCTGCTATTTTTGTTACTCAACTAGATAACACCTCCTCTTCCTTGATGGCTAGGGGTATACGAGAAGGAGTAATCCCTAAAAAATCAAAGAAGAAGACAACCACTAAGCTTCCCCATTCCACCATTCCTCCTGTTACAACCATCTCTGTAACTCCTCTTGCCTCTAATTTTCCCCCGCAAAACCCCAACCCTTCATCCCTCCACCATTTTCCTTCACTGTCAAATGTTCAAATAGTGGATTCCATTCCTGCTAATCTGAACATCAGCTGCACCAGCTCAAGCAGCAATTACAGCGGAGGAGACATGGTAAATGGTAATCTTACAATCAATGCATGTAGCAACGACAGCCTATTGCTCTCCAGAATTGGTGATCTATTTAAATCTCACTTGGAACCCATAGAAAAAGCCCTACACATGGTTCAGTCTCAACTTACCCAACTGTTCCTTGCACTATCCCAAAGTACAGGAAACAAGAAAGATTCCAATTTGGCGAAAGGCAGGCCCACTACTTCAAACACTCCAAACGCCAAAGCGTTAAAACCTGGAACCTCCGCGCAGAACCCCAATTCTAACAAACAAAAAGTCCCTGAGAAGCCTACTCAAAATTATTCCCTAGCATCTACAAACAAGCCGCAACCACCTCCTAAATCCTCTAACCCTTTACCACCCCGCCCCGTAACCAATCCTAAACCAACAGCACCTTCCCTACCAAACCCTCCTTCTTCCCTTCCCACCTCTACAGCTCCCACTCCCGCTCCTGTCCAATCCAATAATGCTACCGGATTCAACACCATTCCTAATAATCGTAAGAGAAGGATTCCCCCTACCCATCTCCCACCTGAGGCCTCTCCATATGTAGTAATAATGACTGGGGTTCCGGAACTCCCCCCAAACCAAGATGAACCGGTTCGGTCCCTAAAAAATAAAGTAATATTCTGGTTGTCCAACAATAGACCGCTCCCAATCTTTATGGACAACAGAGTCACTACAGTGCGCAGAGTGCCTTGGTTAGGCAACCTACCAAAAAACACACAGGGCGACTGTATTATAGTAAATTTTGAAGATCCAAATACAGTCGAGCACATCTGCTCCTGGGGTGATCAAATCTCTACTGAAGGGATAGCTACCCATAATTTGTCGTATTTCTATCCCCCCAATATACGACGTAACGCAGGTCCTCCGTGGTCCTGGACGAGGGTAGGAAACTGGGGCGGAATCAGAGACCGAAACCAGTGGTCGGGGTATGGCTTTAGTAACCCACCACCAGGCCACTTTAGCAATTGGAGAGGTCCACTACTATCCAATCGATATGATTGCCTGGATATGGTGGATTGACTACCATCTCTACCCGTGACAGACAGCAGTTACAACAGCGTCTTTCCTAACCCAAAAGACCCCTGTAAGAGCAATCGGGCGGCTGGCTCCTTCTCGCCATCTCTGTATGGTACACAGCTTGAGTCTTCCCCTCCCCAGTACACCCTGATCCAACAGCAGTCATCTTCTCCCCACCAGGCTGCGTGTCACACCATGTCAGCTACCCCCGCAGACCCGCTCCCAAATCTACAATCTACTACTCCTCAACCCAGTGAGCCCAAACCCAACCCTTCCCTTTCTGCTATAACCACTCAGTCCCCGTCCCAACTCCCACATTCCTATGCTGAACCTCAGCCTTCAAATTCTACTTTTCCATTAACCCAGGACCTTCCAATTTTATTCTGGAACGTAGCTGGCTTAAGATCGAAAATCCATCTTCAGTCTTGGGTGGAAGTAACCAACAAATTTAAGTTAATCTGCCTAGAAGAAACTTGGGCAATTGACCCTATTCATATCCAGGGTTTTAAAACATTTCACCTCCCTTCCTTACCGTCCACTCATGGTAGATCCAAGGGCGGCTTAGCCATCTATGTTTCCAACTTAATTCCCTTTACGATCACGGAAGTTCCGTTAGTCTCGTCAATTTCTCAAATCCTCAAAATAGTTCCAGACAATAACTCCTGTTATTATCTTATTAACATGTATAATAACTCTTCACCCAGCGACTGTGTAAAATCTCTGTCGGAAATTACTTTGTATTTACAAGACTAAAAAGCTATGAATCAAGAGTTAAATTGTCATATTGTGTGGGGTGGGGATTTCAATGTGTATCTGTGTAACAATCATAGCAAAGGTATTTGTGGGCTTTTAGACGAGCATGATGTCCCCCTGGCCCACTTCACCCACAGTACAGTGGGTCACGCACTAAACACCTGTATTTTTGCACTAGAACTTGAATTCGCGAACATTTTAGTGTGTCCTGCTGTAAAGTTCAAGACGACTTTTCATGGTAGAGGTGCTACCACAATCATTGATTTTATTTTATGCTCTCAATCCCTAAACAACCGACTGAAGCAATTTACAACTGGCACCGACCCCTCAAGTGACCACTACTCAAATAGCATAACCATAGTATTAAATACTCCATCCTCAGCCTGCCCAAAAACAAGCCTCTTAGCGCAGCACTCTCTGGAGATGAATAAAAATAACGGTTATACTGTTAAGTGGACGATGACCAACCCCACAGAGATCACCAGTAAGATCATCCAAAAAACCCTTCCTTTAATCCACCACTGTCTGGAGACGTCATCTTCCCCCCAGCTGATCCTCTCTAGTTTTGTCAAGATATTAGAAGTCATCAGACAAGAGCTTACCCGTCCCCATAGGACTCACGACAATGATAAGGACTCAAGAGGGTGGTTTGACTCCCGTTGCCGTAAAGCGCAGCGTGCACTGAAAAATGCTCTACACAATCAGACCAGGGACCAGCCTCAAATCGCCTCCTTAAGGAAAAATTATAAGATGGCACAGCAATCCCGTAAATGGGAAATAAAAAATAATCTCTGGGCCCAACTACACCAGAGCACTCTAACCAAGGACTCCACCATGTTTTGGAGAACAGTTAAGGCCCCTTTCCTAGCTGATGAAACCGTGATACAGCATCTAGATGTGGCAGTACCCGCTGATAAATGGGTAGCATACTACTCGCAGATCTTCGGGGACAACCCCTTGACAACCGAGGCTCCCAGACCAGATGCGGAAGCTCCCACTAGCAGTAACATCTTCCCTATTGACCTCCACTTCGATCTAGAGGAGATAATCACAGCACTGACTGCCTCAAAGACCGGTAAGGCGCCCGGTCCAGACGGGGTCCCCTTAGACATATTTGTGAGCAATATAGATCTTTGGTCTCCAATTGTCACACAGGTCATGTCTGCAGTTACCCAGATTGGCCTTATTGATTCTTGGTCTACCTCTGTGCTCCTGCCCATTTTCAAAAAGGGAGATCGGGACAACCCAGCCTGTTACAGGCCCATCTCCCTTTTGGACTCCCTAGACAAGGTTGCCGGCAGACTAATCCTGGAGCGATTAAGGGACTGGGCCACAGAGAATAAGATCTTAACTGACTTACAGTTTGGGTTCCAGGAGGGCCTGGGCACTGTGGAACAGGCCTTAAACCTGACTCTACTCATAGGCAAATACGCTGGGGCCAAAGGCGGTAAACTTCATCTAGTCTATGTGGACTTGAGTTCCGCATTTGATTGCGTAATTCATTCCAAGCTATGGGCGATCCAGAAAAATCTGGGCATAGATCTTGCACTGCTGAATTTTCTCCGAGAGTTATACTCGGACGCAAAAGCTTGTGTGAGATACGGTATCAAAGGGGAGCTTACTGAATCCTTTAACATCGAAAAAGGCGTAAGGCAGGGATGCGTCCTTGCTCCATTCCTATTTAACATCTATACTAATGGACTGGAGCAAGCGATGCTAGCTGATAGCAAAGATCTCCCCTGCATAAGCTCCCACCCTATCCCTGCATTACTGTATGCAGACGATTCAGTCATCCTAGCAAGGACACCTAATCAACTTCAGACCCAACTTGAAAAATACTGCGAATTTATGTCTTCTCTTGGTCTCAAAGTCAATAAGTCCAAGACTTTCGTTATGAATATCGGGAAGATGTAATGTAAATCTCTCTTTATTGAGAAGACCAGATTAGAAACTGCCACTACCTACCCCTATTTAGGTATCCTTATTGATAACCACCTGTCCTGGAAATCTGCCATATCCAGTAAAAAAGTGCAGTTTCAACGCACAACATCTGCACTGACTTCGTTCTCTAGGAAACTGGGTAAGCCCGCTCCTACTGTGCTTTTGAAGATCTACCAAGCTAAATGCATGAGTGTGGCTACATACGGCGCCGGAGTCTGGGGCTATGTGTCCGCAGACGAGCTACAAATTATAGAAAACTACTTTCTGAAATACATATTAGCCCTCCCCTGTAGTGCTCCTACTTACGGCACCCATGTGGAACTCGGCTGGGAGTATCTGACTGACATCATTAGATACCAGCCGATTCTACTATGGCATCGTATATGGACTCAGGAGCAATGTCATCTAACTAGGTCACTAATATCTGACTGTCTCACTTTGTCCCATTGGAAAAAGATTCCTTGGCTGTTATATGTTTCAAAATTTTTGACAGATTTGAACCACCCTGCATATTTCACTGACCCTGAATCTTTATTGGACATATCCAGAAAATCTTTGAAAAAGCTATGTGCTGACCACTTAAGCGATCTTCGTTTGTGTTCTGAACTTGTCAAAAAGTCAAATGTTCATTTAACGATGGTCCAATCTTCTTATGGCATTCAACCTTATTTGTCATTTTTTCTGTCAAATCATGAGAGGTATGTTTTAACCAGATTTCGGTTTGATGTATTTTATCGCCTTGTCTCACTGCCTGTGCCCTTAGACTGGTCACGGGAACTAACAAACTGTCCCTGTGACGGTCTTACTCGCCAGTCAACTCTGCATGTAACCTTTTTCTGCGGTTTCTATAAATCCCCGCAGAAACGATGGCTGGTTCCATTGCTTCGACATTTAGGACTGAGAAGATGCAGACCGGCCCTTTTGGCACTTCAATACTTAGATACCCCGTACGTTGCCAAAACCGTAGCCTGCTTTCTCAAAGCCTGCTTGAAAACTCATTCCCAACTATTGGCAACTGTTTCCTAAGATTTTACTGACTACTGTGCTATTATTCTTGTATATAGAGTGTTAGTGTTTACTTGTAAAATGCCTGCCTTCCTTAGCAGCCAATGAGCAAACTGAATTTCTACTGACTACTGCGTTATTATTCTTGTATTTAGAGTGTTAGTGTTTACATGTAAAATGCCTGCCTTCCTTAGCAGTTAATGAGCAAACTGAATCTTTTATAATGTTGTAATGTTTTAAATGTACTTTTTATGATTGTAAATTCAATCGAAATAAAGATAAAGTTCAGTTCAGTTCAGAGAAAAAAAAAAAAAAAAAACGTGATTGGCAATGGTTGGCAGCACAAAGGAGCTCCGGTGGTGCCAGGCAAAATGGAGGCACGCAGCACGACGGCGCGCCGGGTGGCTCCAGGCACGTCGATGCATGCAGGAACATAGAGGAAGGAATGCAGCTCCGATTCGAATCCAGTAGATGTCACGAGAAAACAGAGGCAGCAGAAATGACGGTGAGAGCGCGAGAGGCTGTTTGTGCGCTCGAGCAGTATTTTGAATTTAAAATGACGGTTGGGAACAGATGCGTGGATCGGGTCCTCGAGTAAGCCAAAAACCAAATATAAATGTCTCCATTAAAACACTGCCACCGTAATTTTCACCACTGTCACGATTCATTCAGAGCAGCGCAGGCCACCGAGGGCACCCAGGATCTGTCAAGGAGACAGTAGAAAACAAACTCTTGTCCTCAGCCAAGGGTCACACGCCCAAATCCGCTCCCCAGATCTGGACCCTGTCCTCTACTCTGTAACCGGATCCAGACCAGATACCCCGGTTCTTTTTCTCTTCGTCCCGTTATGACAGGTTGTAAGCAGAAGGCGCAGGGAGACATAAACGTGTTTCAACAGGGTGCGCAAGCCGGAAATGGGGCAAGTAGGTAACAAAGTAGACGGAAGCAGGAATCAGGGACAGTTCATTTTTGCGCAGTGCCAAATGGGGTCGCAATACTTTGAAATACAGCAGGGACTGGCACGTAGGTGTTGAGGGCGACCGGTGGGAGGTCACTGTTGGGGTTCGTAAGATGGTGCCAGTAAGCTTTAAAAGTACGAAGGTTTCCAGAATGCTTTAAGGGTTCATAAGTAGTTGCAAGATCATACCTTGTAGTTGCTTCGTTTTTCAAAGTTCAGAAGTCCTTGAGAAAACAGATGTAGGTTCTTCAATCGTCGCCAGTGTCGTAACGGAATAAATGGTCCGTATTCCGGATGGTAAGTTCATGTAGTTTATTAAGTAATTAATAAATGAAGTAAGGTACAAATAACGAAAGAACAAGGTAAGTAAGAAACCCCAACAGGAGCAGCCTTCTTGCTGCTCAGCCCTACTCTCAACTGACATTCATGCACGCACACAACACTCTATGACATCATACACTCATGCTAACATTCTACACCATACACTGCTGAGCAGCAAGCTGGAAGCAGACACAACACAAACGTGAGAAAACAACGGACCTCAGACTAAAAAAAATTGTGAAACAAGATTACTGCTCAAAAATGTTATTATTCAGTAAGATCGCCTAGAGTAACTGCACTTCATAAAATGTACTAAAGAAAATATATTTTTTAATAAAGCTAAAGCTTTTATTGGCCGTGAAGATTTGTTGCCCTTATTTCTCTGTTTGGTGCTTTTTCAAGAGTACTGCATTTCATCTTTCATTTCTTTGTTTCCCAAACTCGATAAGCAAGTGCCAGTGGTGACACTGACTTCCTGTGTGAAAAATGTTATATCAGAAAATATTTGTCCTAATAGCGAGGATTATTTTTTGTTATTTTCCTCTACAATATATATATATATTTTCTTGGCTTCAAATTGCCCATCGGATGCCCTTTCAACTCCTGGCTATGTTAAAAACAAAACAAACTGTCACTGGCGAGACCAGAAGAGCAAACATTTGTGGCCGACGCCCCTACCTTGGCATACAAGTAATTTACGGTGAAGCACGTCAAGATCTCCGTATGCGTGCCAAACCCTCGCCGCTTCCCCTAAACTGAGATCGCCTGCACGGGATCTCCACGTGACAGGAGAGGGGCTTAAAATCCCACCCGTTCGCAGGACGAGGCGAGGGCTGTTTGGAACAGAGGTCTGGCCACACGATTTTTCATTAATAAATATATCAAGAAAAAAAAATGTTTATTACCAGCTCACCAATGTTTCGTCTACTTTGAAAGGAACATTTATACAAAAGAGTTCGTCAAAACAACAGATCAAGTGTACAAGCGTAAGAAAGAACATTGTACTCTGCCGGTGCGCCTCAGACTTTACCGGAAGTGAGGTATCGGCTGCGTGTACGAGTTAGAAGGCTGCAAACAAAAGTGAAGCATGAACGAACCAATGGTAAGTAGAGGTGGGAATAAAGTCGTGTTTTATGATTACAGCAGGTCTTCCAGACAGGGAATGTGCTGTAGGTTCTACATAAAATCAGCAGTAGCGCTCCATGCCATGTGTGCCAGGAGCAGCAGGGCTGGTACAGTGGAACATGACACACTGTGGACTCCCTAGTGCTAGGATGGTGATCACATCCACACATAAATATGTTGCTGCATTTAGAGTGAGCGGGCGTGTGTAAACCAGTAAGCAAACAGATGGCTGAGCTGCTGGCATGTGCTCCCTGCCTCCCCTCAGCATTGATTGTGTTGTGTATTATTTTTCCAGCTCCTGGGCTTTCGACCAAGCTGCTGCCCCTCCATCCCATTGGCTGATGACAGGTTGTGTGGTCTCTGCTGTGATGTGTTAGTTTATCTAGTGTATGAGATTAGTCCTCTTTGGTTTATGCATGAGTGGGTGATCCTGGGCGCATCTGCAGTATGGAGACCATGTCTCATGGCGGAGCAGTTGCTCCCATCAAGCTCACAGTAGTGCATATGTACCCTGCATGTGAGGTGCAGTTTACAGGATGTGTGCACTATGGGTGTGTGGACACACCAGAGCTGCAGTGGCTTTGGGGTTGGTGCACTTTGACTGGCTTCAGCTGGTACAAGCTTGTGCACAGTTTTTCATGTGAAGCTGGAGGTAGGGTCCTGGAGTGAACACTATAGGATCTGGATGCAGTGAGCTGAGACTCTGTTCACTGGTGTATCTGGTACTTGGTGATGACAGCAAACACAACCAGTTGTGCACAGGATTAGCGGAAACAGTGATTTATGTATGAGGGAGTTGTGTGGAGCAGCTGTCCAGGGGTCACTGGCCAAGTATTCACAAGTGAATAAATTGGCTGCTTGTTGGGTGGAGCAGCTGTCCAGGGGTCAACGGGCTAGGATTCACAAGTGAATACATTGACTGCTTGTTGCATGCAGCAGCTGCCCAGGGGTCACTGGGCTAGGAGTCACTAGTTGATAAATTGGCTGCTTGTTGGGTGGAGCAGCTGCCAAGGGGTCACTGGGCTAGGATTCACTAGTGAATAGACTGACTGCTTGTTGGGTGGAGCAGCTGCCCAGGGGTCACCGGGCTAGGATTCACTAGTGAATACACTGACTGCTTGTTGGGTGGAGCAGCTGCCCAAGGGTCACCGGGCTAGGAATCACTAGTGAATAAATTGACTGCTTGTTAAATGAAGCAGCTGTCCGATGGCCAATGGGCTAGGAATCACTAGTGAATAAATTGCCTGCTTGTTGGGTGGAGCAGCTGTCCAGGGGTCACTAGGCAAGGATTTACTAGTGAATACATTGACTGCTTGTTGGGTGGAGCAGCTGCCCAGGGGCCACTGGGCAAAGATTCACAAGTGAATACATTGACTGTTTGTTGGATGTATGGGGGGGGGGTCAAAGAGCAAGGATTCACAAGTGAGACCACAACCTTAAGTGGGTAAATCGCTAATTCCATTTTCAGGACAGGGAACGTACTCCCTCCCAAACCTTTAGAGGAGAAATCGCTATTTCTATTTTCAGAACAGGGAACAGACTTATACCTGCTATAGACCCCCACTTTACCATCTTTGATCAACACTTCCCGTCACTTTTCACCTCACTAACAAAACAGGGCGATGTGCCCCAAGCTCCTCTCGCCCTCTTACTCCCTGACTATCAGCCCAGAACCGGCCTGCCTTCTTTTCCCCACTGATTCTCTGTGCAACTCTGTCACACTCCCTGACACTCTTAGCAACCTTGCCCCCCCATTAATACACACCACCGATAAATACCTACTAGAATGACTTCACTTGCTTCTGCCCTAACCAGGATACACACCGTAACAAAACTCCATGAGGCACACTCCAAGCCAGGTATGGGCCCCAACTACAGACTGTGAGCTACTGAACTCTCAGCAGACGCACCCCTCCCTACTTCTGCAGACCCTACTCAGGTCACACAAACTGTCTACACTCCCAGTCCCACTGACACTGACCACCTCCATAGTGTAGCACACTCTCCTCCCTTATACTCAGGACTTGCTGCATATCTTTCCACTCTCAATGCTGGAAGCATCACTGACACACTTACCCAGCTCCTCAACTGAATGGACCAAAAACTCGATTGCCTAGCTAATGAGATTTTGCATCTCAGACAGGACCTCTCAAGCCAGGCCAAGTTATCCCGCTCCTGGTAGTTATAAATTGCCTCCCCAAACAGATTCTCCAACTGCCATACAACTTCCCCTCTGCCCCTCTACTCTCTTGTGTGGTCTGTCCCACAGACCCCACCGTGCTCACAGCCCCATATCCACACTGGAAGCTGATGCTATCAGCAAATCTTACCTCTAAAAGAACCAGAATATGGTTCTAAAGCCTCCCTCCACAATCCCAGTAACAGCGGGCACACATAAAATCCCTAGAATTATCTACACGCCAAGACCTCCTGCTCAATGCACTACCATTCAAACACTACATTCTACTAATGATAATCCCTGCACTCTATCATGCATGCTCCTCAACTGTAGCTCAGCAGCTCAACACGCTACACATATCACTGAAGCTATACTCAGTGAAGAAATTGATAACACTTTCCTCACCGAATCCTGGCTTAAGGACCACTCTACCCCAATACTGGATCTGCTTACACCGCCTGGATAAACCATCATTAGACATGACAGACGTAAAAGAACAGGTGGTGGACTATCATTCACAAAGAAGGAATAAATCTTTCCATCAAAAAAATCGCAGAATACTCAACTTTTGAATACCGCGGAGTTAAATTAAACTTAGGCTCCTCTCCTATCAAACTACACACCATCTACCACCCTCCTGGTGATCTCGCCCTCTTCTCCGAAGAGTAAATTGACCTAGTAACATGGTTCTCCCTAGCTGATGGGAAAGCCGGATTCTTGTCTCTACCCAATTATCTACAAGAACCCACTCAGGTCGCCAGGATCTTTTTACTTGCTTAATAGCGTAGAGGGAAGAAACACAATTATCAGAATGTATTTACCGCAATTCGACATTCTTCATAAAGGATGACTCAAAGTCTGGGAAGTTGATCTTTTATTATCAGCAAAAACATCTGAATGTAAAGGCACCTCAATACAAGGCACAAAAGATAAATGGGAACTAACACAAATGCTACTCAACGAAGTATCCGCATTCGACTAAATATAAAATGGATTACAGCTTCTAAAAGCATCAGATACAAAATGGCTATCGTGATGTCAAATTTCACATTAATCAAAGCATTTCTGTCCCTACTCTATTCTAAAGTGACATCCCTACATAACATTCCCTTTCAGGTGAGATAGCATAAAAAGGTGTCAGCAGTGAAACTTCCTAAGAAGTCTTCACTTAATGAGAGCTCGATCTATGGTGCTCCTTCTAGCCTCCCTCCTAAGTCTCGTCTGCCCAACCCACGGGGCACTGTCCCTAATACAAAACCCCAAAATCCCTGTACACGCCCTTCAGCACACCCCTTCGGCAGGTCTTCCTTCTGTGATTTTCCATCCAGGCTTCATCATCTTTCTTTGTTCATTAATTCGACCTCGGGTCCCAGGCTCCTTCCGTACTAGGAGTTGCGAGTTCACATTCCAATTCACTCCCCTCCAGTCTACTCCTTCTGTCTCAAATCCTACAACAAAGACTTATTCTAACTAACGAGCTAAATGTCCTTGCACCTGCAACAGAAACCAGGAACAGAAAAAAACCCACACATCATGTAGTTTTATATTTCACTGCAATTTTAAGCTTTACTGAAGCTCTGTCAACCTAATAACATAGCTTAAATAAAGAACGACTAGGCCTTCTCCTTTATATGAACGATTAGGCCTTGCGAACTAAACACATTACAATCATTATTTCAGCATACTTATACGTGAGCAACCTACATTCTAATTTTTAACATGATCTACAATTGCTTAATACATCGCATCTATGCAGAGCTTTAAACATTAACCGAAATACAAATACATTTCATAGTAACTGATGGCCACTATTTCTTTCAAGGCCTGATTACATTTCTACACCTCTATATCGACGAATATATTTCTATGATAATTCTAAACACTCTTGGATTATATGCAGGTGCTGACTAACAGTGAATATGGTGCACCCCTACAAATCTTAACAACAGTGACGCTCTCTCAGTTCCCCCCTTTGATGACAACTATCATCACATCATCTCAATCTAATCTCATCCTGCAAAATCCATCTAAACAGAAGTGGTAGCCATCCTGCTCTGTCGGAAGCCCTCCATTCTTTTAAGGTCCTGATATTGACTATCCTGTATATGCGCCATTCGTTTTTCATGCGCTCTGAGAGTCCTCTCAGCCCTATTTCCTCTGTACCAATTAAAAGCTCTTACAAGTCCCCACAGACAGATCACGCAAACCACCACAATGATTATTGGCTTCAGCACATATCCAAGAACTCCTTTCCCCAAATCTGCAAACCAATTTCCTACGTGCCCAAAACCTTTTCCAATCTTTTCCCACACATTCTCTTCCGTTAGATCTACAATTTCTTGATGAATCGTAGTAATGTTGACTATATATTTCCTCAACTCCTTGCTATTGTCTGGAATATACGTGCAACATTCCTGAACTTTCAACAATTTACAGACTCCGCCCTCTTTTGCCAATAACACGTCTAATGCAAGGCGATTTTGCAAAACCATCGTCCTTATCGATTACATCTCCCCATCCACCAACAGCAATGATTTTGCCGTGTTCATTGACAACTCATCAACCACAGTCGCTAACTTTCGTATTTTCACATCATTCAAGACCACGCCCACAGCTGGGTATCATTGCTCCAAAGATATCACCAATCACTGCTCCTGCACTTGCAGTCCTCCGCACTCTAGAATGATGTCCAGTCTCCAACAGATTCAAATCTTCTGCATGGTATATCTTCGGAAAAATAACAGCCAAATAACACGTACCATACCACTGCGCAGGCAATCTCACGTATGCATTCTTTCCGCATACATAATACACTGTTGGAATCACTTGTACCAGACCTTGCAAGAAATTCCTAGCTGAGTCTTCCATCGTAAAGGTATGATCACACGTACTATATCCAATCCATATTTTGTCCTTGTCAGACTGAGGACGAGCAACACACAAATTCCCCTTCTGTACATGGTCTAAAGCTATGGGTCCATAACTTCCTTTAGACTTATGTAGTTTTTCCTCATCAGTCCAGTCTACTGACTTCTTTCCTCCATCCTCGTTCTGAGTTAATTTTCTATACCTGTCCTCAACTTGACCAATACATTTATTTTCAGTGTCTGATAGCGAACACGTCAGATTATGTCTATGCGCATAGGCTGTATCTAAACTTCTAGTCGGTATGAAATAAGTCCGAAGTCTTTCTTCTGACTTATAATAATCATACTTGTTCAAATGCTTAAATGCCGGTACATCTGGAAGCACTGTGTCATAATTAGAAAAATAATACTCGAACTGTTTCCTTTCATAAAACAGGCTAAGCAATAAACTGCAAGAAATCCCATATGTCAATGGAAGATGATGGTATCTAATACCCTCATCTACCGAAGCAGGCAACTGCATACACACATAGCAATCCTTCGCATCCATCGCATCAACATACTCATACAACAGCTTTGCATAAGCGTTAAGTTTGAAATCGCCTCTAGACAGATCTATATGAAACATACGACTTTCTTCTAGCATCGAAGCTCTTCTGTCTCCTATGATATCCCCGTTGTTACTGGAAGGCGTAGGTGTAGGTGTCCCCTGAACCTCCCCCTCCTGCTTGTGTGCCACTACATAGGATGCTATAACTACTGCAAATATAGCAACTATCACGAACCCTAAAAGGGTACCGATCACTAATTTAGCTCTACGATGTGAATTTCCAGCTTCTGCCATCTTCGTGCAGTTCTCAAGATCCAATTCAACAGCAGCAGGTAAAAGTCTTCTCCTCATCCGAGTATTGCTTGTCGAATCAGTTCAATCATCACCTTGAAGCTGGAAAACCCCTAACAATTTCAGTTCCTTCTTTACACAGTCCAGAAAAGACTTCCTTAACCCTTTTCGATATCTCCAACGGAAAGGTCCCTAGGAAAGGTCCCTAAATTTATTCTTCTTCCACTCGGGTCTAGGTTATCTTCTTTACAAGCTTATACTCAATAAAATTCATCATTAGTCCAAAATAACTGCCGGTCCCAACAGCTCTAGGACCCCCTGTAAGATTTGAAGTTTGAGATTTATCAGTTCTTGGGGAGCGGGAATAACAGCAAAGGTAGGGAAAGCCAACGTATCCAAGATCAGACCACGGACGTTACTCAGAAGCGGCGCATCCGGAATATTGAGGGTCAATATTCCCTCGATTTCCAGCCCTGGAATCTTCAGCAACACTTCCACTCTTGGAGTCGGATGACTGCTGACCAGCGTGATCGATCTCAGTCTCCCCGTGCTCAGCAACTCTGGCATCTGTCACTGCGTATGCCCACTCTGGCGAGGCGTACCTTTGACACGGCACTCTTGCTCTCCTCGATCTTCTCATAGCCTCTGGGGCTTGATCTTCGTCACTCTGCTCTGTTTCAGACGCTTCAGAAACTGGGGCAAGATCTCTTCTTAGTGCCAATCTCGAGTTTACCCGTTTCTGACTTACGGGCCAAACTCTTCCTGCTTCTGTAGCACCACTGCTCTCCCTTCCGTTACCCTGTGCACTGCTCTCTTCTTCGGCAGAATTTGACTCAGTACTGCCCACTGCAACTTCTCCTTCCTCTGAATCCAATTCAGGGTTACTTTCACGTCCCCCTTCAGCTCGGTCCAGTGCACAACCAGCTGCGTCAGCAACCCCTACAGCTTGACTTGCCCTCTCAGATGGCTCTGCCACCTCAGCTGGGTTTGGGTTTTCATTCACGAGAGGGGCTGTATCTTCCAAGGGTGCTGGAACTCTACGGGTATGGGAGGCATGCACCCAGTTCGGCAATCCCCCTCACTTCAGTGCCGTGTTCGTGACCAGGATGACTTGGTATGGCCCACGCCAACGAACATCCAAGCAACTCTTCCTCACGTGTTTGCGCACCAATACCCAGTCACCAGGGCACAAGTCGTGGCACAGGTCACTTGCGGGCTAGAACAGCTACAGCCTGCACCTGCTGGGACACAGAACGCACCTCATCATCCAGGCCTTTACAGTAGTCGAGAATTACATCATCAGTGATATTTATCAAAGCGAGGCAGGTATTGCTGGCACACGCATCGCTCTCCCCATGAGGATCTCATGGGGTGACAATCCAGTTCTTCTATCAGGCACACTCCGGAGACTCATGAGAACCAAAGGCAATGCATCTGGCCACTTCAAAGAAGTCGAAGAGCACACTTTTGCCATCCAGGCCTTCAATGTCCCATTAACTTGTTCCACAATCCCAGAAGCTTCGGGTCGATAACTGCAGTGCAACCTTTGGTCTATATTTAAGGCAGCACAAAGCAATTTCATGATTTCGCTGTGGAAATGCGTTCCTCTGTCTGATTCAAGAGAGGTCGGGAAACCGAACCTCGGAATAAGCTCCCTCAGCAGTAACTTAGCTACAGTTAGTGTGTCACATCTATGTGTTGGGTAAGCCTCCACCCATCTAGAAAAGACACATACTATGACTAATATGTACCTCAACCCATTACACCTTGGCATCTCAATGAAATCCAACTGCATCCTGTTGAAAGGCCCACCTGACCTCCCTATATGACTCATCGTCACCGCTGTTCTTTTCCCTACGTTCATTTGTTGACAAGTGACACACCTCTGACACACGGCTTCGGCCACTGCCCGAAACTTCGTATTATACCATGTTTGGCGAAACACTCGTACCATCGCATCTCTACCAAGATGTACAGCACCATGTATTAATCTTGCCATTGGGTTCAGCAAACATTCTGGTAACACAGCTCTCCCATCATTGGAAACCCAAACATCCACGTCTCCTTTCTCACATCCATCTCGCACCCAACTGTCCCGTTCCTGATCAGACACCTCGTCCTGCACCTGTTTTAGCTCTTCCCATGTATCAGCCATTGCTAACATCACACTGAAGTCAGTTATCTCTTGGCTTCCCTCAGTATGTCTTTCCGTGAAATTACATCCCTGTTCTGCACAAAATCGAGCAACTTAATCCGCATAATTATTGCCTAATGACACAAAATCATTTCCCTTCGTGTGAGCAGAACATTTTACAACCGCAATTTCATCTGGACCTTGCAACGCTTCCAAGAGTTGTCTCACGTAATCCCCATTTCTGATGGGTGACCCAGATGATGTCATGAACCCTCTCTGGGACCATAACTGTCCGAAGTCGTGAACGACACCAAACCCCTACTGGCTATCCGTATAAATCGTTATACGGATCTTGTCAGCGGCCAAACAGGCACGAGTCAAGGCAATAAGCTCAGCCACCTGCGCGGAGTATACCCCTTCTAAGCAGGCAGCTTCAACCACTCCAGTGATGGTACGTACAGCAAATGCTGCTCTTAACTGACCAGTACTGTCTCTCAAACATGAACCGTCCACAAAGAAGATTTTGTCTGACTCTGGAAGTGGTTCATCGACAATATCAGGCCTAGGTTTGGTGCACAATTCAGTCACATCGAGACAATCATGATCCTCACAATCTTCATCATCTATATTTGGGGTAGGTAACAATGTGGCAGGATTTAAAACAGAACACCTCTTCAAAGTCACATTCTCTGCCGCAAGGATGACTTGTTCATAACGAGTCAACCTATTGTTCGTGAGGTGCTGTGTTTTAGTCCTGGTCATCAGTAGTTCAACAGAATGTGGCACATGCACAGTAAGCGGGTGACCCATTACAATGCTCTCACATCTTTCGATACTGACACCTGTTGCAGCAACGGATCTGAGACATCCGGGCAACGCAGAGGCTACTGGATCTAAAGTAGCCGAAAAGTAGGCAACTGGTCTACGGACATTCCCATGAACTTGAGTTAACACTGCCCATGCGCAACCTTCCTTTTCGCAACAGAATAGTGCGAATGCCTTGTTACAGTCCAGCATCCCCAGCGCTGGGGCACTACACAAGGCCTCTCTTAGTCTCAAAAATGATCTTAAGCAGTCTTCATCCCATGGTACCAGATCACTCACATCCTTGCGCGTCAGCCGCTGTAAGGGCTTAGCTTCAAAGGAGAAGTTTGGGATCCATTGGCGACAATAACCAACCATTCCCAAAAACATCCGAACTGCCCTCTGGGTAGTTGGAAAAGGCATTTTCAAAATGGCCTCAATACGATCTGGTGACACCTTCCTTTTACCTTTTTCGATCCGGTGACCCAGATACTGTACTTCACTCAGACAGTACTGTAGTTTATTCGGAGACACCTTATGCCCATTATGTGCCAGGTAGTTCAACAGCGCTACCGTATCAATCCTGCAAGCGTCCTCAGTTTTTGATGCCACATGCAAATCATCAATGTACTGCACAAGGACCGACTCCTGTGGAAGCACCAGACCTTCAAGGTTCCTTTTCAAAATCTGATTGAAAATAGACTGGCTCTCAGGATATCCCTGTGGGATACGACACCATGTTAACACACGATTTTCCAGCCTGAACGCAAAAAGAAATTGGCTCTCCTCATGCAGAGGAATCGAGAAAAAGGCTTGACATAGGTCAACCACTGTGAACCATTCCGCTTCACACGGGATTTGGAACAGGATCACAGATGGATTCGGTACCACGGTACAACATGGAACAACTATCTCATTAATTTTTCGCAAATCTTGCACTATCCTAAATTTTCCGCTTGGTTTCTGTAGTCCCAAAATGGGCGAGTTACATGGACTACCCATGATCTCTCTCAGAATTCCCTGCTTAATCATAGATTCAATTACGGGCCTAATTCCCTAAATGGTTTCAGGTGATAACTTATACTGGGGTGTTCTCGGGTATTCTGCGTTTGGTTTGACCTGAATTTTCACTGGATCTACTCCTTTAACTAGTCCGATCTCTTCACCACTGAGGTTCCACACATCAACTGACACAGAGTCTCTCAGGTTGAATGGGAGTTCTTCCACCGTTAGTGCTGGATACATTTCCACACACCAACGTTGGTTCACAACCTTAAAGGTCGCATCATCATGCCTCGTCTGCACTTCCACTCCCTTCGGGGTACAGTAGATAGTACAGTTAAGCTTGCACAATAGATCTCTTCCTAACAAGCAGACTGGGCTAGAATTGCACACCACAAACTGGTGTCGATCCCTGAAATTTCCTATTCTGATGGGTATGGGTTCCGTCAGTGGGCTAGTCAGTTTCTTATTCGCCACACCGATGACTTGGATCATTTGTCCAGAAAGGGGTAGGTCCGGAACCACGGCAGACCTTACAGTCGATCTTGTAGCCCCCGTATCAACCAAAAAGGTCGTAGGGTGACCATCGATCTCAGCTTCTACAAAGGGCCCCTTTTGATCTACCTCTAGGACAGCTCCGAGCGTACAATCATTTTCTCCCCTCAGACAGGATCGTGCCACTGAATCTGGATCGTCTTCCCCATTCACTTCGAACAGGGGCATCTGCACATAGGTCCGAGCTCCCTGCTGCATATTCAGTATCCTGGGCGGTTGGGGAACCTGGACCTGCGGAGCACCCGTCCCCCCTTTGGGCATCCTAGGTCGGGTCACTGTAGGGACTGTCTCCGCCACAGGGACCTGAGCTATCTCCCCTTCTTGCTGCATTTGGTTCAACGGGTTCAAAGGACACTCGCGTCTCCAGTGTCCAATCTGATGACAAAGATGACAAGCTGTGGTCTTTTTCAATACCGCCACATCTATTCCTGACAATTTCTCATGTGCTGTCCGCGCTATGCGAGTCACATCCTTCGCTACAAAGAGTAATTCATCCTGTTCGTACGTTAACATTGTCTCAAGGTGTAAATTTCCACATATTATCTCGTCCAATTCGGCTTTTAGTCTTACGACATCCAGCATCCTCCCTCTTAGGGCTCCTCTCAGGACTTCTCGACAACCTGCACCATCTCTTTCGTCCCTGTGGCCTACTCTCTCCTGACATATCCATAGGAACAGAACAATTTACAATCGTCCCTCGTCCCCTCTCTGCTTTCAGCACGCCCTGACTTTGGGTTCTCACTGGTGGCGTCCACATTCTTAAGTCTGATCTTGACTCAGCTAAAGACCTTGGTCTACCAGGTCTCGACTCCCCTTGCTCTCCCGAGAAGTCGGCTGTAGCTGGCAGCGGCGTACTCCATTCTACAGGCTTCGGAGACTGCTCCATTCTCCTCACCAACCCCCTTTCTTCGACCACACTCCTCACCCCCACCTCTGACTGCTCTGAGATTTCCACCTTCTCTGGCTCTAGTTCATACATCGACTCCACGGGTCCAATAATAACCGGTATTTTCAAAGCATCCGGTAACCTCACATCTCTTTCAACCGCAAAACTAGTCACAGACTTATTTCTCGTATTCTCGGTTCCTAACGAGATCTTTCCTTCCACCCTTACTTCTGAACGGGGTAATACTCCCCTACTCTCTTCCTCCTTTGTCTCATTTCCCTCTGAGGCCTCCGGGTTATATGGAGGTGGTCTCTCGGATAACAACCTTTCCAATAAACTGTCATCCATATCACTGTCCTCTTCCTCCTCTCTCGACTTTTCTTTTGTGTTGTCAGGTTGTACTATCAAGGGGTACAGTCTATGTCCCTCTATTGCCTGTACTCTCCATATTTTCATTGCTGCATCCCATCTGGCATCCTGAAAAGCCCTGATCGACTTTTTCATCCTTTCCTGGTGTCTATCTCTCGTCTTATCATGCGCTGCTCTAATCCATGCATGTAGTGCTTCAAATTGTGTCGGTCTTGGCAAAGGTCGTAAAGCCGCCATCACAGACTTCAACTGATACAACACTGCTAACCTGAATGAGCCATACCTCTGGAAAGCTAACTCTCCTTCACTTTGGGTCAATTTGTGCCAATTCTCAAGCCAAATTATAGTATGCAACCCCACATTTCTTGCCATGTAGTGTGCTGGCGTATCCTCGGGAGGGGCTTCTTCTCCCTCACGAGTAACCACATGTTCATCACCTCTGCACAATTCTCGAAAAACTTTAAAACATTTCATAATGGCCAAATTCTGAACGCATACAATTTTCCGTTTACTTCCTGGTAACTGTCCACCAATAGCAACGTCTCTCGCTCCAACCAACCTAGCGCGACACCTCCTGACGTCACTTCTCTCTCCACTCGCAGCCGTTCTCCCTAGTCTCGACGCACTCCGTCCTCATACATTCGTCCCATTCATACAATGAAATAACCGTTTGTCCCAAACAAGTTACTTCTCTGGCTGTCCGTCCACAGTCTCTCGAAATTGTCGACCTCGGTTGACAACTGTCTGTCCCCATCCCAACAAGTTCCGGGCAGACAGATCGCCTCTCATAGGTTACAAGTACTCATATCCACATACAGCAACCCACGTCCAGCGTCAGGTTGTCATACACTCACATATTCGCTCTCCCTATCTCGGTCCAGGTGATCGATGGTACCTCACAATCCCCTTCAAGTGGTCAACAAAATCTACCACGGGTGTATTCTACACCCAATCGCTTAGACTTCTCATCGCCTAAGACTTTCCCGGGCTGCGCGCGCTCACAGCCTGATCTCACAATCACTCAACATTCACACCAACTCCGCAAGACATCACACAACAACCCAACACCGCAATCTACAACATCTCACCCTGTTCATACTCACTCCTCGAACCGCTGCTGTCTGCCGCACTGCTACTCGCCATCAATGTCCGTCCGTCAGGTCGTCTGCTGCCCACCTTCTGATGATTCACTGTCGCTTAACATTTATGGGCCTCGAGGATCACTTATCCTACTCTAAATCTTCCTCTCTACCAGAAATAAACCATCCGTTTCTGCTACCAACTGGGAAAGCCGGATTCTTGTCTCTACCCAATTATCTACAAGAACCCACTCAGGTCGCCAGGATCTTTTTACTTGCTTAATAGCGTAGAGGGAAGAAACACAATTATCAGAATGTATTTACCGCAATTCGACATTCTTCATAAAGGATGACTCAAAGTCTGGGAAGTTGACCTTTTATTATCAGCAAAAACTAACACAAATGCTACTCTACGAAGTATCCGCATTCGAATAAATATAAAAAGGATTACAGCTTCTAAAAGCATCAGATACAAAATGGCTAATCAAAGCATTTCTGTCCCTACTCTATTCTAAAGTGACATCCATACATAACATTCCGTTTCAGGTGAGATAGCATAAAAAGGTGTCAGCAGTGAAACTTCCTAAGAAGTCTTCACTTAATGAGAGCTCGATCTATGGTGCTCCTTCTAGCCTCCCTCCTAAGTCTCGTCTGCCCAACCCACGGGGCACTGTCCCTAATACAAAACCCCAAAATCCCTGTACACGCCCTTCAGCACACCCCTTCGGCAGGTCTTCCTTCTGTGATTTTCCATCCAGGCTTCTTCATCTTTCTTTGTTCATTAATTCGACCTTGGGTCCCAGGCTCCTTCCGTACTAGGAGTTGCGAGTTCACATTCCAATTCACTCCCCTCCAGTCTACTCCTTCTGTCTCAAATCCTACAACAAAGACTTATTCTAACTAACGAGCTAAATGTCCTTGCACCTGCAACAGAAACCGGGAACGGAAAAAACCCCACACATCATGTAATTTTATATTTTAGTGCAATTTTAAGCTTTACTGAAGCTCTGTCAACCTGATAACATAGCTAAAATAAAGAATGACTAGGCCTTCTCCTTTACATGAACGATTAGGCCTTGCGAACTAAACACATTACAATCATTATTTCAGCATACTTATACGTGAGCAACCTACATTCTAATTTTTAACATGATCTACAATTGCTTAATACATCGCATCATTGCAGAGCTTTAAACATTAACCAAAATACAAATACATTTCATTGTAACTGATGGCCACTATTTCTTTCAAGGCCTGATTACATTTCTACATCTCTATATCGACGAATATATTTCTATGATAATTCTAAACACTCTTGGATTATATGCGGGTGCTGACTAACAGTGAATATGGTGCACCCCTACAAATCTTAACACCAGTGACGCTCTCTCACTGACATGAAGGACGTGTTCTAGGGCAACTTCAATATTCACTGGAACAACTCAGAAGACATCACAGTCCAAAGAAGACAACTCTGCTGTGAACCAACAAAAAATAAAGGCTTCACTCTAGATACGATTATCACTAAAAATGAGCTGGTCTCGCTTAGATCCATCTCACCCATTGACTGGTCTGACCACCATCTGATTTTTTTTTGTTTATGTGTTTTATTGGCTTTTAAGAGAGATTGTACTTCTATTTAACATTGCAATTAGCAATCAACAGATATCGTGTGGGCAAGCGTGTGTCATCTTTACAGATTATCTTTGCAATGGAGGACTCACATATGGCAGTCCGACATGTGTCCATGAATATACATTACAATTTACATGTTTACCCAAATTTTCATGTGTGTGGCTTGGGTGCTCTAGTGAACTCTTGCAACTGTGTTCTGTCTCCAATGGCCACAGGCCAGGTAACTGCATTATAACAAAACCAGCGGAACAATTCAAACGTAAGTAGGGGAAGGGGGGGCTAACTAGTTGTGGGGATGTATGGCAGCGCCTAGCATGTTACACTAGAAGTTTTAATCATCCAACTCAGATACCTTTAGCCTACTTATAATTATACCATGTGTGGTGATTGTTATGGACACAGGACCAGGTACTGTATAGGCGTTAATGCTGTTGCGACCGAATTTTGCTGTGCGTTACGTCATGGTTGTCCATGGTATTCTCCGGAGCTACCGCCATTTGAAGCACCATTAGTATCGTGGTCCAAAGTACAGAGATCGGGTATTTGCGTAATCCCAGGATATCTTCCCTATGTAGTGCAGTTCCCTCCGCTTTAGCCCAGTTTAGCAGGGACTGAAAGCAAACCTGTAGCGTTGGGGGATCCACAGCTTTCCAGCGCCTCGTGATAAGCTGCTTTGCTACCACTACACCTAGATCTAGAAGTCTGGTAGTGGCTCTATGCTTTTAATCCCTCGGAAATACTCCTGGTATAGAGGCTTCCCATGTATTAGTGAATTCTCTGTCAGTGCATGTGGAGCGGTGTCGTACTACTCCCTCCCAGTAGCTATGTAATTTATTGCATGTCCATAACATGTGCAAAAAGTCTGCGTCCATTAGTTTGCATCGGGGGCAGCATGCATCTTGTCTGTGGTAGTATCTATTGATTTTGTCTGGAGAGTGGTATGCTCGGTGCACTATGTAGAACTGAATCAGACAAAACCTAGCATATCTGGGAATCAGCATGGGGCTCTAACATTGTATTCCATTCCTTAGGTGTGCATGGGTGAGCTAGATCTGCCTCCCATCTACTCCGTAAGGGTGCCAAATCTATTGCAGACTGCTTGCAAAGTGCCTCTGCAAACCATTAGGTGAGGTGCTGTCCTGTGCCCTTCACATATAAATATATATATATTGCACCACTAAGTGTGTTTGTGGTTGCCGCATACTATCACCCCAGTGGTGCCGTAGCGTACCTACCCAGGAAGCATGGCTTAGAAAGAGACCTGGTGGGATTCCTTCCTCACAGATCAGATTTTAATATGTCCCTAGTGTATTGTCATTATAAAGATCTCCTATCGTGTGAACGCCTGCCTCATGCCAGGCTGTGAGTTTGGCTGCCTTGACCTTTCTGCCTCCCTTAGGTGTGCCCCTGATAGGAAGAGCCAGCGCATATGGCGTGATTTGCTTGGTAAGGGATAAGCTTCGGCAGAAACATTTCTGGGCCACTTGCACCAATAGAGGAAGAGGCTTACATGGTTTTGTTCAGGGGAGAAATATGTGCATGAGCATGTCTATGGTTAATGGGGGGCTGTTCCCTGTCATTTCTGCCAGATGTAACTCTGATGGCAACCCATTGCCACTGGGCACTAAAATAATAATGCTCCATGTTTGGTAGGGCCAGGCCCCCCTGAGTCTGAGGCAAGTATAATTTTACGAGTGCTACCCTGCAGCCCTTGTTTTTACAGATACGGTCACGTATTGTGCCCTTCAGAGATCGGAAAAAGGATGCTGGTAAATAAAGTGGTAGATTTGTGAAATAATATAGTAGATACTGCAGGACCACCATTTTGATGAGCACTTCCCTCCCCACTACTGAGAGATTTAGTGTTTTCCAGAACTCTATTTGTGATGTTAAAGCAGTGACCGCCCTGGGGATGTTGCCATCTAGTATGTCCTGGTCATGTATGATATACCCGTATTCCCAGGTAATGGAACATGACCGGTTGCCAAGTCACAGGAGTACCATTGACCGAGAGGGGGGAAGCTGTCGTTCGGGGATCAAAGTGGAATAGGCAGGATTTACCCTAGTTAACTCGTAGCCCTGACAGACTCACAAAGCCTGTAAGGGTATCGGATATTACTAAGGGCACTACTCAGATGTCCCTGATATATAACAAGATGTCATCTGCATATAGCGATATGGAATGCATCTCCAGGCTCATTAAAATATCCCAGTGTCCTGCGGATTCTCACATAGCCATTGCTAATGGATCAATTGCCAGAGGGAAAATTTGCAGAGAGAGGGGGCATCCTTGACTGGTGCTCCTGCCGATCTTTGTGGGTAGTGAAAACAGATTGCCAGTGTGAATCCTCACCATTGACGCTCTGTATAACAGTTCAACTAGGCTTAGAAAATATGGTCCAAATCAATATCTCGGAAGTACAGCGAACATGTATGGCCACTCAATGGTATCAATAGCTTTTCCAGGTCTAATACCAGACACTGTGCTCCTGGCAAGTCGCATGGGGAATACCGAATTACTCAAAACAGTCTACGTATATTGAGAGAGGTGTTACGTGCATGGACGAACCCGTTCTGGTCTGCATGTATGAGGTGTGGCATGATTCCTCAGAACACCTTCATTGCTGATCGGATCAAGATCATCTCCCATCTCCCACTCCTTTTCCTATACACTCGAACATGCCTAATGGTACCTCTCTCACATCTCTATCCTCAGAACAGTAATGACTCAAAAACTCTCCAGACAAGTAACCTGTGATCTTAATCTAAACCATTATCTGACATTTTCCCGACTCTAACAGTATGTTGCTATACTCCACTCCAATCACTATACATCCTGTCGCTCTTTGATTTGTCCATCTGCGTCCAGCTCCCTATCAGACATAGATCCTGTTTCACTCAATGCAATAGACACCTACCTGGAATTTGACGGCCGTAATGCCCATAAAATTAAATACTCGCCCAATCTAACCAAAAAGGCCTCCAAGAACTTCAAACACAGACTTCTCAATCTGCACCCAGAAACCCTAATCTCTGACCCCTACTACTGCGCATCTAAAGAAACCATAATAAATTATCTCATCTTCTACACAAAGAAAAGAGCCCAATGGAGGAAAGCCATCTACTCGACGCTCTTGATCTCTACATCCAGGAAAACCTCGCACAGCCTAAGACTATACGTTGCTCCCTCACCCACCTTCAATGCAAAAATAACCATCTCCATTTATAATAATGGGATAATCCTCATCCAGTCATCATATCGCAACCTAGATCTATTCAACAAATGTGTCCCCATCATCAAACATGCAGTATCTAATAAAGATTCAGTCTCCTCTCTAGATCATCCTGGATCTATAGACGACCGACATGCACCCCAAATATTGTCCTTGCCCAGGCTAGCCACATTAAACAGTCCACTCTTATCTCCCACACACCCCACCATAGAAATCCGTCCACACAATACCAACTCCTCCATACCTCCTGATGGACCAGAGTCTTTCCCATCGAATCACCAAACCAATACGCGCCCACAAATCACTGCAACAACAAGGGCCACCAAGTCACACAGCAACGTAAATATGTCCTTCAGTCCGACGCACCTACGATTTCAGAATACAAGCCTAAAACCATCGACAACCAGACCTCCCCCTTACCATCACTCTCAGACCAGCACCAACCCAACTAAACAATACAGAGCACCCCTCTACCTCCCGGCCCCCTGACCCAAACCACAGCCACATGCTACCATGCCTCGGTAAAATCTAGACTTGACAAAATTACACAAGACCTATACCAACTCAAGTCTGACCTACAGAGACTAATAAATATCACGTCAGAGCTGGCCTATAACGAATGGCCAAAAAGTACTCCGGAAAGTAATAGGCACATCCACCCATAACCCAACACATCCCACTCATGGCTACCACACACAGGCACTCCTTACAACAGGTTGGCAACCATCTCACCACGCCCTCTCACAAGATGGCAATCTATACCCTACCACAACGCCCCCACGAGGCCCGTCAGGCTTAAGCATTCACTATCGGACAATTACATATCCTCCCTTCTCCTCACATATAATCTGGCACACCACGAAAACCCAGACAGCCTGACTCCCATACTAACAATTGCCTCGAACCCACACAGAGAGCCTAGGCCTAATTCTGGCGAAGTAAATAAGTCCAACCTTAAGCAGGTCCCCATTGTACCGACAACCTCAGTAGACACAAAACCACACCTGAAATTAATGCTTCTAAATTGCAGATCGGCCATGAAGCATGCAGTGGACATTGCTGACCTCATCCTTGCCCACAAGCTTGACCTCTTACTCCTAACAGAAACATGGCTAAATGACTCCTCTGCACCAATCCTAGACATATTAGTTCCACCTAGCTATGACATTATAAGATCAGACAGACCGAATGGACTGGGTGGAGGCATTGCATGCATATACCACAGTGACCTTGCGGTGAACCAGTTGCAAACCGTTGAGTTATCCGCTTGTGAATACCTTTGCATAAACATTGCGAGTAACAACAAACCACCATGTACACTACATGTGATCTACCACCCTCCACGTAACAACCTCTCATTCATCGAACAAATCCTGGAAATCATTACTACCAACGTAGGACAACACTGCTCCCAGGTCTTCCTCAGAGACTTCAACCTTCATTGGAACGATCCTAATGACTCCTCAGTTAACAGCCTAAAATCCTTTCTAGTGGACCTTAACCTGAACAAAATCTGTGACAGCCCTACGCACCACCTGGGTGCGACCCTGGACCTAATCATAGCTAAAGCAAACTCCATTAAACTCGAGTCTATCGTCCCATGCATCACCTTTCTCATCACCGAATCAGTGAGGACACACAAATCACAACTTAAGAAACCCAGACAATGGAAAAGGATCACTCATAACATAGACCTTAATGATTTGACATCCCTCAGCAATAACGTTTTGCCTCCTCCAGCGGACATGTCTGATGTCAATGACCTTACAGACCACTACAACAACACCATGACGACCATTCTTGATACTGTTGCGCCCTTACAGCTAAAAAGACTATCCACCAGAGACTCCAAACCATGGTACAATGGGAGCCTAAATGAAGAAAGACCCAATTTGAGACTAGTCGAACGAGTGTGGAGATGATCGCCGTCCCAAGAATACCTCAAGCACCTGCGATCGCTGAGAAACACCTACAATATTCACATCGGAAACTCCAAAGAAAATTTCTTCAGAGTTCAACTAGAAAAAGCCAAAAATCGTCCAAGAAAACTGTTCGAAATTATCAAACATTAATCTACTGAAAAACCCAGCCCATGCAACATGGAATCCCTTCCACTGCCAAACTGCAATATATTTCCCTTCTTCTTTCTTGAAAAGTCTAAAAAGATTGAAAGTGATCTCCAGACAGCAATTGAGCTCCTCCCGATGATGCCCCCGAATAGCCCAGGCCAGCATATGATTGTTCAGCACCCAGACCTACATGGACTCTCCCTCAAAAACAACGCGTCGTGGGACACTTTCAAAACCTTTGATGAAAATGCCATTCTTAATATCTTAACAACACTTAAACCATCAAACCACTTCTGCGGCTCACTACCAGCTAACATCTTCAATGAGATTAAAACCTCTTTACTACCTCTCTGGACTAAGATAGTGAATGCTTCACTACTCCAAGGGGCTTTACCAGACTGTCTAAAATCAGGGCAGGTAACCCCCATTCTAAAAAAAACCACAGCGGATCATAGGATACCCGATAACTTCCATCTCATCTCCACCATTCCCTCTCTGGCAAAGCTCCTTGAGAAATGCGTAAATACCCAGCTATGCAATCCCATTAATCAGTTCCACCTTATTGACCAATTCCAATCTGGTTTTCGTCCAGGTCACCATACGGAAACAGTCCTTACCCACATAGTAGATGATGCACTTAAAATGCTAGATCAGAACAAATCTTGCCTCCTAATCCTCCTAGACCTATCCTCAGCCTTCGACATGGTCAAACATGACAACCTCCTTGAATTACTTGAACACAGAATGGGATTATCAGGGGTTGTGCAAAATTGGTTTGCCTCATTTCTGCACAACAGAACTCAAAGAATTAGGGTTAACCAATCCTTGTCCACTACCACTCCTGTCACTTTAGGGGTTCCCTAGGGGTCCACCTTATCACCTACTCTCTTTAACCTGTTCATGGAGCCTCTAATCGAAATTCTGAAATTTTCCAATGTACAATACCACATGTATGCAGACGACACCCAACTATTCCTTAAAATCTCCTCCCCTGAGGATATCCGGCTACTCAACACAACTCTCCAAAAAACCAAAAACTGGCTAACCCGAAACCACCTTAAACTCAACTCCCTCAAAACCGAATTCCTCTTAATTGCCCCACCAAAAAGACCCCTCTACATCGAAGTTTGGATGAAACACCTAACAGTCTTCAACTGCATTCCACACATTATAGATTCCACAAGATCACTAGGAATTACACCTGACAAGAATCTCAACATGCAAGAGCACATCAGCTCAGCCACCAGAGGAGCAAACTCTCAAATGAGTATTCTAAGAAAAATTAAACCCTTCCTCACCTGTGATGACCTTGAATCAGCGGTGCAAGCGCTAGTTATCCCCAGATTAGAATATGGGAGTGCTACCCTATGTGGTCTGTCAAGATCCAGGTTGGCTCCACTAAGGGCATCCCTTAACTCTGCTGCAAGGCTTATCACTGGATCGAAAAGGTACAGCCACATCACTCCAGATCTGAAGGCAATAAATTGCCTCCCTTATGAGGCAAGGATTCAGACGAAAATTGCTTGCATGACCCACACAGCCCCACACTTCAATACACCGAAGTACCTAGCTGGCAAACTGGAACTGTTCGGCGGTGGCAGATCATCTAGAAGCACCAGCACTCTACTGTTGAAACCTCAAAAATTTTGAAAAAGAAAACCTACAACTGAGCCTTCTCAGGATGGGCCCCTAGAATCTGGAACTCTCTGCCCCCTGAAATCAGACTAATCCCTTCAATTACTTCATTAAAAAAAGAAGTCTGCTTTTAATGCACAAATCTCTACCCTGAACCCACAAACTTATTCTCTGGATACTGATCTGACCAGCTGTTCTCCAACCAGGGCTTGCACGCCATCTAAGTACTGGTTTATATCTCACTGTCTCACTCCTGATTGCACTGGACATCGTCATCGTTTATGTTTCTTGGTTATCTATTTTCTACTTATTTAACTAATCTGTAAAACGCTCTGATACCCTCTAGGGTCAAGTTTGCGCTATATAAAACTTTATAAATAAATAAATAAATAAATAAATAAATAAATAAAATTAGTGCCAGCCGTCTCGCTAAGACCCCTGCTAATATCTTATAGGCCACGTTCAGTAGCACCAATGGGCGATAAGACCCTGTGTGCGTGGGATCTCTGTCCAGTTTCAGGAAGGTGATCAACGTGGCCTCAGTGAGTGAGGCAGGGAGGTTTGCATGGGATCTCTGTCCAGTTTCAGGAAGGTGATCAACGTGGCCTCAGGGAGTGAGGTCGGGAGGTTTGCGTGGGACTCTGTCCAGTTTCAGGAAGGTGATCAACTTGGCCTCAGTGAGTGAGGCCGGGAGGTTTGCGGATTGTAATGCATCTGTGTATACCGATGTAATTGGGGGGCTAAGAGGTCAGCATGTATTTTGTTGAACTCAGATGGAAAGCCATCTGGGCCCAGAACTTTCCCAGGAGCTAGGTTTGCACTGCGCCGCGTATTTCTTCTGGCATGATTGGCGCTTCTAATTCCATGTCCTGGTCTGGTTTGAGACTGGGGAGCTCAAGGCTGTCTAGAAAGTGATGTATGTCTGGCCCGATGCTTCTAGGATTGACTGATACAACTTCCCAAAGTGCATGGTCAGCTCAGTGTGTATTTCATGTTGTGTGTATTTCATTCCTCCATTAAGGGATATGAGCACTGTGATAGGGCCTGATGGTGTTTCCTGTTTGATCAGCCAGGCAAGAAGCTGCAGAGATCGGTCTGCCCCCTCTTGTGCTCTTGCCGAGTGTGCCGCATGGTTCAGACACCTCAACCGCTCTAGTAGTGACAAATGTTTATTGCACACTTCCATTAATGAGGCCCTGCCTGCTGGTGCAGTCGCTGCCTGTAACTCATATATTAACAAGTCTTTTTTCATTTCTAGCAGTTCTGATTCTGTTTGCTGCCTCATACTGCTCCCGATCCCCCCACATAGCATAACTTTTAGGGCATCCCATTCCACTGCTGCTGATAAAGCTGTGTTATGTTCAAAGTACTCCCTAATAGTATTACTGAGCGATTCACGGAATGCAAAGACTTCCGGCATCGCTGGCTGCAGCTGCCATGTGGGGATCAATGGGGTCCGATTTTCCCAGGCGAGTGTGACAAACTGCGGATTATGGTCCGAGTGAGTGCGTCCTAAGTAATATGTGTCTACTACATATGGGAGTAGGGAGGGTGTTCTCAAGAACCTGTCTAGGCGGACATTTAGCGTGTGCGGTGCTGAGTAGAAGGAGTATATCTACAACCTGTGGTAGCAATGTCTTCATATGTCCACCAGGTTCCACCTGTTTGTCTAGTCTCCCAATTTGGTTGTGTTACTAGATGCGGTGGTGTCTCGCAGGGGTGGGAAGGATCTGTCTAGGTCTAAATCTAGGACACTGTTGAAGTGTCCCCCTAACAACCATGGTAGTTCGCACCACTTAGCATATACCTGGGAAAGTGATTTCCAGAAAGTTCCCTGTTCTGTGTTTGGGGCATAGCTATTGCCCAATAGGAGGTGATGTCCGTCTAACCTACCCTTTGTGAGCACATATCTACCTTCTTTGTCTCGTACGACTTCTTCCTCCAAAAAAAGGATAACTGGACAAATCCAAATCAATGCCCTCAAGCAAATGAGGAGAAATCTGTGGTATATACTCTGCCCCTCCATTTCCTCCTGCATGATCTGTTCCAGATCGGGCGTCGATATCAGACTGGGTGGGTGTTTCTTGCTGCTCTGGCCACGGGTTCTGGGTCCAGCAGTTATGTCGGTCTGAGTGCTGGGTATTCCAGATGGGCGAGGTCAGTCCCACGTATCCTGTGGTGTGTCAAAATATCTTGTTTTGCCATCTGCCACCACTCGGAGTCCTGCTGGGTATAGCAATGAGTATTGAATGATTAATTGCAGGAGTTCATGTCTAACTTGCACTCTTAATGTATATTACGAGAAAAAAAAAACTCTCACATTTTCTATTTTAATGTCTGGAAGCTTTCTCTTTTCACGCAAAATCGAATCTCTGTCCCTATAATGCAGTACCTTGAAAATGAGAGAGCGGGCCCCAATTCCAGGCGCCCGTCTTCTGGAGGGGATTCGATGTGCTTGTTCTATCGTGAAGTAGGGGGGCAGAGAGGAAGTGGGCAGTAGCTCTTTAACCCAGTGTTCCATAAATACAACCACATTTTGTCCCTCCGCTCCTTCAGGTAGTCCAATTAAGCAGATGTTACTCCGCCTGGAGCGCCCTTTTGCGTCTTTCACCCTGCCTTCCAGGTAGCGTATTGTGAGCATGCGCGTTTTGCTGTTTTTTAATGAAGTCTTTAATTGGCTTGAATTCGGTCAGGGTATGCTCCACAGTAGTCACTCGATCTTTTAATTTTGTATGATCTGCCTTTAATAGCGTCAGGCCAGGTCCCACCTTATCAATTTTGGATTCCAGCGATACCCTGGATCTTTCAATGGCGTTTAGGATAGCATCCAGTCTGTCCTCTGGTGGGGGTTGCTAGTCTGTGTGCACCACCTGCTCCGTGTCATCTATGTTTGAAGCGTACGAGGAAATGCGGGGACCAACACCCCTAGTGCAGCCCATCTTTGGAGACTCGCAGTCTGACAGTATTGTCAGCTGTCTGGTAGGAGGGCATGCGCCAGTCGCAGCGTCTTCTAATATATCAGATGGTGCCTTTCTCGGGCTAGTGGTGTGGTAAAGGGGAGCTTGTGATTCAACTCAACCACAATACATAATTGTTACCTCCAGCTAATGGGAACACAAGTTGGTCGCACACTGCTCGTCACACCAGCAAGTTGCCCCAAAGGACTGTGGTGAATGTAGTGGCGACGGCGGGTACGCCTATGCCACGATGTGTAAAAAGAAAAAAGTATGTGTTGCATTTAGCCATCCCTGGACACGTGTTTCGAGGTAGTTGCCTCTCGTCAGCAGGGAGCAGGACAATGTAAAGGGGAGCCGAGTGGACTGCCAAAATGTAATTAAAACAGGTCAAATACCTCTCATGGCGCGCAGGTGCAGAACCAGGGCTCGTCAGCCCGATAGCTCACGGGAGCCGTAACAATTTGAACACAAGTTGGTCGCACACTGCTCGTCACACCAGCAAGTTGCCCCAAAGGACTGTGGTGAATGTAGTGGCGACGGCGGGTACGCCTATGCCACGATGTGTAAAAAGAAAAAAGTATGTGTTGCATTTAGCCATCCCTGGACACGTGTTTCGAGGTAGTTGCCTCTCGTCAGCAGGGAGCAGGACAATGTAAAGGGGTGCCGAGTGGACTGCCAAAATGTAATTAAAACAGGTCAAATACCTCTCATGGCGCGCAGGTGCAGAACCAGGGCTCGTCAGCCCGATAGCTCACGGGAGCCGTAACAATTTGAACACAAGTTGGTCGCACACTGCTCGTCACACCAGCAAGTTGCCCCAAAGGACTGTGGTGAATGTAGTGGCGACGGCGGGTACGCCTATGCCACGATGTGTAAAAAGAAAAAAGTATGTGTTGCATTTAGCCATCCCTGGACACGTGTTTCGAGGTAGTTGCCTCTCGTCAGCAGGGAGCAGGACAATGTAAAGGGGTGCCGAGTGGACTGCCAAAATGTAATTAAAACAGGTCAAATACCTCTCATGGCGCGCAGGTGCAGAACCAGGGCTCGTCAGCCCGATAGCTCACGGGAGCCGTAACAATTTGAACACAAGTTGGTCGCACACTGCTCGTCACACCAGCAAGTTGCCCCAAAGGACTGTGGTGAATGTAGTGGCGACGGCGGGTACGCCTATGCCACGATGTGTAAAAAGAAAAAAGTATGTGTTGCATTTAGCCATCCCTGGACACGTGTTTCGAGGTAGTTGCCTCTCGTCAGCAGGGAGCAGGACAATGTAAAGGGGTGCCGAGTGGACTGCCAAAATGTAATTAAAACAGGTCAAATACCTCTCATGGCGCGCAGGTGCAGAACCAGGGCTCGTCAGCCCGATAGCTCACGGGAGCCGTAACAATTTGAACACAAGTTGGTCGCACACTGCTCGTCACACCAGCAAGTTGCCCCAAAGGACTGTGGTGAATGTAGTGGCGACGGCGGGTACGCCTATGCCACGATGTGTAAAAAGAAAAAAGTATGTGTTGCATTTAGCCATCCCTGGACACGTGTTTCGAGGTAGTTGCCTCTCGTCAGCAGGGAGCAGGACAATGTAAAGGGGTGCCGAGTGGACTGCCAAAATGTAATTAAAACAGGTCAAATACCTCTCATGGCGCGCAGGTGCAGAACCAGGGCTCGTCAGCCCGATAGCTCACGGGAGCCGTAACAATTTGAACACAAGTTGGTCGCACACTGCTCGTCACACCAGCAAGTTGCCCCAAAGGACTGTGGTGAATGTAGTGGCGACGGCGGGTACGCCTATGCCACGATGTGTAAAAAGAAAAAAGTATGTGTTGCATTTAGCCATCCCTGGACACGTGTTTCGAGGTAGTTGCCTCTCGTCAGCAGGGAGCAGGACAATGTAAAGGGGTGCCGAGTGGACTGCCAAAATGTAATTAAAACAGGTCAAATACCTCTCATGGCGCGCAGGTGCAGAACCAGGGCTCGTCAGCCCGATAGCTCACGGGAGCCGTAACAATTTGAACACAAGTTGGTCGCACACTGCTCGTCACACCAGCAAGTTGCCCCAAAGGACTGTGGTGAATGTAGTGGCGACGGCGGGTACGCCTATGCCACGATGTGTAAAAAGAAAAAAGTATGTGTTGCATTTAGCCATCCCTGGACACGTGTTTCGAGGTAGTTGCCTCTCGTCAGCAGGGAGCAGGACAATGTAAAGGGGTGCCGAGTGGACTGCCAAAATGTAATTAAAACAGGTCAAATACCTCTCATGGCGCGCAGGTGCAGAACCAGGGCTCGTCAGCCCGATAGCTCACGGGAGCCGTAACAATTTGAACACAAGTTGGTCGCACACTGCTCGTCACACCAGCAAGTTGCCCCAAAGGACTGTGGTGAATGTAGTGGCAACGGCGGGTACGCCTATGCCACGATGTGTAAAAAGAAAAAAGTATGTGTTGCATTTAGCCATCCCTGGACACGTGTATCGAGGTAGTTGCCTCTCGTCAGCAGGGAGCAGGACAATGTAAAGGGGTGCCGAGTGGACTGCCAAAATGTAATTAAAACAGGTCAAATACCTCTCATGGCGCGCAGGTGCAGAACCAGGGCTCGTCAGCCCGATAGCTCACGGGAGCCGTAACAATTTGAACACAAGTTGGTCGCACACTGCTCGTCACACCAGCAAGTTGCCCCAAAGGACTGTGGTGAATGTAGTGGCGACGGCGGGTACGCCTATGCCACGATGTGTAAAAAGAAAAAAGTATGTGTTGCATTTAGCCATCCCTGGACACGTGTTTCGAGGTAGTTGCCTCTCGTCAGCAGGGAGCAGGACAATGTAAAGGGGTGCCGAGTGGACTGCCAAAATGTAATTAAAACAGGTCAAATACCTCTCATGGCGCGCAGGTGCAGAACCAGGGCTCGTCAGCCCGATAGCTCACGGGAGCCGTAACAATTTGAACACAAGTTGGTCGCACACTGCTCGTCACACCAGCAAGTTGCCCCAAAGGACTGTGGTGAATGTAGTGGCGACGGCGGGTACGCCTATGCCACGATGTGTAAAAAGAAAAAAGTATGTGTTGCATTTAGCCATCCCTGGACACGTGTTTCGAGGTAGTTGCCTCTCGTCAGCAGGGAGCAGGACAATGTAAAGGGGTGCCGAGTGGACTGCCAAAATGTAATTAAAACAGGTCAAATACCTCTCATGGCGCGCAGGTGCAGAACCAGGGCTCGTCAGCCCGATAGCTCACGGGAGCCGTAACAATTTGAACACAAGTTGGTCGCACACTGCTCGTCACACCAGCAAGTCGCCCCAAAGGACTGTGGTGAATGTAGTGGCGACGGCGGGTACGCCTATGCCACGATGTGTAAAAAGAAAAAAGTATGTGTTGCATTTAGCCATCCCTGGACACGTGTTTCGAGGTAGTTACCTCCAGCTAATGCCCTCCCAAGTTGCTCACAGAATCTGTGTCCATGGCACCATTTCTCAGATGGGCACAAGCATGCTCAGCCTCAACGATACGTGTATGCTAGCGAACCACGGTAGCGTATTGCGAAGTTTGTGCAAGACTAACCTTGAGCTATCCGGTGCCTTTATCACCCTGCAACTCGGGGGAATGCCAGGTTTGCATCGCAGTTGTGGTGTATGGCTGAAACCCAAGCAACCCTCAGATGCCAAGAATGTGCTGAAAATTCGGTGTGGATCTGGCAGGGGGGCTCTTTGTTGTGTGCAAGGCTTCAAGTAACAAGACCCCTAACACAGACGGGCTCCTACTGTCGCTTGTAGTCTATTGTGGCCAGTGATGACCCTCCTCCATCACTCAGAGCAGACTCCTTTCACCAGTTCCTAGGCCTCAGTGGTCTTACTAGGTTGTCGTTAGGGTGTTATGCGTTACAGGTGAGGTTTCATGTGCCCAGCGAGGCTTGGTCTTCGACCTACCGGGTGCTTGCCTGCAGTGAAACTCCTTTTGTGGCCTCATGCACCAGCTCCTTAGTACGTTCCGGTCGTTTTTGCTCACCCGATGTCTCCTTCTGTGTTGTGGTGCGTTTCTACAGGCCTCCATAGCAGTGTCTCCCATATCTCACCGGCTTCCTCCTGTGGTGCTCCGTTGCTGCTGGGTGCACACGTCCTCACTCTTGCAGCTCTGTACCTTGAATCTCCGCTGTGCCCATGACTCATTCTCCGGGGCCTGCCTCTGTGACCCTATCGTCGGGTTCCTCTCTGCGGCACCTCCCAACTGCCTGCCTATGAGCACCACTCCAGGCCCAGACCCCATCTTGAGTCCGTCAGCAGAGCACGGCCGCTCAGACAGCGCATCTCCAGTCTCTGCCGCCGCAAGACAGACTGGGGCATGCAGAGACTACTGCCTGGTCCTAACTCGGTAAGTTCCGTGCAATGGCGTATACATTTGGCGGATTAAGGGGATTCAAAGTGGAGCGGCTCTAAAATGCATCTGCCATCTTGCTCCTGCAGGCCATGCCCCTCTGACCACCATCTCATATTGTATAATATTGATACCCACTTCAGATTCCACCCAGCATTAACAGATAAACCTAAGCACTGGACCAGAAACATCAAACAAGTCCCAATAACTGAACTGCAATCTAGGATTTGCGTCCAACTACAGCGTCACTCTCTCACTCATACCGTTGATGGTCTCACTGCCCACTATAATACAGCGATGACGGAAGTTCTCGACCAAGTGGCATCGCTCAAACTAAAGCAATTGAGATCAGTCCAATCAAAATCTGGGTTCAAATCATGAGAGGAGACAACTCAGACTGGCTGAAAGGGGACAGAACCCCTTGACAATGCACCTAAGCCTCTTTCTTTCACAACCACTTTAACACCCCTCACAAACTAGCAGCGAATGCAATAGATTTGGCTGGTAACTGTAAGCGCCTAGGATTGGAGAGTTTATGTTTGTTGTATTGTGGCTGGTCAGTTACTTAAAGAAAGAATGGGCCAATTAGTGAATGGATGAATAGATGAATACGTGACAAAGTGCCTGATGGTTGAATACAGAAATCCAAAAATGGAAAATCCAGTAACTTTCAGTTAAAAACGACCTATTGGCTTTGCTGATTCTTGTTTTGGTTTGGCAGAGACAAAAGAGGAATTGGAGATCACTACCAGGGAACTTAACAGGAAACACAATTCTTTTACACAGAGGGTACGCAACAGTACTATTGAAGTTTTGGATGTGCTGATTGAATACAAAATGAAGTTGGGTTGCCAGTTTACACAAATTTACTCACTATAACAATCTGTTACATTTAAATATCTTTCAGAATAATTCTCTGGATATTTATATTTACAACTCGTTCGTTTTCAAAAATAAAATTCAGGCTTCAAACATTCAAAACAAAACGAGAAAAGATTTCCAAAAGTATCTTGCAAGAGGAAATATGAGTTTCATAGCATAGAATGGAATTGCCAACACAGAAAAATAACAAGAAAAGATTAATTTAGAATCATAAAAAAAATTACCTTCAAAGACGTGTTTTTCAAAATAGGTGCTCCCCACAGATTGAACACATGTGCAATCGTGTATAATCATGCGCAAGTGGGCTTTATCAAGAAAGGATACAGAATTGAAAGGTTTATGAATAAATGTTCCAGTGTTTGTGGACCACAGTGGTATCCATTTGAAAGATAATCAAATTACAATACTTGATGTCATCAGCAATTAACGTCGAATGAATATGGACCATGTGATAAAACTTTATGTTTTCACTTATGAAAGTGTCCATGGAGTCATGTGCATGGGCAGGATGACAGACAGCAAAAGTACCACATGCTCCGCTTAAATCAGCATTTTCAGGTCTTGGAATCGAAGCTGGTTAGACTCATAACATCCCAGAGGCTTGAATAAATGTTTTGGGTTTAGTTGTTTTATTTGAGGTTTTGAAGATCATGAACCACAATAGGCATGAAAGAAAGACTTTGATACTCAGGCTCTTGATCAATAGAAGAGCGAAGGTAAGAAGCAGAAGGTATTGTTTTAAATGTGATGAGATCCAACTTGCAGAGGCAGGATTTATAAGTATTACATGGACAGTGATCAGCACTGCTGTGCCAAGTATGATTAATTCAGTAGCATTTACTGAACTAGGTTTATTTGGTTGGACACACACATATTACGCATATGGTTCTTTTTCAGTGTGAATACGTTGTGCATCCTGGAGAAGAGTCTGCTAAACTCTAAATACAACAAGGGATTTCTTATTCCACTACTGGCTTGGAATATATCTGATGTTCTTTACTCTCGTACATCTTTTTCAGTTCTTAGAACTGGGGTATGTTATGTAATAAATACTTATAGAGTGCGACAAATACCCGTGGAAGTCAAGGCGCTAGTTCATGGTGAGAAACTGATATAGTACCTGATAGATTCCTTGATTGACAAATAGCCGTGCTTTTAAAGCTTTTATGAACAACAACAGATTTGATGTGGCTCTTATATGGGGTGGCAGCAGATTCCACTCTTTGGCTGTTGATGTAACAAAGCTTCTCCCCCGCTCCAGTTTGTATGTCTAAATCTATTGCCCTCTAATTACTGGGCACCCACAGATCGAAGAATTCTCCTAGGTCAGAACCATTTGAAAGAATTCTGCAGAAAACCGGACCAGTGCCATAGAGGGCCTTGTGGGCTAGGAACAGGGCCTTGAATTTCACACGTTGCCTAACCGGCAGCCAGTGGAGTTTAATGATAGCCTGCGAGATCGGTACATGTTGAGGAGTCCGACCAAGAGTCCTGGCTGCTGCATTCTGTAATACCTGAAGCCTGTTTAGAGGTTGATGCTGCATGTTCAGAAAAAAGGGCATTCCAATAATCCAATGTGGCTAATACTAGGGATAGCATTATAGTTTTGAGAGATAACAGGGATGAAAGGAAAGATCTTTCTAAGCATCCTAACAATAAAGAATGCAGAGGATGTAACGGTATGAACCTGTAATCCAAAAGCTAGTTTGTTATCTATGACGACTCATAGGTTTTTGGCTTTCTTCACAGGAGCAGGAAGCGGGCCCATTCCCTTGGGCCACCAGGAAGGGGACCATAGGGAAGGGTTGTTCCCCCCAAAAAATAACTTCAGGTTTCCCAGAGTTAAGTTGTAGACAGTTTTGGCCCATCCATTTTCCAGTTTCTCTCATGCGATCACGGAAATGTCCGCCCTTCAAATTATGGGGTGATGACATAGTTATCACTCTCTGAGTATCTTCTGCACAGGAGGTAAGGTCCAATCCACATGATCTTATCAGCACTGCCAGTGAGTTCACATACATGTTAAATAATTTGGGATTGAGAGCAGATCTCCACAAGGCAGGGAAACTGTTGGGTGATATGGGGGCCCAAGGCCACCATTTGACTCCTGCCTGATAAAAAGAGTCTTAACAGTTTTAGCGCTGAGCGCCCGACAACAGCATCAAGAAGGAGATGATTTTTGTACCTTATCTAATAGGAGAAAGTTTGCATATTTCATGCCATTGCTTCTTCCATATATACAGAGACGTTTGAAGGGCCTCGGCCAATCAGGGGGCGGTGGGCCTGATAGAGCCAGCTCTATTCTGTAGAGAGTCCTGCCCGGATGGCTTTGACCAATTCTTAAAGGGATTGTTTTAAATAGTGTTTTTCTTTCATTTACTTTTAATATGGCTGATATGTACAGATAGTTCACAGAGAAATGTTGTGTTAATGTTTCATGCAACATCCATAAAAAAGCTTCTTTTAGATCATGACATGACCTCACATATGGAGATTATTTCCTGTGTGATTTTAGTGAGCTGCTGCTGTTACAATATTAAGAACCACGCATCACTATCCCTGTATATTAGATATAAGACGAGTGTGCCTGTGCACTGCCCGTGACCTGGCCAAAAAAGGACAAGAAAGAGCTAAAACTGGATCATTAATTCAAAGCTGTTCCGAACATGGGCCCCCAAAATACGTTTGGCCAAGGGCCCCAAAATATTTAAGACGTCCCTTCGTATATAGACTGTAATAGAACGCTGATGTACAATACGAAATAAAATACCCCCAACTGCAAGGACTGAAGATCTGACAATGCAAGTCACTCAAAAAGCCATGGACCTACAGAGAGAGGCCTGAAGCCTTGCGGCCCTCTATGCTCACGGGATATCCCTATTATGCTCAGTTCGGGGTACTTTATCCCGTATATAATAACATAATGCAAAGGACCCAACAACCTGTGTTTTGCTTTTTCAGTTGTTCAAAAGCGGATTTGTCAGATGCAGTATATGGTGCACTTCTAGGGTAAACAGAAACCATGGTTTGACTGCAAGAACCATACCATGTTCAACTGCCGTCGCTTCAATTCTTCATACAGCTGAAGGTTAACGCTTTTCTGTGTTTTGTGCGTGCGTGGTGGAACGCGCGTGGGCCTGAGAAACAACACAACATGAGGCGCTGCCTCCCCTATAGGCTGGTCACATCACAGATTCACACAAAGCACCTTGGTCGAGGTGGGCGTCTCCATCACTAAGGCTGCTAAAGGGGCTTCTTACTCATTTATTTCCGTTGCAGTGCTTTTTTTTTCTAGCGTGTATTGGTAGACTATGGACTTCGCTGCGCTAGGCACCAGCACAGCATCTGATCTCTGCCTCCTGTTGGTGGCTTGATGACGCACAATGCAGTAAACACAGTTTGGAAGGTTTCGTGTACTCACTTCGTGAGGAGCCGAGGAGTCCAGGAGCTCGTGCGTCCGCGTCCTGTGGGCTCGCGCTGTGAACCAAGTGCAGGGAATGGAGGGAAGAGACAAAAAGCAGAACCACGACTGAACAACTTCCTTCTCGCGCACATTAGGGCAGCCAGGCCGTTTCCTGGTAGATAAAGTCTCCTCTCCTGTGAGGTAGGGGGTTTTGCTTAATCCCAGGCTGCCTTTTGTAGCCAGGCTAATTGTACTTTACATTAGTTTAACTCACTATGGTGCACGGTTGACTTCTGACTTCCTCCTCTTTTTCCCTATCAGTCAGCATTGCCTTTCCTATATTCCCATTCCTATAGATACTTACAATGCGCAGTATCCATTGCAATAATAGAATGTACGAGTCTTTATTGAACGACTATTACATTTTTCTCAGAAATTCTCTTGCTATATTTTCTTGCACTTGAACCCTTTCTTACAGCATGAGCCCATGTCCTTTCCGAGAAGAGGCCAACCTTGGACAGCAGCACGAGCGCTGCGCGAGTCGTGTACTCTTGCGCCACCTAGTGTTAGTAGAGGCACACTGCTTGTCTGAACTGAAGTCGCAATACTAGTGGACAAAGCGCCAGGCAGCCGCATCACGGGTAGGGGTGGGCGGAATTTGCGAAAGTGACTTTCGCAAATTATCGCGAAAATGTTACAAATCTCCGCAAACACGCGGAAATATCGCGAAGATGCGGAAGTTTTTTCCCCGCCCGTTTGCGGTATTTTCTGCATGGTCGCGGCTCGCCGACTTACCCATGCGGTTGCTTGCTGGCGCGGCCATCTTGTTTTGACTCTTCTCGCGGTGCATGATCGCGAGAAGGAAGACGTGATCGCGCGACCAATGACATTACTGTGGGCGCGAACTGTCGCGAGACAGCGCAAATGGCTACCAACAATCCAACATCTTGTGGAGAACGCGACCGGATCGGGAAAACTTGTCGGCGAACGCGGGGATTCAGGTAAGGCGATCGCGCGCGCGCGAGAATTTATTATTTTACAGCGCGAGCAAGAACCAAAATATCGCTAAGCTGCGGAATGCGGAAATTTTGACATTTTCGCGCTCTCCGCGGAACGCGAAAATGTCAAATTATTGCCATTTCCCCGAGCGGAACGGAAATTTAGCCCAGGCCTAATCACGGGGCATATTATCAAGCACGTCGTTAAAATTATCGCCGCTTTAGCAGCAGAAAACTGCCGCTAAAGCGGCGATAACGATCTTGATAATATGCCCTGGAGAATTCCCATAGAAGCCCATGTTGACACCAGAACATGGGCTTCTATGGGAATTCTCAAGGGCATATTATCAAGCCCATTATCGCCGCTTTCGCGGCAGTTTTCTGCCACTATAGCGGCGATAGTTTTAACGCCGCTTCTTGATAATATGCCCCTTGCTTTCCGTAATTTTTATATTTTGCGTTTTTTATTTAGCGCAAACTCGACCCGTAGGTATTGAAGCGCATTACATGAGCACCACTTACGTTACCCAAGGACACATTCACTTTTGGTAGACACGGGGAGATTAAGGGGCATATCAGCAACAACCGGCGATAATTATCGCTAAGCGGACTTAGCGCTAGGATAATTATCACTGGCTAACGTGGATTTTTATCGCTGACATAGCACGCTATTAGCAACGCTTATCTCAAAAGCGATAAAAATCCTAGCGGTAACTGCCTAACGTGAGATTATTGCCGGCGATGATCTCACGAAATGTGGCGCTAGCTTGTTGATAGGGCCTCACAAACTTAGCTATGATATCCACATTCCATAGAATATCATGGCTAAGTCAGTCCTGAAGCAGGCGTAAGGAAAGTAGCGATAACGGGGGTTATTGCTACTTTTCTTGCCGCTATGCTTCATAGCGTGGGGCTTGAGGATAGGAGAAATGTCGCTTAGCGACATTTCTCCTGTCATGTCAGGTCAGGAACGCCCACTTTGCATCTCATTAGAGATGCAAAGCTGGGCGTTGAGAATTTGTGCGCTAATGCAAATGCTAGTGCGCTAATGCAAGGATTCACACGTTAGCGTGACCTTGCTAAATAGGCGATAAAATTATCGCCGCTTTTCGGGCGAAAACGGCCGCAAAAGCAGCGATAATTTTCTATCGCTGCCTTGTAAATATGCCCCTAAGTAATTTTTCCCAGAATTACAGGGTGTTGAGCGTCCCTGCCGAGACTCGAACCTGGTTCCCCCACCTCCAAGGTCGGCAGCTCTGGGGTATTACGAGTTGGCCGCCTTTTTGATGCGTGGATGCCGGTATCGCTGATTTGGGCCAGTATCCCGGCACCAAATTCTGGATGCAGTCTGCTACCCTGACTGCTGCAGAGAGTGAGCGGGAGCTGGGCAATGCTGCTGCCCGCAGCCTCTCCCCCTTAAACGTCTGATTGGGCCTGGTGTCTCCAGGTCTAGAAACATCAGCTTCTGGTTTTGTGGACCTGATAATTCCTGGGCTGAGAGATGTGGAATAGAGAGTTGTTGAACTTCACTTGGAATTATCGCTAGATATATAAAATGCAGGCTTCAAATAGCAAACGTGACAAAGGCGACTCAGCCCCTGAACCCCGGGACGGTTGGTAAAATGAGTACCATAGTCAGGCCCGGCTCAAGGAATTTTTATTTGGGTAGGCCAAGGATGTATTTGGGTAGGCCCCTGCGGGCCCGATTTGTCACTTATTAGTCTAGCCAGGCCTGGTTCAGGGCCCTCGTTTATCTCTCCTTAGTCTTACAAGGGCCCAGAAAAACACATTTGTTTCTTTCTAAATCTTTTTCTAAACGTTATCACTCTCAAAAAGTTTTTTTTTTTTCATGTAATGTTCCTTTGATGGGAAGAGGAGGTTTCTGAGGTGGGAGTAAGTGAGACTTCTCAGGCTGTCCCTCATGACCTCCTCCTCAGATTCCCTCACTGCCACCCTCCACTAGCACCCCTCATCTCTCCGTAACCCCCCCTATTGACCTCGTCCTCGGATTACCGCACTACCACCCGCCACCAGCACCCCTCATCTCTCTGTAGTCCCCCCATTGACATCCTCCTTGGATTCCATCACTGCCACTCTCCACCAGCGCCCCTCATCCCTCCGTAGCCCCACCCTATTGACCTCCTCCTCAGATTTCCTCACTGCCATCCACCACCAGCGCACCTCATCTCTCCGTAGCCCCCCCATTGACCTCGTCCTTGGATTCCCTCACTGCCACCCGCCACCAGCACCCCTCATCTCTCCGTAGCCCCACCCTATTGACCCCCTCCTCGGATTTCCTCACTGCCACCCGCCACCATCTCTCCATGGCCCCCCTATTGACCTCCTTGTCGAACTCCCTCACTTCCACCCTCCTCCAGTGCCTCTCATCTCTTCAAAGCCCCTCATCCTTATGACCTCCTCCTCAGATTCCCTCACTACCACCCTCCACGAGCGCCCCTCATCTCTCAGTAGCCACTCGCTCATATGCATTTCATTTGTTGTATAGCGCTATTCATATCAGTGTAGGGTGTCACAGTACTTCACATCATGCACACATTATACAGAGACAATCAATCATGCAAGAATGTAAATCAGTCTACAGGGAATGTCACATAAGCAATGAGGATTACAAGGTGTAGGAATCACACGCCATCCATACTGATGGGCAGTATATTCTAAGAGAGTTTGGTCTGGGGAAGCACAAACTCAGGATTTAAAGCATACCCCAGTAATTAGGGGTTGGCCTTACTGATAAAAATGTATCTCTTCCCAAACAAACTCTTTTTAGCGACATTAGAATAATGAAAGACTGGGGAAGTTCTAACTATATTACAATACAAACAAGCATTGGCATAGCCAATAGGTCTCGCCTTTGGGACCTTATAAGTGTTTAGCCATGCAACAGTTGCAAAACTAAATACTTATAAGGTCCCAAAAGCGAGACCTATTGGCTATGCAAAGCGAAAGTGATCGCGATCACGATCAAACATCAAAGCGGCCGTGCGGCTGCGAAACCGAAAGTAATGGCGGTAAAGCGCGGCGCGCGCGCCCGCGCACATGCACTGTGGCTCTAGGCTGGCCTGGTAGCACTTTTTGGAGCCCTCTCAATAAGTCTCGCCAGACAAGCGCATGCGCTGGATCAGGCGAGACCTAAAAACAAGCTAAATTCTAACTATTTCATTCTTGTTTGCTTGCAGCTCTTTGATGACAGTTCATAGGTCACTGTCCTATGAAAGGATTGTAACTTCTGAACTGCAAGTAACACAAGAATCTCTGTGACAAAGGCAGTAACCCACTGAGCTATCCACATAAAATACAGTTTATCTGCATTTCGATACTACCAACAGACAAAGGATTGGCAGGATCATTGATCACCAGTTATCTGGACATTTATATTGTTGTCTTAAATCCGTGGCAGAGCCGGCCTTGATAATGATAAACACTGTTTAAATAAAGCATACAAGAAGTATGTGTCTTGCTGGGCCTTCCCTGATGATTATAAAACGAAGAACAAATAGCAAGACATTCTATCCACTTCTCAGTTCCAAGTCACAGCTCGATCTGATAAGCAGCTGCAGGGGCCAGGAAAGGTGAATCCAGAGAAACGAGCTTTTTTTTTCCCACGTGGAATAGAAAAGGAAATATCCACACAGCAGAACGGTTAAGGTAACCTGGTGCCAAATACAGGATTTGTTCCCTTTGCCATGCCCCTATCTTACCTGACCGAGTGGGCAGGGACACAGCCCACCTTTCTAAATGGAGATGCGTGATTGGCGGTGCCTATGAGAGAGAGCCCAGGCCCAATCATGCAACTCCCAGAACAGGAAGACAAACAACTTGGGGGCAAATTAACAAGCAAACAAACAAACAATAAAAAATTATCACCGTTTTCGGCCGAAAAGCGGCGATAATTTCATCGCCTAATCAGCAAGGTCACGCTAACGCGTGAAACCTTCCTTTAGCGTCAGGATTCCTAACGCCCAGCTTTGCATCTCTAATGAGATGCAAAGTGGACGTTCCTGACCTGGCATGACAGGAGAAATGTCGCTAAGCGACATTTCTCCTATCAGCAAGCCTAATGCTATGAAGCATAGCGTCAGGAAAAGTAGCGATAACCCCTGTTATCGCTACATTCCTTCGCCTGCTTCAGGACTAACTTAGCCATGATATCCTATGGAAGGTGGATATCATGGCTGAGTTTGTGAGTCCCTATCAACTAGCTAACGCGAGGTTATCGCTGGGTTTCCAGCGATAATCTCACGTTAGCCAGTTAGCGCTAGGATTTTTATCGCTGATGAGATAAGCGTTGCTAATAGCACGCTATCTCAGCGATGAAAATCGGCGCTAGCCGATGATAATTATCCGAGCGCTAAGTGTGCTCAGCGATAATTATCGCCGGTTGTTGTTGATATGCCCCAAAGTTCGAATGAACGTTTTAAACGAAACATGCCATTTACTACTGGCCCTCATGCCGTCTCTGCCTGTGCCAAGGCTCATGTTTGGGTGGGCCAGGCTCATGTTTGGGTGGGCCTGGCCCACCCGCTCTACCCAGGCCTGACCATAATATGAGTGATATTAATAGTAAGAGCTAATAATTACACTGCTTAGTGGCAGCAGAAGTGGGGTATGAACTCCTACATTAAATAAAGCTAGTGTAAGAGGGTGGCACGCTTATTAGCGTGACTTCTGCGGGAAGACAGACTGCACATGGCACCGTATGCGTGACATTGCTTTGGTAAAGAGGATGCGAACTTGGTAATATTTGGTGAATTGTTGTAAGGACGTGGGGCAGTATAAGTACAATCATTAGTGAATAAGGGGGTACACGTAGCAATGTGAGTGTCATTTGTTGAAGAGCATGTGCACTGGTCGTGTATGATTGTGAGCTGTCATGAAGTATGTCATGCACTTGATGCAGTATGACAGGTGAGTGTGTGCTCTATCCCCAGAAATCTTTATTCAGCTTCACAGCCATAAAGCACACGAAAGCCATCACAAATTAAAATACATACAATCCTTTTAGATAGAAATAAATTAAATACGTCAAAAACTATAAAATCCATTCATGTACAGTTCAATGTGTAAATCTAAAGGTATATTCCATTATTGGAGGTAAGGTGCCAAGTTCTAACGTGCTGTGAAAACGACCCTCTACACTGCAATATTTTTGTGTCTGAGCCTCGTCATGTGTTGCAAAAACTGTGAGACTGCAAACACAATAGGTTGTCTAATATCGCCTCTCAAGATCCAAATTACTAATCTCTAATCCCGATTCCCAAATTACGACATAATGGTAGAATCCATTTCCTTCTGTACCCAAGGTATGTGGGATAAAAAAAACTAAAGCATGTTCAATTGCTTCAGTAACCTCGGTACAGAAAGGACAAAGCCCATCAGACTCCTTGGGAACGCTCTGCCATTTTGCCATAATGGAGCAGAGTGGCAGGAGCCCTGGCCAACATGTTATGTATAGTATCTTGGCTTGGCTCATCCAGGAAAACAACTCTAATATATTCGCCTGTAATCTCAAGAAAAGAGGTTGTAAGGGAACCTACCCTTGGTTGCCCTAGAAAGGAATCATGTATGTACAGCCAGTATGAACCCTTTAACAAAGCTTTTGATACCTCAGAAGATTCCAAAGGGGTGGACCATAGGTTCCCGCATCCAATCAGGAGAAGGCATAGTTTTATAAACCTGAGCCAAGAGATCTTACGTGCCCCAGGACATCCTCAAGGCCCCGTCTGTAGGAAATCAAATCTAGGGTCGCCCAGAGCCTATGCCACTACAGTGTAGGTCTCAGTGCCTGTTAGACCTAACATTCATGACTTTTTTGCTTTCTGACCTCCTGTTTTGCTGACTTGCTTTTTGCTGGCTTTAGGGTTCTAAGCACTTTGTCACTGCTAACCAGTAGTAAAGTGCAGGTGCTCTTTCCCTAAAACACAGTAACATTGGCAGACCCACAATTGGCACATTTAATTTACTTATAAGTCCCCCCTAGTAAAGTGCACTACATTTACCCTGGGCCTGTAAATTAAATGCTGTTGAGCCTGCAGCACTGATGGTGCCGCCTACTTCAGAAGCCCTTTTAAGCATGTCTCTGGCCTGTCATTGCAGAGCCTGTGTGTGCAGTTCAAACTGCCATTTCGACCTGGGAAGTTAACCAACTTGCCAGGCCCAAACCTTCCTTTCTAATACATATGTCACCCCTAAAATAGGCCCTAGACAGCCCAAAGGGCAGGGTACCGTATAATAAAGAAGTTGGGCATGTACTTTTAAGTTTCACATGTCCAGGTAGTGAATAACTCTTACATTCGTTTCACTACTGCAAGACCTATCTCTTTCATAGGTTAACATTGGAATACATTATTAAATCTTATATGTGTCATTTTCAATTGTGACAAGATCGATGTTAGACTTGACAGCCTTAGGGTGGTCTGCCCCCCAACGTTTTGCGTACCTCCTCCATTTTTCTGATCTCGATTTTGCTGGTTTTAGGACTCTGAACACTCTACCACTGCCAAACAGTGCTAAAGTGTATGTGCTATCTCCCTAAAACATGGTAACATTGGCTAATTGTAAGAAGGTAGGATCCTTCTAGCATGGTTACTCCCACATTTTGCTGCTGATCAGGACCCCAGTCACTGTGCTTCTTTCTTAAATTTGACATGCTAAGTACTTGTCTACCCCCACAATTGGCTTCTGATGTACCCCTATAAGTCACTAGTATATTGTACTGGGGTACCCAGGGCATAGGTACACCAGGGCTCTCCCATGGGCTGCAACATGTATTATGCCACCCATGGAACAGATATACGTCTTCTTATATCTGAGGTCACTACATTTAAAACCTATAAGTCACCCCTAAGGCAGGCCTTTCAATAATGAAGGCAGGGTGCTGGGCTATTAGCGTGAGGTTGCCCCTGCATGAGCAGGACACCCCATAAAAACCCTAGAGTCCATTCTCCAAGCTTTGTAAGGGCGGTCAACCATTTTAATACATATATTGGCCACCCATCACTACGCAATTGCTAACTATATAGTGGCTGTGCCAAACCTGGGCATGTTTGGTATCAAACATGCTGGAATCATGCCCCAACACCGTTGCTGCTGTTGGAGGTATGATTCCATGAACTGGGGGGCTCATCCGGGAAGCCCCCAGTACCGCCAGCAAGCTAATGCTGCTGCCAACCCCAGACACGATTCTGTCCTCATGCTGCTGAGCTGAGCTGAGCTGAAGCAGGGGAAGGTAGAACAATAGGTTTTCTGTCACAGGGAGGTGTGACCACCTCCCTTTTGACAGGAGTCAGTGTATTGGGCTGGGTTGGGGGTGCTTGCCAGTACCACCAGACTGCTTTGAAGGGCACATTGGTGCCCTCCTTGCATACTCCAGTTGGAACCAGTTCTGGGAACCCTTGGCTCCTGCTCTGGCATGAAACTGGACAAAGGACATGAGAGTATCCTCCCCTCTGTCCAGCCCCTCTTCTGGGAGGGACCCCTGAGTCATCCTAATCCCCTTCTTAGGGTATAAAAGGGCTTACCTGTGGGTGGGTTATTAGATTTGTCATGGGACAAGACTGAAGCCTGATACCATGTCACTCTTCGACTGTCTGGACACTTGAACTTTGCTGGACTTAGCCTGGAACAGAGATGGCATCAAGGACTCCTACTGCTCCTGGTCTCACTGTTCTGCAAGTCTTTTTCATCATCTGTGTCTGTGCCTCTTCCAGGATCTTCAACAGACCTGTGGGCATCAAGGACACCCGAAGTAATCCCACTTGGAGTGAAGGAGTCACACCCCCGCATCTGCAGGCACTGCAACAAAGCTGACGGGTCTGCTGCTCCTGATGTCCCACGGACTTTGAAAGACTCAGCAACACAGGTGGTGGTTCTGCAACTCTCAAGGCCTGGCCTGTTCTCGCTGCAATTTTGAGACCAGTATCCCACGTGTGGGACTGAACCCCTGTGCACCGCATCGACTTGCCGTAGCCAAGGCTTGTTGGCTCTACACTACAGAGATCTTCGGGCTCCAAGAAACTCCAGTCTCCAGCTTCTCTTCCTGTGATGATCAGTGTCCTCACCACATCCTCTGCACCGTGGCCCTTCATCTTTGGTGAGGTGCTCGAGGTCCTCTTGCGACTACTATGCCCTTGGTCTTTAGGTCATCTTGTTAATCTTCTTCTGCGGACTCCCCTACTTGCTCGGGGCCTTTTCTGACTCTCCTGCTTGTAGTGAGTCCCTTGGACCTTGCTGGTTTCAAAGTTGCTCATTCTTTGCTTTACATGCCCTTTGCAGCTGCCAAGACTTGTTGGTGCTCCCACTGGAAACTGACCCCCTGGATATCGACTTCCGACGTGGTCCAGTGTGTGCACGGGTCCGGGTCTTGTTCAGCATCCCCTGGTCCTCACAGCTGCAGCGACAAGGTCACCGTCATCCCTCCTGCATCCTCTGACATTGGTGGGCATTGCTCTTACGTGCTTCCTGGTGACCTCCAAGTGGACTAGACTCTGTCCCTTGTGCTTGCAAGTTCTTCTCTTCAAGAATCCACCCTTGGATTCCACCAGACTCTTGCATAGTCTTCGCCAGCTGCATCTTTACTGAAGTCCTCCATTGTGGTCTATTGAGGTTACTGACGCACCTATGCACCATGGTATAGGTATCCTGGTTCCTGTGGTATCCACTGGTGGGGTGACTCTCCAACCTTCTTTCTTCCACAGGGTTTCATAAGGATCCACTAGGAAGTGTCCTTCATTTTCAAAACTGCAATCGCGAATTTCCCATTGACTTCTATTGAGTACGCGGCTGTGTTTCCACTCTGCACACAGCCTCCGTAGGGTTCCTGGGTAATTACTGTTAGAAATTGGGGTCTCAAGTTGGCAGGTTTTTATCCTGTCCAAGTAGGGATGCTTCTTCCTAGTCAGGATAAGTGAGTAACACTCCTAAGATAACCCCTGCTCACCCCCTTGGTAGCTTGGCACGAGCAGTCTGGCTTATCTCAGAGGCAGTGTGTGAAGCATTTGCATCGAACCAACGGTAATACAGTGAAAACACTACAAAAGACCAGTTTTAGAAAAATAGCCAATATTTATCTGTCTAATCAAAACCAAAATGATAAGAATCCAACATACAGGTATTCAGAATACTCATAAAGCAAAAATAGACTTTAAAAACAGTTCCTTGAAGTTGATAGCTCTGTCCAGGGTTTTCCCGGTGTTTTGAATAAACAAATCCAACAGTTCTGGCTGACTGTAGCATCGTGGGCCAGCTACAGTTTTGGGCAGACCCGCAAACAGTATCTTTAGAAATTGGGGGCATCGGGACCTCGCGGTGAGCTCTGAAGAGCCGGCGTCAGCAGGTGTCGGTTCTGGAGTCATTGGGACCTTGAAGTCACACGCGTTGCAGATCGAACTCCGTGCGGTTGAAGGCAGGAGCACCGGGATCAGCGGGTGTTGGGGTTGCAGTCCACAGTGCAGCATACAGCGTGCGGTGCCCACAGGTCATGGGTAGGAAGCGGCTCAGTGACAGTCGTCCAGCCGCGTCGGTGATACCAGGGCTGTAGTGCGAAGTGGGTTGGTGCTCGTTGCAGTGCTGGCAGGTCACGGTAAAGGCCGCGTTGTCATTGAAGCACTTTTTGTGGCTAACAAACAGGAGTCAATGGCGCTGGCGTCAGTGGGCCCAGACTGCGGGGTGGGATGAGTGTTGCATTGTGAACTTACGAGCAGTGGCCCCAAACCATGGTGCAGGCAGCGGCGTCGATGTCTGCTTGGAGGAACGTCGTTGGTGACGCCAGGGCTGTGGTGCGAAGCCGGATGGTACTCCGTGTTCTCTACGAGTGGTGTCTACGGGTCACGGCACAGAAAGCGGCGCTAGTGACGGCCTCGAATGGCATCATCAGTGAGACCACGTTGCAGTACGAAGTGTGGTGCTCTCTGCAGTGCCCTCAGGTCATGGAGCCGGCAGCGGCATCAGGAGTGGCGTCGTGTTGCTGTTTCCTCTGATCCTTTTGACTGGGGGTGAATGTTTGCATTGTCCAGCATTCCGTCCATCAATTGTTTATTTTGCATTTGTCGCCCTAAGTGGGAAGGGTATGCCTAGACGTGGGACCCATGCTCACTGCACCACTTGATTCAAGCTAGCTTGGCTGATGAAGGGCGATGCCCTGAAACCGGTCCTAGAATGCTTGTTTCTGGTCCAGGGAGGATCTGGCTTGGCAGTTCTGGCTGGACTGTTCCCATAAGGAACAGGGTCAAGACTGATTTGCATATGGCTGGGTCCAAACTGGGGTGGTGTGGTGAGCAAAAGAATGATAGATTAAACCCAGATCCTTGTGACTGGCGGTGAATGTTTGCATTGTCCAGCATTCCGCCCATCAATTGTTTATTTTGCAGTTGTCGCCTCAAGTGGGAAGGGTATGCCCAGACGAGGGTTCCGTGCTCACTGCACCATTTGATTCAAGCTAGCCTGGCTGATGAAGAGTGATGCCCTGAAACCGGTCCTAGGATGCTTGTTTCTGGTCCAGGGAGGACCTGGCTTGGCAGTTCTGGCTGGACTGTTCCCATAAGGAACAGGGTCAAGACTGATTTGCATATGGCTGGGTCCAAACTGGGGTGGTGTGGTGAGCAAAAGAATGATAGATTAAACCCAGATCCTTGTGACTGGGGGTGAATGTTTGCATTGTCCAGCATTCCGTTCATCAATTGTTTATTTTTGCATTTGTCGTCCTAAGTGGGAAAGGTATGCCCAGACGTGGGTCCCGTGCCCACTGCACCACTTGATTCAAGCTAGCCTGGCTGATGAAGGGTGATGCCCTGAAACCGGTCCTACGATGCTTGTTTGTGGTCCAGGGAGGACCTGGCTTGGCAGTTCGGGCTGGACTGTTCCCATAAGGAACAGGGTAAAGACTGATTTGCATATGGCTGGGTCCAAACTGCGTTGGTGTGGTGAGCAAAATAATGATAGATTAAACCCAGATCCTTGTGACTGGGGGTGAATGATTTCATTGTCTAGCATTCCGTCCATCAATTGTTTCTTTTGCATTTGTCGCCCTAAGTGGGAATGGTATGCCCAGACGTGGGTCCCGTGCTCACTGCATCACTGGATTCAAGTTAGCCTGGCTGATGAAGGGTGATGCGCTGAAACCGGTCCTCGGATGCTTGTTTCCAGTCCAGGGAGGACCTGGCTTGGCAGTTCGGGCTGGACTGTTCCCATAAGGAACAGGGTCAAGACTGATTTGCATATGGCTGAGTCCAAACTGGGGTGGTGTGGTGAGCAAAAGAATGATAGATTAAACCCAGATCTCTCGACTGGGGGTGAATGTTTGCATTGTCCAGCATTGCGTCCATCAATTGTTTCTTTTGCAGCTGTTTCCTATGTGACAACTGAAACACCAAGTTTCAGAAGCTGGTACCCAGAGGATCTTGAAGTCTTTGTTGTTCCTGAGGATTCTTGAACAGGGGGCAAGCTCTACCTCAAGCCCTTGGAGATACTCAAAAAGAGGTTGCAGAAAGTTCAGTCCTTTCTCTGCCCAAAACAGAAGCAGCTACTGCAGGCCAACACAGAAAAGCACACAGCTTCTCCTCACAGCTTCTCCAGCTCCTCTTCTTGGCAGGTTCCATGATCCAAAAGAATTCTAAAGTTATGAGGTGAGGGCCCCAATATTTATACCACATTTTCCTTTAAAGTTCAGTGGTTTTAGCACAAACAAAGTTCTCCTGCCACACATATACCAGTTCAGCCTGGCCCAGGCCAGATTCACCACAGGAGGTGGAAACAGTTTTGTGGAAGGCAGCCACAGTGCATTCAGGTGCAAGTGACAACTCCCCCTACTACTCTAAATGCAGCCAGGTTTGTTCAGCCTGGGTATGAGTCACCCAGGAAAGGCAGGTGTAGGAAACTGGGTTTCTGTTGCAGTAACCCCCCACTTTTTTCCAGACTACTGATGCACTTTGACTTGATGTGCTCTGGGTCCCTGCCAATCAGGTTCCCAGGGCCTGTGTTCTTTCCCAAAAATTGTACCTTGTACCCCCAATTAGCACCTCTCTGGCCACATGTCAGTCACTTGTAAAAGGTACCATGGGTACTAAGGGCACGGTGGGCAGGGAAGGCCTCTAAGGTCTGCAGCACTTATTGTGCCACCCTTAGAGGCCATGTACCTTTACACACACACACTGCCTTTGCAGACTGCGTGTTTTGGTGCAGAACAAAGTGAAGAGTCGACATGGCACACATCTCTGTGTGCCATGCCTACAACCCACTGCCCTGGCATAGGTTAGCCACCCCTCTAACTCGGTGCACTATACCAGTGATAAGAGTACAGGTGCATGAGCCCGTTACCCCTACAGTGTCTAAGCCAATTCTTAGACATTGTAAGTGCAGAACCGCTATTATGAGTATATGGTACTGGGAGTTTGTCATTACAAACTCCACAGCACTGTAATGACTTTACTGAAAGCTGGGAAGTTTGGTATCAGACTTCTCAGCACATTAAACCCACTCTGATGCCAGTGTGGGATTTAATGAAAAATGCACTCAGAGGGCATCTTAGAGATGCCCCCTGAAAAACGACAAGCATCTGGTGGGTTTCCCGACTGGTACACACCAGCCTGCCACCACAAGACATGTTTCTGGACCCCTCTGGTGGGAGGCTTTGCTCCCTGAGCCCAGGAACAAAGCCTTTCCCGGGCAGAGGTGTTCACACCTCCCCCAGGCCAGGAAGAACCATCTGGTGCAGGGGAGCTTCAAAGGCCTTGCAGCCTTTGTAATGCGACCCCCATCCTGCCCTGCTACCAGGTGCTAACCCCTTCCTGTCTTCCCTCCTTTTCGGCGAGAAGGCAGGCAGGAAAAATTAGAGCAGCCGAGAAGGTGTGCCCCCCTCTGCCAACTCCACCCCTCAGGTGGGGGAGGTGAGGTGACCTCAAGACCCCTAAAACACCCCATAAATACAGGGCCCGATTCACAGAATTAACTTAAGACTAAATCTTAAACTTACTACTTTGTGGTATTCACAGAATGCACTTACTACTTTTGGTATTCACAGACTGCACTTACTACTTTTGGTATTCACAGAATGGATTTACGACTACTAACTTTACGTCCGCACTCGGGCCGGAATTTCCGGCCCGGAGGCGGAGCTTCCGGCCCAGAGGCGGGGCTTCCGGGCCGGAGGCAGAGTTTCCAGGCCAGAGGCGGAGCTTCTGGCCCGGAGGTGGGGATTCCGGCCAGTGGCGGAGATTTAGCCATGGCCAAAATCTCCACCTCCGGGCCGGAAGCTCCGCCTCCGGCCCGGAATTTCCGGCCCGAGTGCGGACGTAAAGTTAGTAGTCGTAAATCCATTCTGTGAATACCAAAAGTAGTAAGTGCAGTCTGTGAATACCAAAAGTAGTAAGTGCATTCTGTGAATACCACAAAGTAGTAAGTGTAGGATTTAGTCTTAAGGTAATTCTGTGAATCGGGCCCTCAGTATTTAGGGGTAGCCCTGAACCAAGAACTCAGACAAGAAACGACGATAAGAAAAGAGGAAGAAGCACCGAACAGGCGTGCCAAAGCTAACAAGGGAAGAACACCCACTGACTTGGCCCCAACCCTACGGGCCTGTCCCCACCTCGAACCTGCTACAGCAAAATCCTGATGTGTCCTGCAGCCAGCAACCTTGAGAAACCCGGAGAACCGTGCGGGAGGCAAGATGCCAGTCGGCTGACCATAGGAGCTCGCAGTTGGAGAAAGAGCTCCAGTCGGAAAGGCAAAATTCTCTCTCCCCCCTTTTTTAAAAAAAATAGCCCCGGCAGTATAGTCGCTATGAACTCCTGCTTTGTGCCTCAGAGCTTGTCGGTTCCGCTGTTTAGGCAAGATTCATGGCGATTCATGCTGCTTTGTTTCAGACTAATCGGTCTCGCAGTACGCCGTCCATCTCTAATTGGATACACACAACAGGCGGATCCTGCGGCTCCTGTGGCTCAAACCTCACAGTCCACACAGACTCACCTGGCACTTGATCCTATCCCGCGGGCGAAAGCTCTCATGGCTCCTAAGGCCGCCCCGAAACCAAAGGCAAACCGGACGGGTGTTAAGGCTTTGGCAGATGGCGCAGGTGACGACTTGGTTCGTCGTGGCAAGACTCCTTCCTCTCCAGTAGCACCGACACAGGGACACCATGCACCACCCGATCCACTAGAGAAGAAGGCGAGAGGCGGAGTAGCTGCTAAGACTCGGCAGGCAGACATCTCTGTCGTTGACCTGATGAACGGGATCGGCCGAAAACAGCGTCGCTTGGATGTAACAGCACCCCTCGCAGGTGAGCAAGCAGCTGAAATACGTGCACCCTTAATCACCAGCCAGATCGAGCCTAGGGGTGTCTGCAAGACCGGCGGTAACGATGAGATAGATGTCACAGAGGCAGGGGACACTACTTACTCCCCTGAGTCCGATTTAGCTCCCGATGACTACCGGGTCTCTCTGAGGACTGTTCCGCTTCCTACCTTGCGGCCACTGGGAGGTGAAACGAATACAGATGCTGGACAAGGGGTTCTCACCCAGGGTTCAGGGAGTGACAGCTTAATAAATCCCAATGACCATAGGGAGAATGGTAGCACCCCTCCGGACGCAACCTCTTCGGATGTAATTACCCGCAAGGAAGCAGAACAATGCATCGGGGGGAATAAGACAGAAAAGGAGCCAGAGAAAGCCCTAAGTGAGTTTTTCTCGCTCTCAGACGGCTTGGAAGGGTCCGAGTATGGTACCGATCTTTCTTCAGTCTCTGGCCCAAGCGAGGGAGACAATGACGAATATAATGATGATTCACTTGCTAGAGCCGAGTCTACAGTTAAAAGAAGAAGAAGTAGGAATCGGGACAAAGACCTTGTCTGGGACTACAGTCCATCCAATCAGCTTACTGGTAATACTCCAGGAGGGGGGAGCAGCCATGATCCTGTCGTTAAAACACCACCTACGCTCGAGGCAATACTTCAGGCTATCACCCTACACAGAGACGAGACCCGTCAAGATGGACGTAGGGTGCAAACAGCAATACGAAAGGTCCAAGGTGTAGTGAGGAAACTTACCAAAACGTGTAGTACAATCGGCTCACGCACAACTGAGCTGGAGTCGAGGGTCAATACAGTAGAGGCCGATGTCGTCACCACGCAGGCCCTGGCAGAGTCCTATGAATCAAGATTGACCGATATCTAGTGGAAATTGGAGAAGCACGAAAATTTCCAGCGGAGGAACAACCTGCATGTCTTAGGAATATCAGAAGGATCAGAAGGGGCTGATGTGCGTCAATTTATTATAGACTTATTTAAGGACTCACTCCTGGAACTTAAGGATTGGAACAGGGCGTCAGAGATACAGCGTGCCCACCGTGTCCCCTTTGTTCAGAAAAAACCTACTCGGGCTGGTACCCTACCAAGAGCCATTTTGGGTTTTTTTGACAACTTTTTGCTACGCCAGGCTATTTTTGAGAAAGCCCTGCCTGAATCTAAAAGATCACGGGTGGAAATCACATACTTTGTTCGGCCAGACTTCTGCCATACCACGGTGGAAAGGCGCTGGCGTCTACGCCAGCAAATAACACCATTTCAGGCTAAGGATGCTCAAGCGTATTTAACTAATTCCGCTCGCCTCAAAGTGATTCGGGGGGGCCAAACACGCATCTTTACTTAGGAGATCAAGGCACAGGAATACCTGGACAGCCTGGGTTGACCCCAGCGCCCGACTGGTTAACCAGTTAGTTCCGTAGAGGGAAAAGGGGGTGAAAAGTGGAAAGGTAGAAGGATAAAGAGAGAGGGGGGGGGAACAGGGAAAAAGGGAAAAAATATATATATATATATATATATATATTTTCTCTTTCTTTCGCCCAACGACAAAGATTGACGACGCTCTGTTCTGGCCAAATATTTTATTGGGACAGCTTGGAAGGACGCGTTTCGCCTGCCCAGCAGGCTTGTTCACCAAGCATGCTGGGCAGGCGAAACGCGTCCTCAATCTTTGTCGTTGGGCGAAAGAAAGAGAAAATATTACGGACCTTTCCTGGGTTGTCCTTTGCGACGACGCACCCGTTGGTTTGGTGAGCGGCGGCTTTCCCGAGGAAAAGAGAAACGTATATATATATATATATATAAATAAATAAAAACTACATTGTCATATGGCTACCGGGAGCACCAAAACATGGTAATAACTGGCTTCTGGGACAAAAGGAATAAAAAAAAATAGAGAGGGGAAAAAAAAGGGGGTAGTTATTAAAAAAAATGTAAAACCGCTCTTTAGGTGGGGCCATATCGACACTGCTAATGTTAACTCGCCTATATTCCCTTTTTAAATATATGGAACCTAAGGAGCTCTCCAACTGTGCGCTCTAACCATCGAACACAGACTCATTCTGAGTTCCTCTCGAGAAGGGTGGCGGGTGGGATATCGGGGTTGGGTGGAGGGGGGAGTGGCTATGGGAGGGTGGGCACAGGGGTGTCCAGGGGGGGCATCGTTGCTGTGGGGGGTGGGGGACAAGAAAGGGGGAAAAAAGTTATACCCAGAGACAAAACAAGGAGGAAGAGGAACCCATGCAAAAAATGGAAATCAAACGAACCAGCAAGGATATGGGAAAATGGCATAGTACTGCTCTAAAATGGGGAAGATAAAAATCTGCTCTTTGAACGTGGCGGGCTTAAACGATAAAGAGAAAAGGAACCGATTAGCCAACTTTGTTAGATTAAACTCATATGATATGGTCTGTATGCAAGAAAATCACATACCGTTGGCAAATAGATCACTCTTGGATATCATAGGGTATCAAACAGTGGTATGTTCATCACAGACCTCAAACATCAGGGGGGTGGCCATCTTAGTTAAAAAAAATATTATAGACCAAGTTCAAAGGAAACTATCTGACCCTAAGGGCAGATGGGTCATATTGGAGCTAAACATAGGGCTCACCATCTGCTCGATTTACTGTCCCAACTTGGATGACCCTTATATTTTCGACAAAATTGAGATGGAACTCTCGTCTTGGCCTACCCCTATACTTCTCTGTGGGGATCTAAATATTTCACTTGATTTAAGGGTAGATACAAAAAATAAAGTTGGCTACATTGGTAGGAAGCCCAAAGTGTGCAGAGCTCTATCCTCATTGATAAATACTCATGCTCTGATTGATCTATGGAGGACTAAGTCTCCAGTAGATCCCGGCTATACCCATTTTTCATGCCCCCATCAAAAGTTCATCAGGCTCGATTATTTTTTTTTGCTCTAATGAGCTAAGTTCAAGATCTGAAATAACGAAGCTCCCCAAGTTACTGTCGGACCTCAACCCTCTCGTAGCAACAATTGAACTCGATGGCTTCCACAAAAAAAAGAGCAGATGGTCATTCGACAAGAAGCTTTTGGCAAATCAAGAATATATAGACCATATAAAAAGCTGGACTGTTGCCTTCTTTGAGATAAACCGATACAGTTCTAATATAAACATAGTCTGGGATACCTTCAAGGCCGCCTTAAGGGGTGAAACAATTAGCTTTGTAGCCGGGGTCAGGAAGACTCAGCATATCAAGCGGGAGGAACTGTCAGGTAAACTTTCCGAAGCTGAGCGTGAATATATGCGACTTATAAAGCTGAGTCTCGGGGTAGCCGAGATACAACAGCACATCCTTATTCTCAAGACCAATATCAATGGCTGGTTTGCTCAGCGCGCCGCCGAAATGTACCATACCCAGGGTGGTAGTCTATATGAGAATGGGGAAGCAGTGGGAAAGAAACTGGCCCTACTGACCCGTCAGAAAGCTTCATTAAACTCTATTAAGGAGATTAGACTGAGCGGGCAGATACATAACAACACCAACAGTATAGTTAGAGAATTCCAGAAATTTTATCAGAATCTATATGATCAGGGTCCGAGCAATCTCAGTAAAAAAGAGAAGATCCAGGAAATCAGGCATTATCTTACAAAAGCAGACCTTGTCCGCAAATTGGATTTGGAGAGTAGTAACCTACTCGAAGAAGAGATCACGCTAGAAGAAATGGAGCAGGCACTTTTCGACCTTGCCCCTGGAAAAACACCTGGACCGGATCGGCTCCCGCTAGAGCTTTATAAATTACTCAGTCAGGCCACTGCTACTGGATCTCTTTTTGGGAATCCAGTACCAGGGAGCTCCTCCAGAGTCCTGGAAAGAAACTGATATAGTAGTCTTCCCCAAGAAAGGAAAACCTAAAGATGCCCTGTACAGACCCATAACTCTAATCAATTCTGATAGTAAAATTTATTCAAAAATCATCGCCAACCGGCTGGGTAGGGTCATTGCACATCTGGTTTCCCCCTGGCAGCACGGTTTCATACCCGGAAAAGACACAACCGCTCATATCAGAAGGGTAATATCTCTTTTTGATATTATGGCAGCTACAGGGGGGCGGATGGCTATGATCCTTCTCGACGCGGAGAAAGCCTTTGATAAGGTACTATGGCTCTTTCTGTGGGAGATTCTCCAACATAAGGGGTTTGGCCCTGATATAATCAAAGATATTAAAGCAATGTATAAGACCCCAACATCCCGCATACAGATGATGGGAATACAATCAGGAAAAATCTCTATTTCAAGAGGAACCAGACAAGGCTGTCCATGCTCTCCTATTCTGTTTGCTCTGTACATAGACCCCCTCCTATCTAAACTACTACAGAGCAGGGAAATCAATCCTGTGGTGGTAGGAGGGTGGGAAACGAAAGTTCTGGCCTAAGCAGACGACGTAGCTATTTTAACAACCAGCCTAGCCAAATCTTTGGTTGAGATTAGTCACCTAACAGGAGAGTATGGGCTGATTTCTGGTTACACACTGAATGCGGCTAAAACAGTGTTGGTCTGTACTGATAATTTAATTTGTAATGATCCCAGACGGGTAACTTCCGCACTGTATCTGGAGGTCTATATCAGTGCAAATATTAAAGACCTAATTAGGTTAAACTACGACCCACTAATCAGTCAAATAGCAGCCGACCTAAAAAGAGTCAACAATCTTCATCTTACAATTATCGGAAGAGGCAATTATCTCAAAATGAACACTCAGTACTTATTTAGATCAATCCCTTTTGCTATCGAAAGTACATTCTTGGGGCGTCTCGAATCCATGATGTCTAATTTCATCTGGCAATATCGTAAGGTAAGGCGCTCCTTAAAATTCTTGTCATTGCCCTACGAAAAGGGAGGCCTTAAAATACCCAACATTAGACTATATCACTACCCTGCACTACTTCAGCAGATGTTGTCCCTAATTTTCATCAGTAGGGCAACAAGACATCCCGATATAGATATAATCCCAACTTGCTACGAACTAGCATTGGGCACAGCAGCATCTGGTTTATTTCTGAGACATTTAGAGCAAAGGTACTACAATAAAATCCGTTATAAGATAATAACAGATGCTTGGAAGATATGGAAGAGAATCTCCAAAATTATGGCTGTTCCTGGGGCAACTTGGTATACCCCATTGTGGCACTCAGGAATTTTGCCAGCTCTTTCACAGGATAATCTTGGAAATAGATGGGAGGAACTGGGTTTGTACACAATAGGGGATCTCTATAGCCCTGATGGGGGCCCGGACGGTAACCTCTTCACATTTAACGCTTTACAGCAAACACATTCCCTCCCAAACAGCTATTATTTTAAATATCTTCAAATCAAAAGTTCCCTCGCTGCTTTGAACCAAGGCAATAAATGGAACACGATCCCTATTTTAAGGATTATGAGTTCCCTTGTGAATAGAACTAGAAATATTTATGGCTTTTTGCTGGAAAAAATCCCAGACGATCTGGAAAAAAACGAACTAGACTGGTCAAGGAAATTAGCTAACAGTGATACTGATATATACAAGAGTTTAACGATGTCTCAACAAGCTTTCCTTAGCACAAACCTTAAAACCCAACTGTATAAAACAGTATTTAATTTATACTATACACCTTCGAAACTATACGCATGGGGGAAGCGCAAAGACGATAACTGTCCTAGATGCGGCTTAGGTCCCGCCGATTTAAAACATATGTTTTACGATTGTACAAAACTTGCACATTTTAAATCGGATTTACAAAACTTTTGGCAAAACATATTTTCTATAAGATTAGAGTTAACCCCCACGTTATTTTTGTTGGGTTTTGATATTGAGCTAGGATTAAACAAGAAACAAGAATATTGTTTATTTGTTGGCACAGCCATCTATATGATAATGCTAGCAAAAAGATGGAAGGACGCAGATACCCCCACCTTCTCGATGTGGTTAGCTAGATTGCTCGGACTATACAAACAAGAATATGCACTCTATCGATGTAGAGGCTTGCAAGCCAAACAGAGAGGCAATGAAATCTGGGCTTATATCTCAGACTGGTACGGGAACGAAAGGTTAAACTTAGATTCCCTTTAGATGAGACGCTCTAAAGGATATTAACCACTCTGTAAAGAGAGGCCCCCGGGGATTCACTAAGGTACTCTTTCCACAGGAAATTACTGCACATCTGCTGCCACTGATTATTTGTCTTTTTTTTTTTTTTGAGGAAGAAGGGAATGGTAAGGGAAAAAAAAAAGAGAAATGAGGAGGGAGAGGGAAGTTAAATTTTTAACGTCAAGCTGTGCCCTGTCCTACCTAATATCAGTACAATCCCGTATGGTTAGGTCGGGGAAGGAATATTTGTGGATGTTTTAGAACTGTTCTAAAATTTGTACCTGTATCTTCCCTAATTGTGGATGCAAGCTGTTTATTCTTTCCATATTGCTATACTGTTATTATTATCTTATCCTCTTCTTTCCAATTTAATAACGGTGTAATCTTTTCTCAATTGGATATTCAATAAAAAAAAAGAAAAAGAGAGAAACCCGGAGAACCTGCCTGCCTACAATCCCAAAGACTTTGTCTCCTGTGAACACCGGATTTGTTCACCTCCAACCTCTGGCTCCGGCCAGAACCGCGAATCCGCACCACTCTGCACCAGTCGCCCAAGCTCGAGTGGTCAAACACCATGAGGTGGTCTTGTCATGTAGTTCCTATAGAAAATATACGGGATCTGCGCGTTTAGATAACATACACTGTAGGATTGGTGTCAGATGAACTCTGATCACCCCCACCGGGTATGTTAGCTTTTCTGTATCAGCTAGCTCACAGTACCACTATGATCTCCTCTTACCAAGGAGAGAATAGTCTCTGTCAACCTCAGAACATAACAACCCTGATCCCTCAGGACCATGGAAACAATATACTACTTTTCGCTCTGTCACTCGTGATTACTTAGCCTGTCTCAGAGAGATACACTGAATGAAACAAACTGGGCATTTTCAATAATCATTTATTGAACAGTTGTTATTCTGGTGTAGAATAGATGTGCTGCAACAACCGTTAAAGAGTATAGGATATAAATGATTAACAGTACTATAAAGGTAAAAGGATGGTAAAGTTCTACCATCTTAATAAATTCAGGAATACATTCAAGTATATAAAACACGTGATAAAAGATGCATACTCCTACGATGCCTCCCTATCTAGATGTACCTAAGTGTACCTAGCATGGGTGTAGGTGATAAGCAGTTCAGCCAAGATTTCCTCTAGGATTCAGTCAACCACATTACCTTAAGTGAGACTGTGGGACCGTGTCCTGGTCTCAAGTTGGACACCCCGCAAGGGATGTTTTCAGACCACTGCGAGCTGGAGTGTCTGCATGCAGGGAACCTCAGTGTCTCTGGTCAGTGTGTCGGCCGTGAAGTCTCGGTCTCCTCGAGCTATCTTAGCAAGATGGGATGTATATATACCCATAGGTCTCCTCAGGAGTCCTACCTTGCTGTGTTACTGTGTCAGCCTAAGGATGACTTCAGGCCTGAACTTTGTACATAGGTATTATTCAGGAGATGGTAGTCCTGCTGTGCTTCCAAGAACCCTCATGCATAATGTGTGAGATTTTGAACTCGGTAAAACCCGCGTTCTGAATGCTGTGTAATATCTAGGTAAAAGGTCAGTCCCTGTAAACCGTGACAAGTGTTATGTAGGGAGATATGGGTGAAGGGTAACAAATTTACCGAGGCCTATATTATAGTACCTATATGGAATATAACAGTCTCCCCAGCGATCCTGACCCGAGATCCAGCGATCCCTGACCTACCTCAAGTCTCCAGCTGACGCCTGCAGCCTAAATCCGAAAGGTCCCCCCCAGCCGCGACCAGGAGCTGGTAAGAAGATCCGACCCTAAAGACACCCCTGCACCCGACGCACCACGGCCATGGGAGGCCCAACCAATGATGCATTGCCAATCCCCAGCATCCCAACTTACCTCTCCAAGTGGTGGTCACACGAAGAAGATCTTCGTCCAGAGCCGGCAGCGTGTTTGCAAACCGGAGAATCCCCATTTAAAGTAACAGGCCACCCGACGCCAAAACAGCACCGTGCACCCGGCTGCCCCAGTGCCACTGAGGGTGTACTTTTTGTGATACGTTTAACCCCCATTTGCCCTGAGCTTAAGTCTAGGAGCTTTGCTCCCACAACCCGGTGGCCTGCTCGTAAGCAGCCACCAACTGGAGGCCCCTTAACCCCCATTGGATAACATTGGGCCTCAGCACTCTGCACCCAGCCGCCCTAGTGCTGCTGAGGGTGTAACAAGAGTGCATCCTTGACCCTGGGGGATCCCTGAGTCTACCGCTAGAATACCAACTCCCACAACCGAATACTTTCCTTTGAACCGATAACACTATTTTCCTCCATAGGATAACATTGACAGTTTTTCTGTGAAAAGTTTTTTAAGTGTGGAGTTCCTTTGAACCGATAACACTATTTTCCTCCATAGGATAACATTGACAGTTTTTCTGTGAAAAGTTTTTTAAGTGTGGAGTTGGAAAATCTATGAAACTCTTGAAAACTGTAACCGAATAACTAAAATGCTTTCACTTACCTGTGTACAGGAAATTTCCCAGTGCCGTTTCCAGGCATACTGCAACTGTGTAAGAAAAGTAATCTGAAAAGTAATTTACATGCTATTCTACTGAAAAGCCAATACAAAGTATATGTAGAGTATTCCACAGCATTGCATTACCAGTAATTCAAACGGTAACCAAACCAAAGTACAGTTACAACTGCATTTCCAAACTGTATAATTATTGCAAAGTATTTATCCCTTACCTGTGCCAGGATTGCTTGGTTCTAGGAAATAAAATAACTAAAATAATATTTTTATGCAAAACCAATTGGTCTGAAGTTCAGTCTTTGAGTGTGTGGTATCGTTTGCTGATTGAGTGTGTACAACAAATGCTTAACACTTCCCTCTGATAAAGCCTTACCGTTCGACCACACTACCACAAATAGAGAGTAAGGTGCTATCTACTTTTACCTCTCCCTACATTTGGGGTTCCACTGGACTCTGTGCACACTATACCTCATTTTGGTATAATATATACAGAGCCAGCTTTCTACAGCAGGACACACCTCAACCCCACCTTTGTTTCTGTCTAGTGTGAATGCTCCTGTCACTCTAAACCCAGACAGGGAATACACAAAAGGCAGAGTCACACACACAGGATGATTAAGCAAGAAAATGCCAACTTTCTAAAAGTGGCATTTTCAAGCACACTATATACAAATCTAAAAGATGTATTTTTAAATTCTTAGTTCAGGAAGCCTAATCTCCATTTTTTCATCTTGTCACAATGGACAGTTGTGCTTGTAAGATCCCATGTTAACCTATGGGACAGATAGCCTCGCAATAGTGAAAAACGAAATGCACAGTATTTCACTATCAGGACATGTAATACACACCAGTACATGTCCTACCTTTAGCATACACTGCACCCTGTCCATGGGGGTACCTTAGGCCTACTTGAGGGGTGTCTTACATGTAAGAAAAAGGAAGGTTTGGGCCTGGCAAGTGGGTGCACTTGCCAGGTCGACATGGCAGTAAAAACTGCACACATACACTGCAGGGGCAGGTCTGAGAACCCTTGGAAAGGCTACTTGTGTGGGTGGCAAAATCAGTGCTGCAGTCCCACTAGCAACATTTGATTTACAGGCCCTGGGCACACACCCACTGTCCACTGTACTAGGGACTTATTAGTAAATCAAATAAGCCATTCATGGAAACACCAATCCATAATCACAATTTACAGAAGGAGCTCCTTCACATTAGTTCTAATCAGCAGTATTAGAGTTTGAAGTATCACTAAACCAACATAAACAATATCCAGAGTCCCTTCAAATGCAGGAGGTCGGAAGCAAAAAGACAGAGGAAACACGTCAAAAGATGCCAGGTCTAACACTTACCTTGGGTGGTTTCTTGTGTCCCCAGCTCTTCTGAGTCCACTGGTCCAAGTCCCGACTTTGGTCGTAGTTCGCATGCCACATTTTTAGTAAATGGTTTGGTCTCTCCCTGGAGAATACTGTGTATTGTGCTTTTTACCTATTTACAATTGAAGTGTTCTTGTGTATTTGTGTTTATATCTCCGGTTAGGAGATATACCAATACATTAGTGAGTGTTGTGTAATAAATAGAACTATTTTTATATATACAAAATGTGGTTCTTATTTATTTAACATACACTACATGATTAGATCTGGTAAAACAAGCTGCTTAACACTCCTCCGAGATAAGCCTTAGGGCTGCTCTCCACAGCTACCACTTAGAGAGCTTTCTAAGGTTGTCTCAGACCACTAAAATCATCATTAGGGTGTTTGGATTATGGCAAGGTGCTTCACTTCAATAAGTGTGCCCCATATACTAAGCTAGCCTCCTACACATATACCCAATTGGCATATTTAATTTAGATATAAGTCCCTAGTAGAGTGCTCTTTAGGTGCCCAGGGCCTATAAATTAAATGCTACTATTGGGATATAAATATAGGATTTAGCCCCAGATCTCTGTACTGGAGTGAATGTATGACATTGTTCTGCATTCTGTCCATCAACGGTTGTTTTTGTATTTGTCACCCCGAGTGGGACGGGTATGCTCAGACATGAGACCCGTGCTCTCAATGCCACTGGAATCAAGCTGTCCTGACTGAAGAGGGTTGAAACCCCGAAACCGTTCCTAGGATGCTTGGTTCCAGTCCAGGGAGGACCTGGCTTGGCAGTTCGGGCTAGACTGTTCCCATGAGGCAAAGGGTCAAGACTGATTTGCATATGGCTAGGTTCATACTGGAATGGCATGGTGAGCAAAAAACGATCGATTTAGGCCCAATGCATTTCGGTTAATCTGAACCCTTCTTCAGGGGTTTGCTATCATCAAGGAGAAGTTGGCTTTGAATAAATCCACCATTTGGAACTACAACAAAAATCAGAATAGTTCATATGAATACCGGTATAGTACATTTCAATTGTTAAATTAGGATTTGCACTCAGAATGTGAAATGAATACAATACGACTACAAACAATGATGAAAAACAGTACTCAGTGCCATTCAAAGTGCCTGACCTGAAGAATTCGTGTGAGAGAACCAGAAACGTAAAAGTGCAACGAGGCTAAAGAAACAAAGTGCATGTGGTTGTACTTATCCAACAAAACACAATGTGTATGGGTTCTAGAAACATGAGGGAGAAAAGCGCTAAGAAAAAGCGAGTGCCGGTGCGCCAGGTGTACGAAAAAGAGCGGAATGAGAAGAGCGGAGTGAAAAACAGGTGTGTGCTCTGCGAGACCGTGGATATGCAGTTAAAACAGCCAGAAGGGACTTCTCCTTGATGATAACAATCCCCTGAAGAAGGGTTCAGATTAACCCGAAATGCATTGGGACTTTTTTTGAATTGAGCTCATGTTATATAAGTGGATTTTGATCCTCTTACATCATTCTAATAATGGATTTTGTATCACATTAACATGTAAACCAATGTGGATGGAATAATGTTTGAATTATGTTATTGGCTTCTATGTTAAATATAAGCCTTGTTTGCGTTTGCAACATCATTGTGGTTGAATTTGTTTGTATATACTGTTAAATTGAAATGCAAAGCGTTTTTTAAAGCATCTCGTGTCCATCGAAGACACAGGCGCTTTAAAAAAATGTTTCCCCTTTGGGAAGACAAGGTGGGAGCAGGAAGTGCTCCACTACTGGATCCCTTGAGGCTGATTCAGGGGACACCTTCCCCTTTGCGTATCAGTTACCACCCTAGCTTCTTGATCTCTAACTTATTAACGGTTTGTGCCCGCAGTTGCGGCCACAAAGTATTGATATACTCATTTCCTAAACATAAATAAGTGGAGGATGCTCCTTTCGCGCCCTGTCCTGTTTGCGATTCGGAAAGGATTGCAAAACGCTTTTTATGAGCTGGAAAGAGATTTCAAACCTGTTAATGGGCTTTTGTACAGTAAGAAAAGCCCCTCTGCTGTCACCTGCGATTTTGCGAATTACAGGTTTTAGGACCACCAAAAGGATTTCGGATTTGTACATCGGGCACAAAGTTCTCTAGAATGTTCTTAATGGTCGGGGAGAATGCATTTCTGACGAGTGTCATGACTTCCACATGCTTGGTGCATTGTCGAAGGTCTTTATTTCCAACCAATGGATTTAGAGGCAAGGTTTCTCGTGCCTCGGAGGCTCCATGAGCCACCAGTTTCAGTTTCATTTTGGCGAGGCTCAGTGAAACAAGTGCTCGCTGCTGACGTTTGTGAGTGAACTGAAGGCCAAGAGACCGCATCCTGGAAGAGCCAGCTCTGCCTTTCATTATTGCACTGTCGATTGTTTGAATGCCATTAAATTGAGCAAAATAATTGGTGCTGAATGAACAATACGTTCATATGAGTGTTGCTGAGTATATGTGTGAGTGTAAGAAGAAACCTATGGCAAAAAAAAAGTATTTGTCATGAAAACACCAATTCTATGAAAACCCACTCTGACGACCTTCTTATATTGTTAATCTCATGTTTATTTGGATTTAGAGCGATCGCTTTGGGGACAATTATTGCATGAAAGTCAACAACAACAAAAAAACACACCACTTGGTTTTCAGGCAGTCACTAGATTGGGCACATTAGTTTGAGAACTGCTACACGCCTAACAGAGGAGGGGGCATGACACGGATTAAGGATGCATAATTGTGGGGACCCTGCTAGAATCCATTTCTAAGCTGAAATATACTGATTAGAATACTTGGAACGCTGAGGTGCCAGCTCTTCGTCCCCTGTCACATGGGTGATATATTTCGCACACCAACTGAAACCATTCAAAATAAATAAAAAATTTTCGCTTTCCCATGAATCTAACTAGTGCGTGGCTGTAAGACTATCCGAGTTCTCAATAAAATTGTAGTCACAGTTTTCAAGTGGCCGATCTCCCTATTCAATGTTCTCACATGCGATAAAACACATGACCAAAACCATAAACCTTCACATTTTATCTCCAATAATGCAGAGCGGGAACAAACATAGGATATGCAAATACTTAACAAAAATCTGTGGGTGAATACCTTGAGATGTGTGTGCACTAAGTGAATTGCAAATAGAGAGCTGACATGAAAAATTTGAATTTCGGGGTAGAGCCTGAGTGTGGCAGAAGCAGATCTGTGGACATCCCATTGTTAATAGGTTGAAAACATATCTGCAGGTGTTGCAGACTTTCCCTTCCTACATGAGGCCTGAACTGGGACAGGGATTTTGAAAGAGAAGCCACTGTGCAGGCAGGTAACACATATTACACGTAGCCGCGTTGTAGAAACATTTAGGCATTGGGTGTTGGTGGTCATTTCTAACCCATTTTGAGAGGTATAAATGAAATAATTTGAATTTATTTGCACCAGCCCCTTATAGCCATTCAGGGAGAGGAACATCAAGACCTCCTTGGGTGGAAGAGCACAGTGCCTGCAGTGCTGATATGAACAGTCTCTGATGTGTTACAGGTAGAAAACACTTAGAGGGGCTGTCTCCATTGGTTGTGTGTGCTTTGCTTGGGGGTCCATTTGCAAGCAGACCAGTTAGAGGATTGGGCACATGTTTGATATGTTTCTAATGCTTTCTTCTCACTTGTGCTTTAAAATGCTATATTTGGACCCCGTGTTTGCAACAATTTGCAATAAATATTGTGTTCCTCTCATCCTTTCTCTCTCTTTATGTCTTTTTCTTTCTCTTCTCTCCCACTTTTATGTGCTTTACATAGCATGCCTTCCAGCACGATATTCCTTCTAGGTTTACTCGTAATCCTTTTTATACTGTTTTTAATTGATGTTTCTTTTATACTGTACTATTTTTCTTTTATGGAAAGGCATGATTCTCGCATGTATACTTGTACTTTCAAATAAAACTTTTTAACTTAAGACCCGTTGATTTACATTAGACATCATGAACTCAGTGTGTGTTTTTCTGACTCATCCATTGAAGAGTTGGGTGTCAATTTATTATAGACTTATTTAAGGACTCACTCCTGGAACTTAAGGATTGGAACAGGGCGTCAGAGATACAGCGTGCCCACCGTGTCCCCTTTGTTCAGAAAAAACCTACTCGGGCTGGTACCCTACCAAGAGCCATTTTGGGTTTTTTTGACAACTTTTTGCTACGCCAGGCTATTTTTGAGAAAGCCCTGCCTGAATCTAAAAGATCACGGGTGGAAATCACATACTTTGTTCGGCCAGACTTCTGCCATACCACGGTGGAAAGGCGCTGGCGTCTACGCCAGCAAATAACACCATTTCAGGCTAAGGATGCTCAAGCGTATTTAACTAATTCCGCTCGCCTCAAAGTGATTCGGGGGGGCCAAACACGCATCTTTACTTAGGAGATCAAGGCACAGGAATACCTGGACAGCCTGGGTTGACCCCAGCGCCCGACTGGTTAACCAGTTAGTTCCGTAGAGGGAAAAGGGGGTGAAAAGTGGAAAGGTAGAAGGATAAAGAGAGAGGGGGGGGGAACAGGGAAAAAGGGAAAAAATATATATATATATATATATATATTTTCTCTTTCTTTCGCCCAACGACAAAGATTGACGACGCTCTGTTCTGGCCAAATATTTTATTGGGACAGCTTGGAAGGACGCGTTTCGCCTGCCCAGCAGGCTTGTTCACCAAGCATGCTGGGCAGGCGAAACGCGTCCTCAATCTTTGTCGTTGGGCGAAAGAAAGAGAAAATATTACGGACCTTTCCTGGGTTGTCCTTTGCGACGACGCACCCGTTGGTTTGGTGAGCGGCGGCTTTCCCGAGGAAAAGAGAAACGTATATATATATATATATATAAATAAATAAAAACTACATTGTCATATGGCTACCGGGAGCACCAAAACATGGTAATAACTGGCTTCTGGGACAAAAGGAATAAAAAAAAATAGAGAGGGGAAAAAAAAGGGGGTAGTTATTAAAAAAAATGTAAAACCGCTCTTTAGGTGGGGCCATATCGACACTGCTAATGTTAACTCGCCTATATTCCCTTTTTAAATATATGGAACCTAAGGAGCTCTCCAACTGTGCGCTCTAACCATCGAACACAGACTCATTCTGAGTTCCTCTCGAGAAGGGTGGCGGGTGGGATATCGGGGTTGGGTGGAGGGGGGAGTGGCTATGGGAGGGTGGGCACAGGGGTGTCCAGGGGGGGCATCGTTGCTGTGGGGGGTGGGGGACAAGAAAGGGGGAAAAAAGTTATACCCAGAGACAAAACAAGGAGGAAGAGGAACCCATGCAAAAAATGGAAATCAAACGAACCAGCAAGGATATGGGAAAATGGCATAGTACTGCTCTAAAATGGGGAAGATAAAAATCTGCTCTTTGAACGTGGCGGGCTTAAACGATAAAGAGAAAAGGAACCGATTAGCCAACTTTGTTAGATTAAACTCATATGATATGGTCTGTATGCAAGAAAATCACATACCGTTGGCAAATAGATCACTCTTGGATATCATAGGGTATCAAACAGTGGTATGTTCATCACAGACCTCAAACATCAGGGGGGTGGCCATCTTAGTTAAAAAAAATATTATAGACCAAGTTCAAAGGAAACTATCTGACCCTAAGGGCAGATGGGTCATATTGGAGCTAAACATAGGGCTCACCATCTGCTCGATTTACTGTCCCAACTTGGATGACCCTTATATTTTCGACAAAATTGAGATGGAACTCTCGTCTTGGCCTACCCCTATACTTCTCTGTGGGGATCTAAATATTTCACTTGATTTAAGGGTAGATACAAAAAATAAAGTTGGCTACATTGGTAGGAAGCCCAAAGTGTGCAGAGCTCTATCCTCATTGATAAATACTCATGCTCTGATTGATCTATGGAGGACTAAGTCTCCAGTAGATCCCGGCTATACCCATTTTTCATGCCCCCATCAAAAGTTCATCAGGCTCGATTATTTTTTTTTGCTCTAATGAGCTAAGTTCAAGATCTGAAATAACGAAGCTCCCCAAGTTACTGTCGGACCTCAACCCTCTCGTAGCAACAATTGAACTCGATGGCTTCCACAAAAAAAAGAGCAGATGGTCATTCGACAAGAAGCTTTTGGCAAATCAAGAATATATAGACCATATAAAAAGCTGGACTGTTGCCTTCTTTGAGATAAACCGATACAGTTCTAATATAAACATAGTCTGGGATACCTTCAAGGCCGCCTTAAGGGGTGAAACAATTAGCTTTGTAGCCGGGGTCAGGAAGACTCAGCATATCAAGCGGGAGGAACTGTCAGGTAAACTTTCCGAAGCTGAGCGTGAATATATGCGACTTATAAAGCTGAGTCTCGGGGTAGCCGAGATACAACAGCACATCCTTATTCTCAAGACCAATATCAATGGCTGGTTTGCTCAGCGCGCCGCCGAAATGTACCATACCCAGGGTGGTAGTCTATATGAGAATGGGGAAGCAGTGGGAAAGAAACTGGCCCTACTGACCCGTCAGAAAGCTTCATTAAACTCTATTAAGGAGATTAGACTGAGCGGGCAGATACATAACAACACCAACAGTATAGTTAGAGAATTCCAGAAATTTTATCAGAATCTATATGATCAGGGTCCGAGCAATCTCAGTAAAAAAGAGAAGATCCAGGAAATCAGGCATTATCTTACAAAAGCAGACCTTGTCCGCAAATTGGATTTGGAGAGTAGTAACCTACTCGAAGAAGAGATCACGCTAGAAGAAATGGAGCAGGCACTTTTCGACCTTGCCCCTGGAAAAACACCTGGACCGGATCGGCTCCCGCTAGAGCTTTATAAATTACTCAGTCAGGCCACTGCTACTGGATCTCTTTTTGGGAATCCAGTACCAGGGAGCTCCTCCAGAGTCCTGGAAAGAAACTGATATAGTAGTCTTCCCCAAGAAAGGAAAACCTAAAGATGCCCTGTACAGACCCATAACTCTAATCAATTCTGATAGTAAAATTTATTCAAAAATCATCGCCAACCGGCTGGGTAGGGTCATTGCACATCTGGTTTCCCCCTGGCAGCACGGTTTCATACCCGGAAAAGACACAACCGCTCATATCAGAAGGGTAATATCTCTTTTTGATATTATGGCAGCTACAGGGGGGCGGATGGCTATGATCCTTCTCGACGCGGAGAAAGCCTTTGATAAGGTACTATGGCTCTTTCTGTGGGAGATTCTCCAACATAAGGGGTTTGGCCCTGATATAATCAAAGATATTAAAGCAATGTATAAGACCCCAACATCCCGCATACAGATGATGGGAATACAATCAGGAAAAATCTCTATTTCAAGAGGAACCAGACAAGGCTGTCCATGCTCTCCTATTCTGTTTGCTCTGTACATAGACCCCCTCCTATCTAAACTACTACAGAGCAGGGAAATCAATCCTGTGGTGGTAGGAGGGTGGGAAACGAAAGTTCTGGCCTAAGCAGACGACGTAGCTATTTTAACAACCAGCCTAGCCAAATCTTTGGTTGAGATTAGTCACCTAACAGGAGAGTATGGGCTGATTTCTGGTTACACACTGAATGCGGCTAAAACAGTGTTGGTCTGTACTGATAATTTAATTTGTAATGATCCCAGACGGGTAACTTCCGCACTGTATCTGGAGGTCTATATCAGTGCAAATATTAAAGACCTAATTAGGTTAAACTACGACCCACTAATCAGTCAAATAGCAGCCGACCTAAAAAGAGTCAACAATCTTCATCTTACAATTATCGGAAGAGGCAATTATCTCAAAATGAACACTCAGTACTTATTTAGATCAATCCCTTTTGCTATCGAAAGTACATTCTTGGGGCGTCTCGAATCCATGATGTCTAATTTTATCTGGCAATATCGTAAGGTAAGGCGCTCCTTAAAATTCTTGTCATTGCCCTACGAAAAGGGAGGCCTTAAAATACCCAACATTAGACTATATCACTACCCTGCACTACTTCAGCAGATGTTGTCCCTAATTTTCATCAGTAGGGCAACAAGACATCCCGATATAGATATAATCCCAACTTGCTACGAACTAGCATTGGGCACAGCAGCATCTGGTTTATTTCTGAGACATTTAGAGCAAAGGTACTACAATAAAATCCGTTATAAGATAATAACAGATGCTTGGAAGATATGGAAGAGAATCTCCAAAATTATGGCTGTTCCTGGGGCAACTTGGTATACCCCATTGTGGCACTCAGGAATTTTGCCAGCTCTTTCACAGGATAATCTTGGAAATAGATGGGAGGAACTGGGTTTGTACACAATAGGGGATCTCTATAGCCCTGATGGGGGCCCGGACGGTAACCTCTTCACATTTAACGCTTTACAGCAAACACATTCCCTCCCAAACAGCTATTATTTTAAATATCTTCAAATCAAAAGTTCCCTCGCTGCTTTGAACCAAGGCAATAAATGGAACACGATCCCTATTTTAAGGATTATGAGTTCCCTTGTGAATAGAACTAGAAATATTTATGGCTTTTTGCTGGAAAAAATCCCAGACGATCTGGAAAAAAACGAACTAGACTGGTCAAGGAAATTAGCTAACAGTGATACTGATATATACAAGAGTTTAACGATGTCTCAACAAGCTTTCCTTAGCACAAACCTTAAAACCCAACTGTATAAAACAGTATTTAATTTATACTATACACCTTCGAAACTATACGCATGGGGGAAGCGCAAAGACGATAACTGTCCTAGATGCGGCTTAGGTCCCGCCGATTTAAAACATATGTTTTACGATTGTACAAAACTTGCACATTTTAAATCGGATTTACAAAACTTTTGGCAAAACATATTTTCTATAAGATTAGAGTTAACCCCCACGTTATTTTTGTTGGGTTTTGATATTGAGCTAGGATTAAACAAGAAACAAGAATATTGTTTATTTGTTGGCACAGCCATCTATATGATAATGCTAGCAAAAAGATGGAAGGACGCAGATACCCCCACCTTCTCGATGTGGTTAGCTAGATTGCTCGGACTATACAAACAAGAATATGCACTCTATCGATGTAGAGGCTTGCAAGCCAAACAGAGAGGCAATGAAATCTGGGCTTATATCTCAGACTGGTACGGGAACGAAAGGTTAAACTTAGATTCCCTTTAGATGAGACGCTCTAAAGGATATTAACCACTCTGTAAAGAGAGGCCCCCGGGGATTCACTAAGGTACTCTTTCCACAGGAAATTACTGCACATCTGCTGCCACTGATTATTTGTCTTTTTTTTTTTTTTGAGGAAGAAGGGAATGGTAAGGGAAAAAAAAAAGAGAAATGAGGAGGGAGAGGGAAGTTAAATTTTTAACGTCAAGCTGTGCCCTGTCCTACCTAATATCAGTACAATCCCGTATGGTTAGGTCGGGGAAGGAATATTTGTGGATGTTTTAGAACTGTTCTAAAATTTGTACCTGTATCTTCCCTAATTGTGGATGCAAGCTGTTTATTCTTTCCATATTGCTATACTGTTATTATTATCTTATCCTCTTCTTTCCAATTTAATAACGGTGTAATCTTTTCTCAATTGGATATTCAATAAAAAAAAAGAAAAAGAGAGAAACCCGGAGAACCTGCCTGCCTACAATCCCAAAGACTTTGTCTCCTGTGAACACCGGATTTGTTCACCTCCAACCTCTGGCTCCGGCCAGAACCGCGAATCCGCACCACTCTGCACCAGTCGCCCAAGCTCGAGTGGTCAAACACCATGAGGTGGTCTTGTCATGTAGTTCCTATAGAAAATATACGGGATCTGCGCGTTTAGATAACATACACTGTAGGATTGGTGTCAGATGAACTCTGATCACCCCCACCGGGTATGTTAGCTTTTCTGTATCAGCTAGCTCACAGTACCACTATGATCTCCTCTTACCAAGGAGAGAATAGTCTCTGTCAACCTCAGAACATAACAACCCTGATCCCTCAGGACCATGGAAACAATATACTACTTTTCGCTCTGTCACTCGTGATTACTTAGCCTGTCTCAGAGAGATACACTGAATGAAACAAACTGGGCATTTTCAATAATCATTTATTGAACAGTTGTTATTCTGGTGTAGAATAGATGTGCTGCAACAACCGTTAAAGAGTATAGGATATAAATGATTAACAGTACTATAAAGGTAAAAGGATGGTAAAGTTCTACCATCTTAATAAATTCAGGAATACATTCAAGTATATAAAACACGTGATAAAAGATGCATACTCCTACGATGCCTCCCTATCTAGATGTACCTAAGTGTACCTAGCATGGGTGTAGGTGATAAGCAGTTCAGCCAAGATTTCCTCTAGGATTCAGTCAACCACATTACCTTAAGTGAGACTGTGGGACCGTGTCCTGGTCTCAAGTTGGACACCCCGCAAGGGATGTTTTCAGACCACTGCGAGCTGGAGTGTCTGCATGCAGGGAACCTCAGTGTCTCTGGTCAGTGTGTCGGCCGTGAAGTCTCGGTCTCCTCGAGCTATCTTAGCAAGATGGGATGTATATATACCCATAGGTCTCCTCAGGAGTCCTACCTTGCTGTGTTACTGTGTCAGCCTAAGGATGACTTCAGGCCTGAACTTTGTACATAGGTATTATTCAGGAGATGGTAGTCCTGCTGTGCTTCCAAGAACCCTCATGCATAATGTGTGAGATTTTGAACTCGGTAAAACCCGCGTTCTGAATGCTGTGTAATATCTAGGTAAAAGGTCAGTCCCTGTAAACCGTGACAAGTGTTATGTAGGGAGATATGGGTGAAGGGTAACAAATTTACCGAGGCCTATATTATAGTACCTATATGGAATATAACAGTCTCCCCAGCGATCCTGACCCGAGATCCAGCGATCCCTGACCTACCTCAAGTCTCCAGCTGACGCCTGCAGCCTAAATCCGAAAGGTCCCCCCCAGCCGCGACCAGGAGCTGGTAAGAAGATCCGACCCTAAAGACACCCCTGCACCCGACGCACCACGGCCATGGGAGGCCCAACCAATGATGCATTGCCAATCCCCAGCATCCCAACTTACCTCTCCAAGTGGTGGTCACACGAAGAAGATCTTCGTCCAGAGCCGGCAGCGTGTTTGCAAACCGGAGAATCCCCATTTAAAGTAACAGGCCACCCGACGCCAAAACAGCACCGTGCACCCGGCTGCCCCAGTGCCACTGAGGGTGTACTTTTTGTGATACGTTTAACCCCCATTTGCCCTGAGCTTAAGTCTAGGAGCTTTGCTCCCACAACCCGGTGGCCTGCTCGTAAGCAGCCACCAACTGGAGGCCCCTTAACCCCCATTGGATAACATTGGGCCTCAGCACTCTGCACCCAGCCGCCCTAGTGCTGCTGAGGGTGTAACAAGAGTGCATCCTTGACCCTGGGGGATCCCTGAGTCTACCGCTAGAATACCAACTCCCACAACCGAATACTTTCCTTTGAACCGATAACACTATTTTCCTCCATAGGATAACATTGACAGTTTTTCTGTGAAAAGTTTTTTAAGTGTGGAGTTCCTTTGAACCGATAACACTATTTTCCTCCATAGGATAACATTGACAGTTTTTCTGTGAAAAGTTTTTTAAGTGTGGAGTTGGAAAATCTATGAAACTCTTGAAAACTGTAACCGAATAACTAAAATGCTTTCACTTACCTGTGTACAGGAAATTTCCCAGTGCCGTTTCCAGGCATACTGCAACTGTGTAAGAAAAGTAATCTGAAAAGTAATTTACATGCTATTCTACTGAAAAGCCAATACAAAGTATATGTAGAGTATTCCACAGCATTGCATTACCAGTAATTCAAACGGTAACCAAACCAAAGTACAGTTACAACTGCATTTCCAAACTGTATAATTATTGCAAAGTATTTATCCCTTACCTGTGCCAGGATTGCTTGGTTCTAGGAAATAAAATAACTAAAATAATATTTTTATGCAAAACCAATTGGTCTGAAGTTCAGTCTTTGAGTGTGTGGTATCGTTTGCTGATTGAGTGTGTACAACAAATGCTTAACACTTCCCTCTGATAAAGCCTTACCGTTCGACCACACTACCACAAATAGAGAGTAAGGTGCTATCTACTTTTACCTCTCCCTACATTTGGGGTTCCACTGGACTCTGTGCACACTATACCTCATTTTGGTATAATATATACAGAGCCAGCTTTCTACAGCAGGACACACCTCAACCCCACCTTTGTTTCTGTCTAGTGTGAATGCTCCTGTCACTCTAAACCCAGACAGGGAATACACAAAAGGCAGAGTCACACACACAGGATGATTAAGCAAGAAAATGCCAACTTTCTAAAAGTGGCATTTTCAAGCACACTATATACAAATCTAAAAGATGTATTTTTAAATTCTTAGTTCAGGAAGCCTAATCTCCATTTTTTCATCTTGTCACAATGGACAGTTGTGCTTGTAAGATCCCATGTTAACCTATGGGACAGATAGCCTCGCAATAGTGAAAAACGAAATGCACAGTATTTCACTATCAGGACATGTAATACACACCAGTACATGTCCTACCTTTAGCATACACTGCACCCTGTCCATGGGGGTACCTTAGGCCTACTTGAGGGGTGTCTTACATGTAAGAAAAAGGAAGGTTTGGGCCTGGCAAGTGGGTGCACTTGCCAGGTCGACATGGCAGTAAAAACTGCACACATACACTGCAGGGGCAGGTCTGAGAACCCTTGGAAAGGCTACTTGTGTGGGTGGCAAAATCAGTGCTGCAGTCCCACTAGCAACATTTGATTTACAGGCCCTGGGCACACACCCACTGTCCACTGTACTAGGGACTTATTAGTAAATCAAATAAGCCATTCATGGAAACACCAATCCATAATCACAATTTACAGAAGGAGCTCCTTCACATTAGTTCTAATCAGCAGTATTAGAGTTTGAAGTATCACTAAACCAACATAAACAATATCCAGAGTCCCTTCAAATGCAGGAGGTCGGAAGCAAAAAGACAGAGGAAACACGTCAAAAGATGCCAGGTCTAACACTTACCTTGGGTGGTTTCTTGTGTCCCCAGCTCTTCTGAGTCCACTGGTCCAAGTCCCGACTTTGGTCGTAGTTCGCATGCCACATTTTTAGTAAATGGTTTGGTCTCTCCCTGGAGAATACTGTGTATTGTGCTTTTTACCTATTTACAATTGAAGTGTTCTTGTGTATTTGTGTTTATATCTCCGGTTAGGAGATATACCAATACATTAGTGAGTGTTGTGTAATAAATAGAACTATTTTTATATATACAAAATGTGGTTCTTATTTATTTAACATACACTACATGATTAGATCTGGTAAAACAAGCTGCTTAACACTCCTCCGAGATAAGCCTTAGGGCTGCTCTCCACAGCTACCACTTAGAGAGCTTTCTAAGGTTGTCTCAGACCACTAAAATCATCATTAGGGTGTTTGGATTATGGCAAGGTGCTTCACTTCAATAAGTGTGCCCCATATACTAAGCTAGCCTCCTACACATATACCCAATTGGCATATTTAATTTAGATATAAGTCCCTAGTAGAGTGCTCTTTAGGTGCCCAGGGCCTATAAATTAAATGCTACTATTGGGATATAAATATAGGATTTAGCCCCAGATCTCTGTACTGGAGTGAATGTATGACATTGTTCTGCATTCTGTCCATCAACGGTTGTTTTTGTATTTGTCACCCCGAGTGGGACGGGTATGCTCAGACATGAGACCCGTGCTCTCAATGCCACTGGAATCAAGCTGTCCTGACTGAAGAGGGTTGAAACCCCGAAACCGTTCCTAGGATGCTTGGTTCCAGTCCAGGGAGGACCTGGCTTGGCAGTTCGGGCTAGACTGTTCCCATGAGGCAAAGGGTCAAGACTGATTTGCATATGGCTAGGTTCATACTGGAATGGCATGGTGAGCAAAAAACGATCGATTTAGGCCCAATGCATTTCGGTTAATCTGAACCCTTCTTCAGGGGTTTGCTATCATCAAGGAGAAGTTGGCTTTGAATAAATCCACCATTTGGAACTACAACAAAAATCAGAATAGTTCATATGAATACCGGTATAGTACATTTCAATTGTTAAATTAGGATTTGCACTCAGAATGTGAAATGAATACAATACGACTACAAACAATGATGAAAAACAGTACTCAGTGCCATTCAAAGTGCCTGACCTGAAGAATTCGTGTGAGAGAACCAGAAACGTAAAAGTGCAACGAGGCTAAAGAAACAAAGTGCATGTGGTTGTACTTATCCAACAAAACACAATGTGTATGGGTTCTAGAAACATGAGGGAGAAAAGCGCTAAGAAAAAGCGAGTGCCGGTGCGCCAGGTGTACGAAAAAGAGCGGAATGAGAAGAGCGGAGTGAAAAACAGGTGTGTGCTCTGCGAGACCGTGGATATGCAGTTAAAACAGCCAGAAGGGACTTCTCCTTGATGATAACAATCCCCTGAAGAAGGGTTCAGATTAACCCGAAATGCATTGGGACTTTTTTTGAATTGAGCTCATGTTATATAAGTGGATTTTGATCCTCTTACATCATTCTAATAATGGATTTTGTATCACATTAACATGTAAACCAATGTGGATGGAATAATGTTTGAATTATGTTATTGGCTTCTATGTTAAATATAAGCCTTGTTTGCGTTTGCAACATCATTGTGGTTGAATTTGTTTGTATATACTGTTAAATTGAAATGCAAAGCGTTTTTTAAAGCATCTCGTGTCCATCGAAGACACAGGCGCTTTAAAAAAATGTTTCCCCTTTGGGAAGACAAGGTGGGAGCAGGAAGTGCTCCACTACTGGATCCCTTGAGGCTGATTCAGGGGACACCTTCCCCTTTGCGTATCAGTTACCACCCTAGCTTCTTGATCTCTAACTTATTAACGGTTTGTGCCCGCAGTTGCGGCCACAAAGTATTGATATACTCATTTCCTAAACATAAATAAGTGGAGGATGCTCCTTTCGCGCCCTGTCCTGTTTGCGATTCGGAAAGGATTGCAAAACGCTTTTTATGAGCTGGAAAGAGATTTCAAACCTGTTAATGGGCTTTTGTACAGTAAGAAAAGCCCCTCTGCTGTCACCTGCGATTTTGCGAATTACAGGTTTTAGGACCACCAAAAGGATTTCGGATTTGTACATCGGGCACAAAGTTCTCTAGAATGTTCTTAATGGTCGGGGAGAATGCATTTCTGACGAGTGTCATGACTTCCACATGCTTGGTGCATTGTCGAAGGTCTTTATTTCCAACCAATGGATTTAGAGGCAAGGTTTCTCGTGCCTCGGAGGCTCCATGAGCCACCAGTTTCAGTTTCATTTTGGCGAGGCTCAGTGAAACAAGTGCTCGCTGCTGACGTTTGTGAGTGAACTGAAGGCCAAGAGACCGCATCCTGGAAGAGCCAGCTCTGCCTTTCATTATTGCACTGTCGATTGTTTGAATGCCATTAAATTGAGCAAAATAATTGGTGCTGAATGAACAATACGTTCATATGAGTGTTGCTGAGTATATGTGTGAGTGTAAGAAGAAACCTATGGCAAAAAAAAAGTATTTGTCATGAAAACACCAATTCTATGAAAACCCACTCTGACGACCTTCTTATATTGTTAATCTCATGTTTATTTGGATTTAGAGCGATCGCTTTGGGGACAATTATTGCATGAAAGTCAACAACAACAAAAAAACACACCACTTGGTTTTCAGGCAGTCACTAGATTGGGCACATTAGTTTGAGAACTGCTACACGCCTAACAGAGGAGGGGGCATGACACGGATTAAGGATGCATAATTGTGGGGACCCTGCTAGAATCCATTTCTAAGCTGAAATATACTGATTAGAATACTTGGAACGCTGAGGTGCCAGCTCTTCGTCCCCTGTCACATGGGTGATATATTTCGCACACCAACTGAAACCATTCAAAATAAATAAAAAATTTTCGCTTTCCCATGAATCTAACTAGTGCGTGGCTGTAAGACTATCCGAGTTCTCAATAAAATTGTAGTCACAGTTTTCAAGTGGCCGATCTCCCTATTCAATGTTCTCACATGCGATAAAACACATGACCAAAACCATAAACCTTCACATTTTATCTCCAATAATGCAGAGCGGGAACAAACATAGGATATGCAAATACTTAACAAAAATCTGTGGGTGAATACCTTGAGATGTGTGTGCACTAAGTGAATTGCAAATAGAGAGCTGACATGAAAAATTTGAATTTCGGGGTAGAGCCTGAGTGTGGCAGAAGCAGATCTGTGGACATCCCATTGTTAATAGGTTGAAAACATATCTGCAGGTGTTGCAGACTTTCCCTTCCTACATGAGGCCTGAACTGGGACAGGGATTTTGAAAGAGAAGCCACTGTGCAGGCAGGTAACACATATTACACGTAGCCGCGTTGTAGAAACATTTAGGCATTGGGTGTTGGTGGTCATTTCTAACCCATTTTGAGAGGTATAAATGAAATAATTTGAATTTATTTGCACCAGCCCCTTATAGCCATTCAGGGAGAGGAACATCAAGACCTCCTTGGGTGGAAGAGCACAGTGCCTGCAGTGCTGATATGAACAGTCTCTGATGTGTTACAGGTAGAAAACACTTAGAGGGGCTGTCTCCATTGGTTGTGTGTGCTTTGCTTGGGGGTCCATTTGCAAGCAGACCAGTTAGAGGATTGGGCACATGTTTGATATGTTTCTAATGCTTTCTTCTCACTTGTGCTTTAAAATGCTATATTTGGACCCCGTGTTTGCAACAATTTGCAATAAATATTGTGTTCCTCTCATCCTTTCTCTCTCTTTATGTCTTTTTCTTTCTCTTCTCTCCCACTTTTATGTGCTTTACATAGCATGCCTTCCAGCACGATATTCCTTCTAGGTTTACTCGTAATCCTTTTTATACTGTTTTTAATTGATGTTTCTTTTATACTGTACTATTTTTCTTTTATGGAAAGGCATGATTCTCGCATGTATACTTGTACTTTCAAATAAAACTTTTTAACTTAAGACCCGTTGATTTACATTAGACATCATGAACTCAGTGTGTGTTTTTCTGACTCATCCATTGAAGAGTTGGGTGTGACACAGGCAGAGCTGGCAACTCGAATTGGAGCCAGACGCGGTTGGGGGCAGTTGCAGACAACGGACACACTCTCCTCTACTCGGAGATGGGAACCTCACACAAATACTGAGGACAGCTACTGATGAAATACGTCTTCCTAACAAGGATTGGGCCCCCCCCGTCGATTGACTGTATGACCTGGAATTATCGTCATACATAAATGACTGTTAAATATACAGTGTTCAGCCGTGAACAAGTCGCATGTACAATAATACTAGAGGCGACGAAACACGTGTTGGCTTGGGAACCACTGTGAAGACTGCAAACTTACTATGAGAACTTGAATATTAAATTGAAGAAAGAAACGGAGATTCACTCATTGTGTTACATGTTTTAATTAACGCATTAATCTTTGTAAACCTTAATTTTGCGTGTGCTTGGGTACCTTTGTTGTTGACTTTTGTGGCTCTGATCACAATACTTTTGGGAGGCTAGTGGTTCTCCCCTACCCTTGAGCACCGCCACTGATTCAGGACGTCACTAATATTAAGTGTACTCGCTACAAGCGCCTAGTCTCTATTGAAAATACCACTGCCTAGTCTGAAAGAGCTGGCACATTTACCGTTTTAGATCTGGCTTGGCAGCCTATTGTAATAGAAAATAAATCAATTAGAAATGCATACATATACTTAACAGGAGCGCTGGGGCAGTCCCTTCTTTCATTGGATGATTCGGCTGTCATTCACATTTCAGTCCAAGGAACAAAATACATATAATGGGGCATGGGGTTCGCCTTTCCAGCGATTGGCTTTCTTGCAAGTTTCTTTCACTGTTAGGACAGCCTGCAAGGCAGCTAATTTTGGGCACGTTGAGAACTGTGAGTGATGGCACTTTGGCCATTTAATACGGATGTCTGCATAGAGAAAGACAAAGCATTGTCTATTTCAGTAGTATGCTCCTTTTCAGCATGTGTATATTAGCTGGTGCTGTGACGCAAAATGATGACGGGCCCCTGCAGGAAGTAATGGTGGGCCCGGAGTCTCCATATTTAACATAAATATTTATTGAACTCTGGCTGAATGGGCCCCCTGAAGGTTTGGAGCCCCCTGGAGTATTGGGGACCCCCTGGGCTGCAGGGGTCTGTGTTATGCTCCGCCCACCTGCCACAGACTGTCCTCCATACTTTAGGAAGATGCCAATGTAAAGCAAAGCAAAGCAGCTGGCAGAGCTTGAAGTTGCTTTGTTTAGTTTGTGCCTGACTAGAGGTCTTGTGCATGCGCAGTGCAGTGATTAAGCTGGCGGTGACTTCAGCCATTCCCAGGAAGTTTAGTGTGCAGAAAAGTACAACTTTGTGTATGCCCACAAGGGAGCGCAAATAGCTGTCCGGAGATCGTTTCTGGCTTAGTTAACTTTCTCAGAGTTGCCATCTGTCCCTTTTTAGGTCTGCCTAGCGTTGCAGCGCGAATACGCTACCATCGCTTTGCGAGGCATGTAGTATACAACATAGTAAGGAAGCTTTGTGGAAGCACCGTCCACTCACAGGCCCATCTTCTTCATTGGCTTAGGTTATAAATGCTGCCTTACGATTGGTTTTAAGCTTGTTAGTCCCTCCGCATGACAGTCATGTCAGTCATTTGTATCCTTCCATGGTTACCAGCCCCTTTACTGCAAAGACTACTTTCTTCCCGTCCCTCCCTACGCCCCCTCCCGCACACTCCAGGTAGTGCTCGAGCCTGCCCACACTCCCGTTTTCAATGCAATAGGTCTCGCGTGAATGCTATTGCATTGCCGATGCTTGTTTGGAGTGCTTCCTATGGGCCACCGTATTAGGAAACACTACTACGAGAGACATCTATAAGCTCCTGTCAACTGACACCAAAGTAAGGCAGCGAAGGTAACATATTGCTCGGCTGCAACAGTGCACACCTCGAAATTAAATGCAGCGCATGTCAGATATAGTATTGTTTCAACAAGAGAGGTTTCTCAAGTGAACTGAATCCCAAAAGAGCGCCCAGTGTGTGCAGTCAATCGCGCAATAACCACTCCACGCTGTATGTTAGCGTAAAAGGCCATTTTATTAGGACAAAGTTGACAACAATATTTAACCAAAACATCAATAAACTTGTAAACAATACCATACGTCATGTCTTTCATCCATCATCCATTCCCACACTCCAGTGACTCTCTTCCGCTTCACTCAGTGACCTCCTCCTTTATTCCATTCGCTTCCTCACTTATTTTTCAACCTCCTCCAGCATCTCCAGCCATCGCACTCTTGCATCCCGCACCCCCATCATGCACCTGTATCCCCCTCCCTGGGGGGTGAGTATGCCCGTCATAGACTCCCCACCCCTCCACAGTACTGCTAGCACAACCCTTCAACCGGTCCTAAACTGCACACTATTCCGAATAATTACCCGTTTCCTACTCCTGCAACATGTAGGGTGGGAGGGTGGACCAATTAAAGCTGGACCCTTCCCTAATGGCGCTGAGGGCATCATGAGGATGAAATCTCCTCCCCTGCCCTCCCCCTCCTTATACTCTAACAGTAACCCCACCCCTAACGCAACCCCTTGACCCTACCTACAGCCTTGTCCTTCTGGTCTTGCGCGAAAACCCCGGGGGAAGACTTGTCTGCCGACCCTGCTTCCCCCGGGGGCCGCATCACGCAATAACCACTCCATGCTGTATTTTAGAATAAAAAGCCATTTTATTAGGACAAGGTTGACAACAATATTTAAACAAAACATCAATAAACTTATAAACAATCCCAAACGTCATGTCTTTCATCCATTATCCATTCCCACACTCCAGTAACTCTCTCCCGCTTCACTCATCGACCCCCTTCCTTATTCCGTTTGCTTCCTCACTTATCTTTCAACCTCCTCCAGCATCTCCAGCCATCGCACTCTTGCATCCCGCACCCCCATCATGCACCTGTATCCCCCTCCCCGGGGGGGTGAGTATGCCCGTCATTGACTCCCCACCCCTCCACAGTACTGCTAAACACGGAACCCCCGTAGGGCGGTTACCTGCCCCACCCATGTTCAGTGCACCTTTCGCCCTCAAGCCCTTCGACACCAAATGGACTCATTCCACAATTTACTAATGACGTCTCTCAGTTTCATCATGTAATATGCATTACCTATGTGTGAAAGGTGCACCCCATCATCACGAAAAAGCAATGGCTCTTCCAGCTGCAAACCCACATGTGCAATCACCTTGATACCTTTGTTCCCACAAAAAACTCTCATTGCGCGGTTCAATTTCCTTTGCGCCTTTTCAACTGCAGCTGGCTTTAGAGCCCCCCTCCTGATTCTCCTTGGTAGAAACTCGGTCCAAACAATACATGCGCCTGCAAGATTGCTCTTCATGGCCTCCAAATCACTTTGCATCAAATGTAACAGGGACACACCAGACTGCTTTATTAAGTAATTTTCTCCCAGATGATTCACCAACAAGTCTGGGCAGCCTCTTTGCGCCACCTTTTTTGTGGGCCAGGGCAACAACGCCCCAGCGCATCCCGCACTACCCCCACCAATGCACCTCATGGTGGCTGCTGCGCAGGCCCAGGCTACGGCCGTAAATCTGCCTGTCCGCCTACGTGCAGCACAAACGAGCGTCCGACAATCCAGGTAACCGTCTTGGCTCCCGGGCCCCCAATGCAACCTACCAAGAAATACAAGTGAAACAAGTGTTAATACAACGTACCAAAAACCACAACTAACCCTCAATCCTGGTGCCTCCCACCATCCGTTCCTGACTCATTTTCACACATAGCGCTCACAGTAGCGAGATCTCCACCACCCAATCCGCCGTATCTTGTCCCAAGACCATCCCAAACACGCCGCCGCCATCGCCGCGCCAATGCGAAAAGAATGCGTCCCATACCTAGCGGGATCCCTGTCCAAACGCCTCAAAGCCATTCGCAACACCGCCAGTAACTGAAACGTCGTCACTCGCTTCTGTGAAACATGACAAAATAGCACACCAGATACCCTCCTTGTCTGCTGACAAAAACCTCTTCACTCCAACACCCGGCATGCCCCCCCGCAACCACTTTCATCCAGCCACACCCACTTGCCCCTACCCGCTTGGTCCATTTGAGAATGACCCAACCAAATACCCAAACGCGTCCCGTCCAGGCGCACCTCCGCATACATTCTCCCTGCCCTGCCTTGCGCACCCAGCAACTCTGAAACCTGAAACGCCACAAAGAACATCCATATCATGCATAAACAGAACACCGCAACCTCATGCTCATCATAACAACAATGAGACAATTGTTGTTTGAGACAACCCCCTGCCAATACAATCCAAAACAAAACGAATAACTCCCTGTTAACAGTCTCACTGGTCCATCCCTGGAACGCGCCAAATTCAGACCACGCCAATCTGTAAGTGTGCCTCGTAGATTCAGCTATGGATTTTTCGATGAGGCCCACTACTCTCACAACCCCCAGGCCCAGATGCTGTCTGGCACCTTGGTCTTGCAAGCATCTGCTCCCGGCACAAGGCGTCTGAAACTCTACCTCTGCGAACGAGACAATGCATCTGCAACGTCATTGCTTGCACCTGGGACATGTTGCGTGCGAAACAGCACATTCAAACGCAGGCATTGCAACATAAAACTTCGCAACAAGCGCAGCACACGCAGGTCTCTTGCTTTCTGCTTATTCACCAAGTCCCCTACCATCATGTTGTCCACATGGAACAGTACTGACCTCTTTTGGAACTCCGCGCCCCACACCTCTAGCGCTACCAGCAGTGGGAAGAATTCTAGAAAAGCAATACTCCTATCCTGCTTCAACCAATGTCCTGGCCACTGTTCCGCGTACCACCTCTCGTCCCAGAAGACCCCAAACCCGGAAGCCCCTGCGGCGTCAGAGAAAAGTTGCACCTGCCAGCCCATCTTGTCATCCGCAAAATCCAGTGACACACCATTGAAGTCAGACAGAAACAGCTGCCACACCTGAAGGTCCACTCTGACTCTGTGATGTGGAAGCACCGCACCTGACATGGCCATGCTGAGGCATCTGCAAAAAGTCCTCCCAGCACGCACCACCCGGCACTCAAAGTTCAGAAACCCCAAGAGTCGTTGCACTGACTGCAAATCTTTTTCTCCCCAATCACGTGCAGCAGGAAAGCCTGCATGTCTGTCACTTTCTGTTCAGGTAACCTTGCCACCCAAGCAACCGAATCCAACTCAATGCTCAGGAATGTCAAACTGCAGCTGGGTCCGGCTGTTTTTTCCAAAGCCAATGGAACCCCGACATCCTGGGCCAGGACTTGAAATTGACTAAGAGCCCTCTCGCACTCACCAGACCGAGCTCTTCTGACAAATAGAAAATCGTAGTGAGACACCTCACGATGACCACTCCTGTACGTAAATGCCCACTGCAGAAAAGAGCTGAACGCCTCAAACAATGCACAGGAAAACGCGCAACCCATGGGCAAAATCTTGTCAACAAAGATGGCACCCTCGAACTGCATTCCCAGCAGTGAGAAATCTGCAGGGTGTATGGGAAGGAGGCGAGAGACCAACTTTATGTCACACTTTGCAAATTCTGCGCCCTGCCCACACACCCGCACCAAACTGATCGCATCGTCAACAGAAGCATACAAAACTCTGGAATCCTCCTCGGCAATGAAATCATTCACAGACCTCCCCCCCGGCCAGGACAAATGATGAATCAGCCTGAGCTCCCCTGTCTCCTTCTTAGGCACCACTCCCAAAGGGGATATAATCAGGTCTGAGACAGGCCAGTCATCAAATAGGCCTACTATCCTACTTTCTGCCACCTCCTTCCGCAATTTAACTGTAACAACACCCGGCAATCCTTTGCCGACCTCAAATTCTCCACCCATCTCTGCTCCCGGGGACCCTGGTAACCCACCCGAAATCCCTCTGTGAAACCACAATGAATCCTCAGCGCGGCTTCTCTGTCAGGGTTATTGCGAGACCCACGGACCCATGGCCTCAACATTAACCGGCGTAGGAGCCCTGTGGCCCAGTTTACCCCCGACCCTTGGTAACGCGCCACTGTTCTGAGGGCGTGGCCAACGTGAAGCATTGCGTGAGAGGGTGGCGTCCGCCACACTTGGAGCACTCGTGCTTAAATTTGCTGGGGTGCCGAGTGTAGAAACCCTTGTTAAAGTTCCAACAGGCACCTGTACTAACCCCCGCGGGCTTGGGTGACTGGCCTGCTGACCCTGTGTAAGTGCTCTCCCCTCCCGCCCCTGGGTGGGACGCGGCTGAAAAGGCCGGTAGGTGACCGGCAAGCCACTGACCATGTGTGTGGATGCAGACGACTGAGTGGAGGACATCCACTGCATCCAAAGCTCCTGATCAATCTCCCCCCAGGGCTTATCTGGATTGACACTAATCCTGGCCCTAAACTCCTCATCGTAACTGAGCCATGCGAAACCACCGAAATGCATCTGTGCCATTCAAATGTTGTCCATATATTTAACCAACGCTATTGCACGATCCAAGTGTTTCTCACGACATATACTTGCGTAAATCAGAAAAGCTGACGTCTAATTCTCCATATTGACCGGCACCCGTGGCCGCCTCGTCAATTCCCGCTCCTCTTCTTTAGAACCCTCTTTGGCCTGTATCTCCCAATGCAAAATCTTGAATACGTCCACGTACTCATGTTTCCAGATCCTGGGCTTAGTTTTTTCAGACAAATGCGACCCCAATGCCATCGCCAACCCCATATATGTTAATTTCTTACAGTGTTTGTCTTCACCCTTGTCATCCTTCCCTTCCTGTTCGTCAGTCTTGTCTGTCTGGACGCCTGCGCCTACCAATTGCTAGCCCCCACCCGCTGGCTTAACTGCCACTTTAGCAGGCACTCCAGGGTCCCTAACGGACCCCTCCCCCACACCCACCAACCGCCAGGCTTTCTTCCTCCCCCCTTTGGGGCCATCATCCCATGCAGCCCACCAAGCACCCTCACCTGATAAATTTGTGGGCACCTCCCGGTCCTTTCCTCTGGTGTCAACCACCTTCTGGTTCACCTTCTTGCTTCCGCTGGTGCTGGCCTGTGTCGCCTGCAAAACACCAACCCTTCCCGGTGCCGCATTTGTCCTCCCCCAATCCCCACTGTCACGTACTTCCCCCTCCTCCAAATCATCACTCTCCTCATCATAATCCAGTAATTCCTCTTGCTCAACCTCAACAGTCACCTCCAGCACCTCATGCACTGCCCTCTTTAGACCTTTCCCTTTCATACCAGGCACAAACTCATACTCCAGCACCGCTGATGCCCGCTCCCTCGGTGGAGGGCAGACCGCTGCGGATCCCCCTGCAGCTTCCGCCCGGTGTCAAGGATCCGTCTTGTGCCCTGCCGGCCCACCCATGCCTCTACCAGCCTCCACCACTGGCTTGTGCCTCCCCCCAGGCTGTTGGAACCTGAGGGGGCACCAGCGCCATCAGGTCTCTGAGCCATCGCAGCCGTCCCTGCCCCCAACATGGGCCTCACCTCATCCACCCAGACCCATTTGCCTCGGGACCCCTTGGCCCCTAGGCCTGACCCTGATCCTGCTTCCTCAACAAAACCGGGGGCTGGAGGTCCAGGCCCCCGCCCGCCACCAACCCCCCATCCCTGGGATTCGGCATTGGTCGCGTATCTTTTCCTCCAGGGACATGTCTGTCCACCTGGGCAGCGTAGGCGTGAAAGACTGGTCACCTGCCCATGGCATCCTGGCTCTTGAAGGGCTGGGCACACTGTCATCGGGGGCCTCCCGTGGCCTCTGCTAGGAACTGGCTTTCCGTGGCCCCCGTACTACCCCCCATGGGGCAGACCCCCTCCTGCCACCACACGAGAGGTCAATGGGCACATCCTCCCATCTCCCCTCCTCCTCCCCAACTGATTCACTGCCCATGAGCACGAGTTGAAAATCCTCGGCCACGGGCTCGCCCCAGTCTGCACCCTCTTCCCCCCCTCCTCACTGTCATCATCAGGGGCCCCTGCAGCAGCCTCTCGCCCTGGCTCGCCCCGCATCTGAGAAGGGCCGGGCGTGCCCTTGCAGGCCGCTGCCTCAGCCACGCGCTGCTGTCCAGGAGTGCTCCCGCCCCGCTCCCGGTGTCACAAGAGGTGCAGCCGCATCCCCTTGTAAGCGCGGAGGCAGGCTCTTCCGCTGTCCCCCGCGCTTCCCCGTGTCACCCAGCACAAGCCCCCAGCCCCACCCAGACATACCTCTTTTTGACGGTGGTGGCTCCTCCTGGAACGCCACCACCGCCGCAGCTACCCCTGCCGATGCCGATCGGGGCATACGGGTCATCCCGACCCACGCCTCATCCAAGACCCCGGACCGGAGGAGATCCGCTCTCTCCGCCTGGCCCAGGACTTGGAGAGCAGCGGGGACCGCCTCCGTGTCCGGCGCAGCCAACCTTGACCTCGCGTGAGCGTCGTCCTCGATGGGGAGAGAAATGTTAATTCCACCGAAGTAACTCTATGCAGACCAGGTCACCGGCTGCACAAAAAAAACGCCCACCCCAACTGATTGATTGGGCCTAATCTAATCTAAACCATGCTACCGCAACCAATTAAAGCTAGACCCTTCCCTAATGGCGCTGAGGGCAGGAAGAGGATGAAATCTCCTCCCCTGCCCTCCTTATACTATAACCCTAACCCCACCCCTTGACCCTACCTACAGCCTTGTCCTTCCGGTCTCGGGCGAAAACCCGGGGGATGACTGGTCTGCCGACCCTACTTCCCCCGGGGGCCGCAACTTGATAAGGACATGCGGAGTCAAATGAAAGAGCGGGTGGGTCCAGCACCGGTTCTTGTGGATACGAGAAAACCGTGCTCCTTTACACAAACCCACCAGAAAACAGCGGCTTGGACAGGAAAATATGTAGCAGGGACGTGATCGCAAAAGGTTTCGGCATACAATGCGGACTTCAAAGTAGTTTGGAAATAATCTATTTTGAATGTATCCGATGTGCCTATTTTATTAGTGCACTACAATTAGACTTACAATCGGTTTAGGTTGTAGCTAGTTCTCTCTTTTTATCAGATAATTTACCCCTTCTATTTACAGTTTTTCTCCGGTCACAGTCTTCCCCCTTTCAAAATGCTCGCTTCATGTGATGAGATAAGAGATAGCCTCTGAATTAATTGGATTTTCAGTCAGGCATAGTGCTAGTCTACTATGGTTGGCCTGTGACGCGCAATCTCATTCCGATTGCTCAGGTTGAGAGGACCCTGCACGTTTCAGAGGCAGTCGTGGCCCATACAGGGAGCAAGTCTGTGCTGCTCGTGTGCCTGGGTAAAATGGGTTGCAATTGCAGTGATCATTCCGCATTCAGATCGGTTTTCATGGGTCGGCATTTCAGGAATGCAACAATATAGACAGCCTAGTCACTAACATAAGTGGAGAACCTTCTCCTTCGGATTCATTGAAAGTGTTAACAACTGTGAAATAGTTCCATTTTCGTTTATGAAAACTCTGGGGCATATTAACAAGGGTTGGTGAGAACATTATCGCCGCTTTAGCGTCCGTTTTCGGGCGAAAAGCGGCGATAATTTTATCGCAATATCATCAAGGATAGCGCGTGTTTCCTTGATTTAGTGCCCGTTTCCAGCACGCCTAACTTCGCATCTCTAATGAGATGCAAAGTGGGCGTTACTGGGCGTACCCCTGACAGACTACCTTGTAAAATATAGCGAAATGTACATCGCAATGTTTACAAGGATGCCCACGCATTTTTGCAGACTTTAGTTTTTGGTGAAAACCGCGGTTTTCGCCAAAAACTAATGTCTGCAAAAATGCAGACTTAACTATATCTAACAATGGGGGTGGATTATGCTGATACGATTACAGGGTCGTATCAGCAAGGTTATCGCCGTTTCCCAAGGAACATCACTGGAAAACCAGCGATGTTCCATGGAAAACATCGCTATCGCTGGGAAAGTATCGCCATTGCGCTATATGTTGTTTATACAGCGATAGCATGGCTATAATTGCCAGCAATAGCCGGCGATAAAAACAATCTCGCTAAGAGCGGCCAGCGATAATTATTGCTGCCGATGGATAATATGCCCCTCTGTTCGTTTTGTAAGAAGGGAGTCGGTTGGAATGCAGACTGTTAGGCTTGCATTTGGTGTTTCGCGAGAAAGGAATATCGCTCGCCTCTAGTTTCGGGAGTGCCATGTTATATCAGCGACATAGAGGTCATGTGCCTTTACTTGTTTGTGTCGTACCCTGATTCATAGGACCTGTTAGACCCGGCCCTCGTAGCCTAGTCAGACCTGACCCCTGCACCTCACACCAGCCTAGCCGATCCTTCCCACCAGAACACACACACCCGACCCGGACTTCCCCCGTCCGTGGCCTTCCTCCTTCGGCCACCCCGGGCCCGCGTGCCCACTTCATGCACCAAGATGGCTGCCCGGCCCCAGCGCGACCCTAGCCTCTAGGCGCCACTCCGGCTGGAGGACATCGCGCTCCCCTTTGGATGAGAAAGGGAGGAGCAATTACCATCACACCTCTGCGCTTCCCTGGGAAGGTGGGTTTCGATCGACCCGCCGGCCTCCCCGAGGGCTGGCGCCACGCCTGCCGGGTGTCTGGGGCTCCTCCCGACCCGGCCCTGAAAGGATCAAAGGACAATGGCAGGAAACCCCCAACAAGCGACCCCCAGGTGACAAGACCCCTGCCTGCACAGACTCCGGACATCAAAGAGGAGTCGCCCTATAACAAGGGGTGCTCTGGGACGGTCCGGCAGATTCGCCTTGGAAACACCTGAGCCCTGCTGAGTGACTCGCGGCTCCCTGAAGATCGTAAGACCTCCGAACTTGAGCTTGAGCCCTGCTGAGTGACTCGCGGCTCCCTGAAGATCGTAAGACCTCCGAACTTGTGCTTGAGCCCTGCTGAGTGACTCGCGGCTCCCTGAAGATCGTAAAGACCTCCGAACTTGTGCTTGAGCCCTGCTGAGTGACTCGCGGCTCCCTGAAGATCGTAAGACCTCCGAACTTGTGCTCGAGCCCTGCTGAGTAACTCGCAGCTCCCACAGACTCTCTTGGTCCCGCCGGACCCCACGATGACAAGCGTATCCCCCAGCTCGAGGATTGTGAGCTGTGCGCCGGGTACGCTCCTGCATTTGATCCATATCCCCAAAGACTGTCCCGCTACCTCCTATCCCCCCTCCAAGACTTTGTGAGCCTGAGGAAATATGAATTTTGTGATCAGTTATGTCCCCTATCTTAGACCCCAACGGCTCCATGTATATGTTACAAGTACATGTATGTTCCCTCCAGTTCCAGTTATGAAGACGCAAACACATGTGCGTCCACCGTCAACATGTCCTCTTTCAGATCCGCCATGAATGGGCCGGATATTCCATTCCTAAGTATGAAAGGCCACCGACTTTATATGGCTCATTTACTCCATTTTGCAGTTCAGGCGAGTAGGCCCTGAATTCTGCCATCAAGCCTTTTTCTCTCTCCTACCTTCAACAGCTCCAGTCTGAGCTCGCATCTGTACCCATGAACTTTGTCCTACTCCCTGCGCGGCTAACGGTGCCTGACTCGGCCTGTCTGCCTGCCAAAAACTGTATTTCACCTTCAAGATTATCTGCTCCGCTCCTCATCCAATGCATTCCTGTCTAGTAGTTTAGGTAAACATCCTTCCAGCTACCGAGCAAGGGGCCCAGCTTCACTGTCTTCATGCAAGTAATTCATAGCCCTGTTACTATGGGAGACTTCTGCCCCTTCGCATCTCATGTAGACACTTAGACGCTTGTACATGCACTCATTGTCAGTATAGACTAGATTTTGTCCGAGAGACCTTCCCTTTTGGATAACACAGTTCTTTAAACATAGGATATTAGATATGATTTAGGATTAGGTTGACCTGACCCTCCAGACTTTTGTCTCCCCATGTACGTCTAAATGTTAATTCCCTTTACCCCCTAGTTTCACGTCAATCACACGTCATGTGGCTGCGCGCGCATCTCTGCCAAGTATTTCTGCTGACATTGCAGGATTCTTTCATGAATCCACCCATTTGTGACATCATGTATAATGACGTTTTCTAGTTACGCCTAGTTACGCCTATTTCTAGTTACGTATGCATATCTTTATCTATTTTATCAGCTGTTACGCCTCCTGCATCTGTTTCACTGTAATGCCTTTTCTATAAAAATGATTACCTGTCAATAATGTATTGCCTTCACTTCCTGAACCCCCGTGGTGATGGAATATGACGCCTACAGTTCGAACTGTAAAGGAATAAAGCCCTTTTCGAACCTCTAATACCACGGATTCTGCCTCTTATTTTACTGAGTTATTCTTAATATATTCTACTGCATCAAAAATAGTATCGGTAATTAAATATTTACCACATAAATTGGCGCCCGAACAGGGACACTTTCTCATCTCACGCGCCGGAGGTGCGTTGCAGGCCCGGTCTCCTGTCCCAGCCGGACGGACAACAACGCGTACCCACAGGATTTCCTGTATCTCCCTCCTGCCAAGCGGGGGTGACTGAGGCTGCGATCAACACCCAGACGAGGCGGTGAGAAGTGCGAAGTACCCCGACCAGAGCCTAGCTGAGAGAGCAAGATCCGAGGTATACAGAGGCCCACCAGGTTCCGAAGTTCCGTGTCGAGTCGAGTCCAGTCCAGTCCGGTCCAGTCCAGTTCAGTTCAGTTCCGAGGCCTTCCGTTCCGAGCTACCCGGTGAGTACCATTGCCGGGGAGGCGTTTAGACGTGCACATAGGTTGTGCCGGTCAAGACGGGTTTGGGTACACAAATCCGGTCTGCACTGTTTCAGCAGTGTATCTGTACTGTTTAGCAGTATATCTAGTATGTCTAGTATATAATTCAGTCTCACCTAGTTAGTGTCGAGTATTATGCTAAGTGACTAGTTCCCTATGGCCATTGTTGTTCGTTAAATGTTAAATGTTTAAATGTTTAAATACTCTCTATATATTGTGGTGTGAATGACTGTTCCTTATTGTGATTATTGTATTAAGTGTGTTCCATACTAAGTAACCAGTTCTCAAAATGCCGCTCTTCTCGAAATTAAGACAGATCAAAACTAGAAAAGGGGTACTCGAAGAAGCTGTTCCCATTCCTCCTAGGGACACTCCAGGGTACTTCATGTATCATAAACATGGCCTAGACGCCGTATTGTTTCTTGATTTATGGGTGGACTACACCAAGGAATTACCAGAAAGTCAGAGGTGGCCCGCAGCTGGGACCTGGGATGCAGATTGCATCATGAGAGTAGAAGAAGAATTATGGAAAAAGAAAGCTAGACAATCACAGAAAGATGCCATTGAATTATGGCGTAAAGAATCATATAGACGTACAGAAAAAGCGCTCAGACAGGAAGAGAAAGGTAAGGAGAATTCAAATAAAGTCCGAGAAAATCTATTAATTGAAGAAGGTACCCGAGTAAAATCAGAACAAGTAGACAGACAAAGAAACGCCCTTATGAATGGTATGTATCCTCTTCTGACCGAGGGGTTACCCAAGGCTACCCCGGAAGTACCCAAAAATTTGCCACCTCCATTGTTTCCGATAAAAGTACATCCCAAAGGGCATCCCAAAACCGCAGAAGATGTTTTCCTTTCCTCTTATTTAGATTACGCGGCCCCCGAGTATGTTAACACCGCACCACATAGACCACTTGCCGATGGTGCTCAACGCCAAGATCCTCCGTCTGTACCTCCACAACAACAAACTCTGACACACGTTCCGACAAGCACATCTGTTTCTACAGCTTTTCCCGCAACTACGGTTGCTGTCTCACATTCAACAAATCCTTTCACGTCCAGCACCTCAGACGGTGCTACAGGAGGTACGACAGACATTTTTTCTACGCCACCCAGAATAAATAAACTTTCCCTTAGAGAATTAGCACACCAGCGTACGCCTAAACTAGCAACTCCCGACATGCTTAAGGAACTTCTAGTGGATTGTAGATATGATCCTGTGCCCGGCAAACAGGACGAAATGCTGCTGTCATCATTACGTATCCGACGAGCTACAATATATTTAACGAAGCTACCAGGAATGACGACACATTTAGAAAATATATATCACTTTGTCCAATCAGGGCGAAGCCCTGAAAGTATTAGCAGAGCCATGGAGTACCAGAAAGCGGAGGTACAGGGGCAACTGTTACGTTTCCTCATAAACTGTGTAATCAGAAATCAAGACCGGCCTGGGGTAAATCCGGAAGAAATGCAAAAACTTGTTACATGGGGCCAGAATATATCAGAAGGGAGACATGATAAACAGTTATGTATAGTCGCTATGTACCGAAAGATCCGCAAAGAAGTAGAACGAATATACGAAGAAAGATTAGAGATAAACGAGCCTGAACAAGACAGAGAGGAGGGGGAAGAATCAGGAATGCCAACAGGACAATTGGACACGATGGCTTATGTAGGTAGAGGAAGATTTTCTAATAATACTAGATGCTTTAATGATTCGGTACGCCCGATACGTCCAGAAAATAATAGAAATTTCCAAACACCTATAATAAATATAAGATCTCCCGAACACTTATTCCAAGCCGCTGACAACTTACTTCGAGAACGAAGGGGACATCATATACTTGATTCATTGGATGAACAAGAATTAGCTAGATCAGCAGTACTATGGGCTGACAGCCCCGGAAAATACAGTGATGACGCATTAGCACACACGTTTTTGAACCTTGCCCCAGATGAACAGCGTTTAGCTGGTATATACATGATTTAACATCTCCTTATATTATATAAAAGCCAACACTCCGATCCTGGTCCTTTACCTGATATATTGACTGAATTACTCACGAATAAATGGAGAGGTTCAGGTACTGATTTAATTAGAGAAATACTAGAATTCAGAAACCAGTACATTCTTTTTGTATGCCCAGAACATGTCTCACTGCCCATCAAGGAAAGAACGACGTATTATATGGATAGACAGAATCCCTTACGCGAGGTGCACCCGATAAAAGGAGATGACAATGAGTTTAAACGTGTGTTTGTATACACACCCATATCTAAAATGGAGTTATTAGAAATGAAGAAAGTGGTACCCAGTCATGACAAAGACCCAGCGGGTTTCCACCGTGAAATTAAAGACATGTTGCTCATGGGAGAGTATACCTATCCCGACATTATGAAAATATTGAAAGTATTAATGCCTGCTGGCATTTACGAAAAACTCAAAGAAAAAGATTGGGAGGTGGGAGACCAAAAGATAGATTGGACAGCATTAGAAAACGAAGAAAAGGCCCGAGGTCCAGGTTCAGGGCTTGGGGAAAAGACTAAAACACTACCAGGTTTACTAGTACAGGTACTGCCACGTTTATTAAGTACTAAAAAGGAAGACTGGGGTGCAATCTCAGCCTGTAAACAAAAGCAAGATGAAGACACTAGTGATTTCTATTCTCGATTCGAAAAATGTTTTGGTATAAATAGTGGCATAAAAGCAAGTAGCGAATCATACCCACATCTGTTTGTGACAAAATTAGTTGAAAATTCCCTGCCCCAAGTTAAGAATAGAGTATTGAAATTCGAGAGTACCTGGCAAGGTAACACCCCGTCACAAATGTTACAGATATTACAATATCACCACAATAGAATTAGGGAGGAACAAGAACATGAACAAAGACGCATGAAAGACACGAAAATGAAAATGCTCGTTGCCCAGTCAGTTCCAGTTGATGGTCATAAAAAGGGTATGACACCGTCCAGTGATTCAGCAGGTCCTGTGAAAGGGACATGCAACTATTGTAAACAGCCAGGTCATTATATACACGATTGTCCAGTTTTAAAACATAATATCGCCACAGGTAAAACACAGGAAAGACCACGGCCACCTAGACAGGATCAGAATCAACAAGGAGTCCCGCAGCATGCACAGTCCATGCCAGTCCCACAACAGTCCATGCCAGCTCCACAACGGAACGTAGTCACATCACAGCAGCAGCCTATTGCTGCCACACAAGCAACAACGCAACAGATGTACCAGTATGCACAAACTGACTATCCCGATTATCAGCGATACACATGAAACAGCTTAGAGAGGGAAGTTGGCTTACCCCTTATCGAAGTTCCTGTAGATCAAGAGGGACCTTATGTCCATAGTGAACTATTAGGCCAAGACAGAACGTTTTTACTTGATACAGGGGCAAGCAGAACAACAATTCGACGCAGTGAAGTTCCAGGGGCCCCCCTCTCAGGCTCACAGAATATTTCCCTTGGATTCTCAAGAAAGCCTATCATTAATGAAGTATCACAACCCCTTCCACTTACGATTGGTCCCTTGACACGAACTACAGATTTATTGCTTACTAAATCATGTCCAGAAAATCTGTTAGGTATAAAGACACTGAAAGCTCTAGGAGCTATAATATGTTGCTCTCCGGAAGGAGTAAGATTATTTTTACGGGATTTTAAAGGGCACTATGTGTCCAGAGACATGGATCACCGACTACAGAATTTACCTACACACTTGTGGGCACAAGGCCCTACTGATGTTGGTTGCATGAACATTACACCATATCGAGTCACACTAAAGGCAGGAGTGGTACTACCACGAATGCGACAATACAAGTTACCTCCAGATGCTGTAGTGGCTTTACTGCAAATCATTGACGAGCTTATTTCCCAAGGAGTGGTTGTGGAAACTAACTCCAATGTATGTAATTCCCCGATAATTCTGATTCTTAAACGAACTGATCCAAAGGCCCCGCCAGTATATCGATTGGTTATTGATTTGCTCGAATTAAATAAATGCATTGTACCACAATACCCCGTGGTCCCAGACATTTCTTCATTACTGACAGCCATTGACTCCAAAGCAACATTCTTTACTGTAATTGATCTCAAGAATGCCTTTTTCAGTGTCCCAATAGATCCGGAAAGCCAATACTTGTTCGGATTCAGTTTAAATGGACGAAGTTTTAAATTCACACGCGCACCTCAAGGATTCACAGAAAGCCCCAGCATCTATAGCCAAGCACTGAAACGAGAACTTGACAGTATCCACATGCCAGTTAACACTGCCTTGCTTCAATATGTCGATGATCTGCTGATCACCGCTCGAAGCGAACCTGAATGTGAAAAAGCATCACTGACGGTTTTACAATTTCTGGCCGAAAAGGGGCACAAGGTGTCCCCTTCTAAGCTGCAATTCTGTGTCCAGCAAGTTGTTTATCTTGGGCACTCGCTGTCCAAGGAGGGAAGACAGCTTACACCTGATCGCATCCAGTTAATTGCTAACATGCCAATACCCAAGACACAAAAGGAGGTGCGGGCTTTTATAGGCCTCACTTCGTACTGTAGGCAGTGGATCCCTCAATATGCATTCCTAGCAAAACCACTCATTCAGTTGACAACGCAGGAGGCAGCCACATCGACTGTCCTCCCTTGGACTCAGGAACACACACAAGCCTTTGAAAGCTTAAAGAAAGCTTTATGTCAAGCACCTGTTTTAGCAACACCATGTTACAATAAACATTTTACACTCTTTGTTACAGAACGCGAAGGTACTGCCTTGTCAGTACTCACTCAGGAACAAGCAGGAGCACACAAACCATGTGCCTATTTCTCTAGTACATTAGATCCCGTAGCTCAGGCTCTTCCTGCGTGCCTGAAATCAGTGACAGCGACAGCTTTAGCAATCAGACAAAGCGATGCCATAGTGTTAGGACATCCATTGATAGTACAAGTACCACATGCAGTAGAGGTTCTTGTGAACAGAACGCAAACACAACACTTGACTATAGCGAGACTTACCGGTTATGAATTAACATTGTTTCAGCCACACATAGAAATCAGACGTTGTAGTACATTGAATCCTGCCACACTTTTGCCAGTAAATGGAACAGACCCACTAGCACATGATTGTATTGAAGTTATTACTATCACGACGAAACCCAGACAAGACTTGACAGATGTCCCATTGTCAGATCCAGACCTGACGTTGTATGTAGACGGTTCATGCATGAGAACAAGTACAGGAGAGTTAGTGGCCGCGTATGCAGTCACAACAGACACTGAAGTCATTGAAACAAATTGTATTAACACCTTGTCAGCTCAAGCAGCAGAGCTCACCGCTCTGACACAAGCCTGTATTCAAGCCACAAATAAGAAAGTCAACATATACACAGATTCACGTTATGCATTCGGAGTTGTACATGACTTCGGCGTGCTATGGCGAGAGAGAGGTTATTTAACTTCTCACGGTGCCCACATTCAGCACGGATCCCTCATTCATGCTCTATTAGATGCAATTCATCTACCCACTGCAATATCGATTATGAAATGCAAAGCCCATACGAAAGTTACCGATATCATTTCTCAAGGCAATGACCTAGCTGACAGAACAGCTAAACAGACTGCTCAAACTCACACAACTGACGTGACAAAGACAATAGTTCCGACATCAACACGTTGCATGACAGTTAAGGATCCCGCTCTTGACGTAATTGACATACAGACACATGCTACACCAGACGAGATAAAGAAATGGACTGAATTAGGAGGGATCCAAACAGACCAAGGATGGATGACGAAGGAAAAATCTATATGGTTTCTTCCTGACTCTATGGTTCAAGTTATCATTAACACAATACATAGTCCAGCACACCTAGGAGAGAAAGCTATGCTAGACAGCATTCAACACATTTGGTTCAACAAACATTTACGAGCAGCAGCTAAACAAAAAGTCCGTACCTGTATGATCTGTTGTCAGTTTAACCCAGGTAAAAGCATTCCCGTAGAACAGGGTGGATTTCAACCTCCTGATCACCCTTTTGAAGTCCTCCAGATGGATTATATCCAGATGGAACGATGTCGAGGATTCAAATATGTTCTCGTAGTTGTCTGTGCTCTTTCCCGTTGGACCGAAGCCTACCCGGTTTCAGATTACACTGCCCCTACTACTGCCAAACAGTTAGTTCGAGAATTCTTCCCACGGTATGGTTTACCACGTGTTGTCTACTCAGATAACGGCCAGCCGTTCTCATCCGAACTGATGAAACACGTTTCACTTTTGTTAGGTTACCAATGGAAATTCCACTGTGTCCGACACCCCGAGGCAGCAGGTCTCGTGGAACGCCATAATCAAACTCTGAAAATTAGATTGTCCAAAATATGTAGAGAAAAAGGTGTTGATTGGGTAGTAGCCTTACCAGTTGCACTCTTTTACATGAGAATGGTAGCACATTCTCGAACAGGGCTATCCCCGTATGAGGTGATCTTCGGTAGACCACCAAATATGTGGGGGACGCCTATACCCCGTAAAATAACTGATGTTGACTGTAATATGCTGACAGATTACCTGGCTTCCTTGATGTCTGCACTACAATCTTGTCGTTCACAGGTAGCTGCAGCCTTTCCCGATAACACTGAGGTAAAACCCCATGACGTAGTTCCCGGGGACCTGGTGCTGGTACGGAATTTTGACCGGAAAACCCAGCTGGAGCCTAGGTGGAAATCGCCTCAACTCGTACTGCTAACCACAAGGACAGCCGTGAAGATCGAAGGTCGTAAAGGGTGGTTACACTCAAGTCATATCAAGAAATTTCATGGACTACCATCTGATGTGAATATTACGCCCTGCGTTTCCTCACAGATCGATTCAAAACTCCCCTTGGTTGAACAATCCGATACAGAACTGTACAAACTAAAATTAAGGTCTAGCAAGTCAGACAATTTGATTGTTTAAGTCCTCTCCAAGGTGAATCGGTTGAATTTGTCTCTGACATGTATCCTCTAGACCTGAGTAGAGAAAGAAATCGACAGATGCAGCTTAAAAAGCACGTGTATTGTAAATCACTTGGTAGTCATTGCATAGTGACCTTATTAATTATGTTTTTCTTAAGTCTTCTGATCATCGTTGCAAGTATATTGTCACACATATATTACCCTATTTCTAAACGTGCTTACAATGTTACTGCTGAACATTCTTTTAGTGAATTACCCCCGCATGAGTTGTCCTATAGATTTGCGCTGCGCAACAACACTTTCATTAGTATGTTACATCATTCCCATCAGACCAGCAATGCTACTAATTGTTGGATATGTGGCCGACTCCCTCCCTATCAGAATTATAAGGGAGTTCTGCCTCTCTTTCCGTATCCGTTCACACACAATGGCTCCTGTGGAGCATGGTTTAGTTTAATTAATTCCTTAGATTCAAATTCAGTAGTTTATCAAGATAATTGGGAATGGGGAAACCTGAACCTAGTTTTACTCAAAGTCTGCTACCCTAACAAGGAGGGACTTCCCAAGAGAACAGGAACTGATCTAGAAAATGAAGTATATGGATTAGGTAATTTTACGCTTAACCTCATGATCCTGAATGTTGAATCCGAAGCTGCACCAATTTTGCCCGCTATGTCAGTATTTCCAGTTAAAGGTGAATTGTGTGTAAGAAAGAATGGTTCAATACATATGGGCCATAGTAAATGCACCACTGTAATAGAATTCAATGATCAAGGCAAGTCTACATTTAGAGCTTCTCGCCATTCCTACTTCGTATGTGGTCAGACTGCATATATACGTCTGCCTTTAGATTGGGATGGTACCTGTTACATCGCATTCCTCTTGCCACCTGTTTTCCTAGCCCCTCCTGATTATCACAGAAATACCCATTTAGTACACAATAGAGAACGGAGAGATCTCCCAATTGTCGATTACACTGAGACGGCATGGGAAAAATATACAGATTTCAATAAAGGTCTCTTTCCCTATATAGGTACAGTCACCAATAGTAAGCTGATACGTAGATTAACTAGGACCCTTGAAGCCGTAGTAAATGAAACTATTTCCGCCTTAGGCAACTTAACAGAGGAGCAGTCTGCGATGCGGATTGTTGTTCTTCAAAATCGTCTTGTCCTTGATGTCATCCTGGCCGATAGGGGCGGAGCTTGTAGGGTCATCGGATCAAGTTGCTGCGTATTCATCCCAGAAAATTCGCCATCTGTATATAAAGCTATAACTCGTCTTCATAAGATTGTAAGCCAGATACACCAGAATCCAGGCACCTGGACTTGGTCCGGTTGGTTTTGGAGCGTGTTGTCAGCCTGGGGATGGAGGATCCTATCCTTCCTAGGTATTGGCTTTCTCATACTATTCAGTTGCTGCTTATGTCTACAATGTGGGCCAGCGATTTGTGGTCTGTGTGCCACATCGTGTATTCCACATCCAAGTTTTCGCTCAAAATCCCGGATGAAGAAAGAAGAACAAATGATGCTATATGAACAGATCGATGGATTGATGAAGATTGATATCTCCTGAGGGTCCGTAGGGGACAAGGAGGGAATGAGGAAATATGAATTTTGTGATCAGTTATGTCCCCTATCTTAGACCCCAACGGCTCCATGTATATGTTACAAGTACATGTATGTTCCCTCCAGTTCCAGTTATGAAGACGCAAACACATGTGCGTCCACCGTCAACATGTCCTCTTTCAGATCCGCCATGAATGGGCCGGATATTCCATTCCTAAGTATGAAAGGCCACCGACTTTATATGGCTCATTTACTCCATTTTGCAGTTCAGGCGAGTAGGCCCTGAATTCTGCCATCAAGCCTTTTTCTCTCTCCTACCTTCAACAGCTCCAGTCTGAGCTCGCATCTGTACCCATGAACTTTGTCCTACTCCCTGCGCGGCTAACGGTGCCTGACTCGGCCTGTCTGCCTGCCAAAAACTGTATTTCACCTTCAAGATTATCTGCTCCGCTCCTCATCCAATGCATTCCTGTCTAGTAGTTTAGGTAAACATCCTTCCAGCTACCGAGCAAGGGGCCCGGCTTCACTGTCTTCATGCAAGTAATTCATAGCCCTGTTACTATGGGAGACTTCTGCCCCTTCGCATCTCATGTAGACACTTAGACGCTTGTACATGCACTCATTGTCAGTATAGACTAGATTTTGTCCGAGAGACCTTCCCTTTTGGATAACACAGTTCTTTAAACATAGGATATTAGATATGATTTAGGATTAGGTTGACCTGACCCTCCAGACTTTTGTCTCCCCATGTACGTCTAAATGTTAATTCCCTTTACCCCCTAGTTTCACGTCAATCACACGTCATGTGGCTGCGCGCGCATCTCTGCCAAGTATTTCTGCTGACATTGCAGGATTCTTTCATGAATCCACCCATTTGTGACATCATGTATAATGACGTTTTCTAGTTACGCCTAGTTACGCCTATTTCTAGTTACGTATGCATATCTTTATCTATTTTATCAGCTGTTACGCCTCCTGCATCTGTTTCACTGTAATGCCTTTTCTATAAAAATGATTACCTGTCAATAATGTATTGCCTTCACTTCCTGAACCCCCGTGGTGATGGAATATGACGCCTACAGTTCGAACTGTAAAGGAATAAAGCCCTTTTCGAACCTCTAATACCACGGATTCTGCCTCTTATTTTACTGAGTTATTCTTAATATATTCTACTGCATCAAAAATAGTATCGTAAATTAAATATTTACCACAAGCCCGCGCTCTACTTGTATATATTTTGCCTTGCGGATCATAAAGATCCTACCACTCCGATCTGATAAAGAATTGCTCTTAAGATCTCCTCGTGTGGTGTCTCTCTGTCGTGTGGTGCTGAGTGTGCGATCCTAGATACGAGGTTCCTCCCCTGAGGAGTCTCCCGCCAGTGCCCGGCTACGATACCTCGAGGGTGGGTCTCAGGGCAGTCAGGGCCCCCTCCGGGCCCCTCTGAGGTCGCCTTCTAACATTGGTGGCAAGCGACGGGATTCGGGCCCATAATCTAGAGATCGTACCGTGAACGGCTGACGCACTACCGACAAAGATGGCAGAAGGAAACGCCGTGGTTCTCATAGAAAACGACACCAGTACCGTGTTCCAGGTGGAACAGCTGGAAGAGTACACTCACAAAGAACTAAAGCAATTCTGTAAGGAACTCAGAATCGCTACCACTGGTCTCAACACCAAAGAAGATATGCAAAAGGCACTGAAAGCTTGGGTGGATTCTGGAGCCTCCCGCCCAGAAGGAGCGGGGGAGCCCTACGACGAAGCTGGACCCTCCCAAGGAGAACGCAGCAGCAACCAGGTGCGAGGCTTCGTACCAGACGGGGGCCTATCCCCGGAGGAACTCGCAGACAGAGAAAAAAGTCGCCATCACAAGCTCGAATTAGCCAAACTCAAAATTGAGGGCTAGTTGAAATTAGCCGAGAAAAAGCTAGCAGTAGAACAGTTGCGAGTACAAGGAGAACTAGAAGAGAAGAAACTCCAACGAGAACACGAGGGAAGGAGACTTCAACTGGAACATGAACGCAGCCTGAAGGAAATAGAACTGAAAGCAAGAAGCGAAGAAACGCGGCCCCCGGGGAACCGGGAGGCGGCCGCCCCGACGGAGCAGAAGGTCCACATCCCCAAGGATGTGGTCAAAGAATATTACAAAAATTATGACATTCAGCAGTGGTTCCGGGCCTACGAGGTCGCCATGACCTCCCATCGGGTCCCGCAGAAGGATTGGGGGGCTGGGTTATGGGGACGATTCCTGAGCGAAGGGAGAGACCTACCCACCTCCATGCAAACCTCCTATGAACACATGAAAGCGGCCCTCCTCACAAGCTACGGCCTCACCCCGGAGATGTACCGCCAGCGGTTCCGGGACTGCAGGAAGATCCCGGGTACCACCTGGGTGGAATATGTGAATTTCTTCAGCCGGGCCTTCGATGGGTGGATCAAGGGCAGCAAGGTAACCACCCTGGAAGAACTAACCGACCTTATGTTGTGGGAACACCTGGCGGCCAACTGCTTTGTGGAACTACGCCAGCATCTGCTCGACAGCAAGCTCACGGACCCAAGAAAGCTGGCTGTCGAGGCGGATCGCTGGACCAACACCCGGGTCTCCCGGGGCCCTGTATGAGAGTACCCCCGAGCCAGTCAGGGACCACCCCGCCAGAGAGGGGAGGGAAACCAGGGAGGGCAGAGAGAGTCCCAGGCTAGTCCCCCGAAGTCCCAACCTCCACCTTTCCCGGCACCCCCACCAGCTGTATCCGGCCCCCCCCTTAGACGGGGGCTCCGGGTAACCATCACTTGTTTCCGTTGTGAGAAGCCCGGGCATTACGCCAATGACCCTGAATGCCCCATGGCCCCACGCACCACCCAGGCAGCACCCCCTGCTAGACAGATAGCCAATGTAGCCCTGGGGGAGGAGGTTGAGGAAGCCGAGGAGTGGGAACCCGCCGCTATGGCCCTAGTATCCTTAGGAGATAGAGAGATGGTCCCTGGGAGCCTCCTGCCCTCTAACACAAAGAAATATGGGCAGCTCGTAACGATCAATGGCCACCAAGTAGAAGCCCTCCGTGACACCGGGGCCAGCATCACCGGTGTCCTCAGCCATTTAGTACACGAAGACCAGGTCCTCCCCAACGTATTTTGCCCTGTCATTTCAGCCGACAACACAGAAAGCCTATGTAAGGTAGCCCTGGTGCCCTTTGAGTGGGGAGGGGTGGTCGGTAAACTGAAGGTCGCAGTGAGAACCTCCCAGCCCGTCGACTGTCTCCTGGGGAACGACCTGGAAAGTTCCCCCTAGGGACAAGTTGAGCGCAAGACCCACCTAGGGATGATGGGCCTCCCTGAGTGGGTGTGCGCCACCACTCGATCCATGGCGGCTCGACTGACCCCCTGAGGGAAGTCGACGACGCCCCGACCCCTGAAGATAGGATGGTCCCGGCCGAGGGTCCCCCCATTCCCCCACCAGAAGAGTCGATCGCCAGTGACGAACCCCCGCCTTCCGACTCCACCCCAGTCACCGAGTTAGGCGATCTGCCCGAATTAGCCCAGTGGCGCCACGAGGGGGGCCCCTCCCGAGAGGAGTTCTGCTGAGAGCAGGCTACCTGTCCCTCCCTGGTCGGGCCCCGGCAACAGGCAGAGGCCCAGGCGACCAGACAGGGACGCACCGGGTGTATTGGGAGAATGACCTTTTGTACAGCGAACAGAAGTCGGTGGAGCTAGGGTCCGGCCGGGTGCTGGTGGTACCCCTACGCTTCCGAAACCTCTTTCTGGGCTTGGCCCACGACGTTCCCCTCGCAGGCCACTTGGGTCAGGACAAAACATACAGTCGCCTCGTGACTCACTTCTACTGGCCCCGAATGAAAGCGGATGTGGAAGCCCACTGCAAGTCCTGTCCCACGTGCCAGGCCAGTGGGAAGAGTGGATGGAAGCGCAAGGCTCCCCTCCAACCCTTCCCTGTCGTCCGTACCCCTTTTGAGTGGGTCGGGATCGACATTGTAGGACCTCTGGACCCCCCAACTTCCCAGGGGCACCGGTTCATCCTCGTCCTGGTGGACCATGCCACCCGTTACCCTGAGGCCATCCCCCTGCGCACCGTCATGGCCCCCGTGGTGGGCCGGGCATTGATGGGGATCTTCTCCCGCATGGGTTTTCCCCGCGAGGTCGTGAGCGATCGCGGTACCAACTTTATCTCCAGATACATGAGGTCCTTATGGCAACAGTGCGGGGTGTCCTATAAGTTCACCACCCCGTACCACCCCCAAGGAAACGGCCTGGTAGAATGGTTTAACCGGACTCTGAAGGGGATGATCGCGGGCCTGGAAGAGCCCCTCCGGCGTAAGTGGGACATCCTGCTCCCCTGCCTCCTATTCGCATACCGAGAAGTTCCCCAGAAATCCTTGGGTTTCAGCCCCTTTGAGTTACTCTACGGGCACCCCGTCAGGGGGCCCCTCAGCCTGGTCAAGGAAGAGTGGGAGGCGGCGCCCCGAGGCCCTCCCCGAGATGTGTTCCGTTACGTCCTGACCCTCCGAAATCAGACTAGGAGATTCCGGGAGATGGCAGAGGCCAACCTGGAGGCGAGTCAGGAGGAGATGAAGCGCTGGTACGACCAGAACGCCGCACTGGTCGAGTTTCAGCCGGGCCAGCTGGTGTGGGTCATGGCCCCCGTGAAACCCTGCGCTCTCCAGGATAAATGGACCGGGCCCTTCAAAGTAGTTGAGCGGAAGAGCCCGGTCACGTACTTGGTAGACGTCCAGTCACCCTGGGACCCCCTCCGGGTCCTCCACGTGAACCGCCTCAAGCCCCACTTTGTGCGGACGGAGCTGAGCCTCCTACTGGCCACTGATGACGGGTCCGAAGAAGAGTCGGATCCTCTCCCTGATCTTCTGTGCACCAAGGAGAAGGACGGCTCCGTAGAGGGAGTGAACCTCTCTCCGTCTCTCACTCCCCAGCAACGTGAGGATTGCCGCCAGCTCCTAGGGCAGTTTCCGGACCTTTTCTCCCTGGTCCCCAAGGTCACCGACTGGTGTGTCCATGATGTGGATACCGGGGACAGCCCACCAGTGAGACACCGAGCCTACCGGATCCCTGATCGGGTCCGGTCCTGTATCCAAGCCAAAGTCTCGAAAATGTTGACCCTAGGCGTGATCGAACCCTCAGACAGCCCCTGGGCCAGCCCCACGGTCCTGGTCCCAAAAGCAGCTGCCCCCGGGGTCGCCCTGGAACTCCGCTTCTGCGTGGACTACCGGGGACTCAATGAAGTCACCCGAGCCGATGCCCACCCCATTCCCCGAGCCGACGAGCTCATTGACCGGCTCGGGGCTGCCCGGTTCCTCAGCACCTTCGATCTCACCTGCGGCTACTGGCAAATTGCGCTCACAGAGGGAGCCAAGGAGCGGTCCGCCTTCTCCACCCCGGATGGGCACTATCGCTTTCGCGTGATGCCCTTCGGGATGAAAAATGCCCCGGCCACCTTCCAGCGACTGGTAAATAGAGTCCTGGCCGGGCTGGAAAAATTCAGCGCTGCATATCTCGACGATATTGCAGTTTTTAGTTCCGAATGGAGTGAGCACCTCCAGCACCTCCGGAGGGTGCTAACCGCCCTACGCCAGGCGGGCCTCACCGTGAAAGCCAGCAAATGCCAGATTGGGCAAGGTTCGGTAACCTACCTGGGGCACCAGGTCGGAAGCGGGCAGGTCGCCCCTCGACAGCCCAAAATCGATGCCATCCTAGCCTGCGAACCCCCCACTACCCAAACAGAGGTCCGAGCCTTTCTGGACCTCACGGGCTACTACCGGAGAATCATCCGGAATTACGGCAGCTTGGTCGGTCCCCTCACGGGACTCACGTCCAAGAAGCAGCCCAAGAAGGTGCAGTGGTCCCCTGCCTGCCAAGAGGCGTTCAATGCCCTGAAAACGGCCATGTGTACGGCCCCCGTCCTCCAGGCCCCCGACTACTCCAAAGAGTTTGTGGTACAAACTGATGCCTCCGAGCATGGCATCGGGGCAGTCCTCTCCCAGGTAAATGACCAGGGTCTAGACCAGCCCGTGGCCTTCCTCAGCCGAAGGCTGTTGCCCCGGGAACAGAGATGGAGTACCATTGAGCGCGAGGCGTTCGCCGTAGTCTGGGCCCTCAAGAAACTACGCCCATACCTGTTCGGCACCCATTTCAGGGTCCAAACCGACCATCAGCCCTTGCGATGGCTCATGCAGATGCGAGGAGAAAACCCCAAGCTTCTGCGGTGGTCAATCTCCCTCCAGGGGATGGATTTCACCGTGGAACATCGCCCTGGTACCGACCACGCCAACGCTGATGGCCTCTCCCGATTCTTCCGCCTCAGCGAAGAGAACCCCCAAGAAGATGGGTAGTTCTCTCCGGCTTTCAGCTGGGGGGGACGCTTGTTAGACCCGGCCCTCGTAGCCTAGTCAGACCTGACCCCTGCACCTCACACCAGCCCCGAGCCCACGGCCTAGCCGATCCTTCCCACCAGAACACACACACCCGACCCGGACTTCCCCCGTCCGTGGCCTTCCTCCTTCGGCCACCCCGGGCCCGCGTGCCCACTTCATGCACCAAGATGGCCGCCCGGCCCCAGCGCGACCCTAGCCTCTAGGCGCCACTCCGGCTGGAGGACATCGCGCTCCCCTTGGGATGAGAAAGGGAGGAGCAATTACCATCACACCTCTGCGCTTCCCTGGGAAGGTGGGTTTCGATCGACCCGCCGGCCTCCCCGAGGGCTGGCGCCACGCCTGCTGGGTGTCTGGGGCTCCTCCCGACCCGGCCCTGAAAGGATCAAAGGACAATGGCAGGAAACCCCCAACAAGCGACCCCCAGGTGACAAGACCCCTGCCTGCACAGACTCCGGACATCAAAGAGGAGTCGCCCTATAACAAGGGGTGCTCTGGACGGTCCGGCAGATTCGCCTTGGAAACACCTGAGCCCTGCTGAGTGACTCGCGGCTCCCTGAAGATCATAAGACCTCCGAACTTGTGCTTGAGCCCTGCTGAGTGACTCGCGGCTCCCTGAAGATCGTAAGACCTCCGAACTTGTGCTTGAGCCCTGCTGAGTGACTCGCGGCTCCCTGAAGATCGTAAAGACCTCCGAACTTGTGCTTGAGCCCTGCTGAGTGACTCGCGGCTCCCCGAAGATCGTAAGACCTCCGAACTTGTGCTCGAGCCCTGCTGAGTAACTCGCAGCTCCCACAGACTCTCTTGGTCCCGCCGGACCCCACGATGACAAGCGTATCCCCCAGCTCGAGGATTGTGAGCTGTGCGCCGGGTACGCTCCTGCATTTGATCCATATCCCCAAAGACTGTCCCGCTACCTCCTATCCCCCCTCCAAGACTTTTTGAGCCCGCGCTCTACTTGTATATATTTTGCCTTGCGGATCATAAAGATCCTACCACTCCGATCTGATAAAGAATTGCTCTTAAGAACACCTCGTGTGGTGTCTCTCTGTTGTGTGGTGCCGAGTGTGCGATCCTAGATACGAGGTTCCTCCCCTGAGGAGTCTCCCGCCAGTGCCCGGCTACGATACCTCGAGGGTGGGTCTCAGGGCAGTCAGGGCCCCCTCCGGGCCCCTCTGAGGTCGCCTTCTAACAGGACCGGTATCTAAACGAAAAAACCCTGGATTTACGACACTTGCCCCTCGCCCCCAATCCACCGAACCGCGCAAAAGTCACTAGTCAATTGATTTTGTCTAGTTTCAACTACCTAGCACCAGTCACTCAGACTGGCTTACCTTATGCCCTGAAAGCGAGGAACAAGCACCACACTGTGCAGTGATGGCAGGCTCGGACTGGCCTATAGGGCATTCAGGCAGTTGCCGATGGGCAGGTAGAGAGACCAGAGTGTGACTCGGTTTCTTGGCTATTGGTGGGCGGGGTTGGATTGGAAATGAAAATCGGCCCCGGCAAGCTTAAAAAAAGTGTCCCACATTTGCATAATGCCTTTCCGCAAATTCTCTTGGGGCTAAACACGCTTCCCTCCAATCATCTTCTAGTTTGCCCACCCAGCTCTCCCATTTCTGTCAGAGGGAAGCAAGGCCGTCTGGTGTGTTAATCATTAGTGAGCGATAGATTGCAGATATGACCCCCTTCTCTAAGTGTCTCATGAGAAGTTTTGCTTCCAGCGGACTACTTTCAAGGGTTTCAACTCAATGGGGAGATGAGCCCGCAGGGCATGGCGCAACTGGAGGAAACTGAAGAATTGCTTGTGGGATAATCCATATTGGTCTCGTAATTCATGAACAGGCGTTAGTGTGCCTCCCCGGCGAACATCTCCAAGATACGTGGGGCCATATTATCAAGGAACGGCGAACTGCCGCTAAAGCGGCGATAATGGGCTTGATAATATGCACTTGAGAATTCCAATAGAATCCCAGGTTCACACCAGAACATGGGCTTCTATTGGAATTCACAAGGGCATATTATCAAGCCCCTTATCGCCGCTCTAGCGGCAGTTTCCTGCCGCTAAAGCGGCGATAATTTATCGGTAATTCCTATTTGATCCCAGTGGGCAAAACCCCCAAGACTCGACACCTGCTGAAGCCAGGTGCTTCGCCAGACAGGTCATATCTGTCAGACGATGAGCCTATCTAATTAAATGTAGAGCTGCCCTTCAGCACGGCACCGCCGCTTGGGGGCAGAAGGCGGCTGTTGGAGGCAGATGGTCTCTATATAGCAGGCCAAGAAGCTGCAATGTGGGCCACCTTTTTACGTTCTTAATTCACTCTTTTATTTTGGGCCTATTTGTTTGTCCCAGTCTGACCCTAGTCATAGCCCTTCTCGGTAGGAAGAGATAACATTATCTGTCATTCACTTGAAACGATATGGGTTTATTTTCTATTCTAAGCCAAAGTATTCATTTTGTTAGATATATGTGCATTGCAGGAAAGGGAAACATTAATTCTGGGAAACCAGATAAGGGTCGGGGCGAGGTGTTAAGGTCTGTCAGTAGAAGAAAGGTGGTGTCACAGGGGCATAAGTTATGAGAAGTTGTTTTAAACAGTCAAAGTATACATTACTATTTTTTAAAAGCTCTTCTGCAAAGTATCTCGCACCAAGCACTAGTATAAAAGTAAATATGTTCTGGCTTCCTTAGTTGGTCACAACGAGTCTGCATTTAAAAAAATCTTACAAGGTTAAAGCACATGCTACAGAAATTTGTGTGGCCAGCAATTTTCTGCAGATAATAACAGCAAGATAATTCTGGAGAGATCTGTTATTTGCCTAGTCAGTTTTGACTCTAAAAGGTTAACACGCCTGCTGCAGATCAGTTTTGTATTCAATGTAGATGAGTGTATTACTGCTTTTGACAAAACTCGTTTTGGTACTTGCAGTCACAGTCTTAAAGTAGCACAGCGAGGTGTGAACCAGCATCAAGAAACTGCGTGCAACCTGCAAGGCATGCATTAGAACCGTATTGTGCTTTTTCTCTATAGGTAGTTGTTCCCAATCTGTAGTAAACTTGCTAAAAAGGATTTCTGTGGGCAGTAATAAAGTCTTATTAAGAAAGATAACCCCAACCATGCGTTACATTTTAAATCCTGACTTAGTTTCTCCCAAACAGATCCCCATAACATATATTGACAACCAGTATGGACCATTGCATCCCTCATTTAAACACTCCCAATACATTAATTTACAGACTGCTATAATGTGTGTGATGTAAAGTACTTTGACACTGCATTTTGATGAGTAGTGCAATAAAAGAATTAAATTAAAAATAAGTAACTTCTATTTAAATTGTTATTTATGTGATTACTTATACAGACAGACACATACGGCTTTTTTACAGTGCATGTATATGTATTACATACAGGGGTTCAACAAAGTCTAACACCTCTTCTCACATCATAGTTTCTCTTCTGTATATGCTAAGTTATAACAAGTAGCCGGCCTTTGTTTCCCACCATTGCATTGCCATCTAGGCATTATGTAGTATCCTGGTCTGGTTTGGTTTAAGATGTGCCAGTGGAATGCTGACAGTATGATGCTAGATGGAATGTTGGGAGTGGGAATGGACAGTTGGAGAAGGGCTGAGCACCTGGAAGGTTGCTCCTGGTGGGGCTAATTACTGGGCTAAATACTAGCTTATTTACAACTAACTCACAACATGTAACCAACCTCAATAAAACTATATGAAACTACTTCCTGGATTCTGGCTTGATTACAACACATTAGTCTCCAGATTGCTCCCAGCCAGGATAACCAGGATGATTTTCGAACAAAAGAAGGGTAGATAGCCATTTAAATCAGGCCTTTGGTTTAGGCCCACCTAGAAGTGAAAGTTAAAAAAACTCATCAATGCACTGAGGTTGCAGCTCCAAACAGAAAGCAGACACGTGTGGGCACTGCTGAGTATGTCATGCCGCCGACAAGTTACACTGGGGCAAATTCAGCCTGCTTCACTGGGTCTAGCACAGATCCTGCTCAATTATACCTGACTGAATCCTCCCTCACTTCCTACACTATGGATGTTAGTGTGCATACAGTATAAGTTCATGTATATAAACTATCCTGTCATGCCTTTCTTGCTTTTTGTGTGTTAGTTCAAAAGCAACACTGTGTGATTAACGGATGCTTGATCCAACATTTAATACCAGCATTGGCAAAATCAGTTGGTCTTGCTTTTGCTACTGGTTGCCGATTTATTGGTTTGACTAGTGTTTTATGCCCCAGTGCTTGTTGAATAGCAAAGTACAATAGCACGAGCAACATTTGGGGCAAAAAAAAGGTGTGAAAGGAGGAAAGGAAGTAATAGTTTGAAAGAAGGAGGGCAGTGGTGTATAGGGGAAGGACACTTACAGATACACCCAGGGCCGGCTTTAGCGCTGACAGCGCCCGGTGCGACAATAATTTTTGGCGCCCCCCACCCCATGACCACCTCCTCGGATTCTCTCCCTACCACCGGGCAAAAGTGCCCCCGCATCTCTCCAATCATATGTTATTGCTAAACACAGCACCCCCTCGGCCCCCCTCCACAGGTCAGCGCCCAGTGCGGCTGCACCTGTCGCACTGCCCTAAAGCAGGCCCTGGGTACACCTGACCGTAATATGTTGAGGGAAGGATGACATTAACAATAATGGGGGATGGCCAGCGAAAAGTGGGGGAAAGAGTGGCAGCAGTGCCCCAAGGTATTAAACACTGGGCCCTGAGATTTTGACGTCTATGTGCATCCTGAGTTGCTGGTGAGACTCTACACCTGATGTGTTTTTGAGACACTGGACTCTGAGGTAATAATGATACACTACACTTTTGGGTGTTGGGGACCCATTAAACCATCGTATGTTGGTGAGAGACTACACTGTGGCATGCTGAAGGGGCATGCCCGCCTAGAATATGTAGACCACTACACCTTGATACTAGCTCCACCTTTGTCGCAGACGCCGGGCCGCTGTTGTGAGTTGTGTGTAGGGCAGAGCCCTACTCAACCTAACCAAGATGTGAAACGGCCCTACTCATCATTCCAGCAAAGAACCCCACTAGATAAATAGATGGCTTGTATATCATGCAGTGATTTCAAGGAGCCCTGAAGAAGGCTTTTGACCCGTTTAGGGCAGTATAAGAGGCTGAAATATGTTGGCAGAATAATGAGGATTTTGAATCCTTGTTATTTGTTTAAATTCTGCTTTATAGTATTTGATTCATATCCAGGGTCTCCATTAAATAAAGGGGAACTCCTTTGAGTATTCAACAATATGTTTTTACAAAACAAAAATCTGGATCGTTGCTTCTATCCAGTTAATATTTATCAGGAACTCCCTTAACTGGATGAGTCCGTCAAGGTGGCATCTGCCTACCTTGAGGTGGAAATTCGCTAATGATGAAGCGTGGTACGATATTGTGGGTGAGCTGATTTTCCCAAATATTGTTGGACACTTGCAAGGTGGAAGAGGTTCCAATAAGTGAAACCCCTGTGTACGAGACCTAGGCTCTCGTTGTGTTCAGCATCTTCCTAATGATTGCAGCAGCAGTCAGTCACTTGCAAGAAAAGTAGAACACACTTGCAAGTTAAGCGTTAGACGGTACTAAAGGTTTCTGTACTAGTATGTAGATTTTTAAGCAGGGAAACATTATGCCTGGACTGCCTTTTAAAGTTTACAATTTGTTGATCGATTTCTCAAAACATTTCTTTCTCTTGGTAATGAAGAAAATAGTTGAGGTAATGCACATTTTAAGCCTATCTCTGTCAGACATTGTACAACTCTCTTTTGTTTACCATGCAAGAGCTAAAGTATGGAACGATTGTGCTTCACCATGCAGATTGCTTTACTGCATTGTCTGCGTGTGTAGGCTATGCACATTTTGTTTGAGTGGGCAGGCAGCCAAGGACTTAAAGTGTTTCGGAGCATCCTCCATATAGGATCAGTGCAAAGGCTTGTTGTACACAGACCTAAATTGGCAAAGACTATCCTTGCAGCAGGGAGCTTTGTATCTCAAACAGGTTCCTGACTGTTGCTGCTTTTTCTATTCTCCATTTCAACCCCGCCCCCACCCTTATCCTACTCCCTCCCCCACACACAATGCCCAAGGTCGGTTTCTAAATGCTCCACCATAATTTGCAGGTCTGTGGTTTGGTTAAACTGAGGGAGTAGGAAATAAGGCCCATATTCACAAGGAGCTATCGCCGAATTAACAGCACTTTATCGCAGCCAAAGTCGTGATAAATGTACCTCCTCATTCACAAGCTGGAGTTAACAGCCCACAGCACCAGTTTACCCGCGATAGCTGCCGCAAAAAATATTGCCACAAAGGATCCCTGCAACTATCGCTAATGAGATGCAGGGTGGGCGTTCCCGTGCCAAAAGCCGCAACCACACCACTCCTCACCATTCTCAACGACCAGACAGATCCAGGGACATCTTAAGGATTTGGGGGGCCCTGGGCCAAACATATTTTGGGGGCCCCTCTTCAGGACACCTTTGAATTTATGATCTAATTTGAGTCCCTGTTTCCCACACAGTTTCCGCTTCCTCAGCTGCGCTAGCGATCCAGTTTGCATCATAGGCATTAGCCTATATATTCCCAATGTAAATGGACATGTGCAGCTTACAGGTGTAGGATTCAGGGTTTCCTGCCCTGCTACTACGTTTTTAATACTTTTTAAATTGTATATGTGTGGCTGAATTACTCTGTGCTTTTTAACAATTTCTCCTACCTATGCGCCCTTGCACTTTACTTGATTCTGCTTGCCAACACCTCCTTAGCTGCTCCGATTCGCATTTCGGTTTTCCTCCAGTCCTGGTCCGCTGCTGCTGATACGCCGATTGTGTGGAGGGCTGGGGCTACTATCGGGCTACTCACTTCCGCCCACGCAGTTTCCACTTCCACAGCTGTGCTAGCGATCCAGTTTGTATCATAGGCATCAGCCTATATATTCCCGATGCAAACGGATGCGCGCAGCTGATAGCTGTAGGATTTAGTGTTTTCTGCCCTGCTACTAGGTTTTTATTTCTTTTTAAATTGTATATGTCTGGCTGAATTACTCTGTGATTTTTAATAATTTCTCCTACCTATGCGCACTTGCACTTTACTTGATTCTGCTTGCCTACACCTCCTTAGCTGCTTCGATTCGCATCTCGCTTTTCCTCCAGTCCCGGTCCGCCGCGGCTGATACGCCGATTGTGCGGAGGGCTGGGGCTACTATCGGGCTCCTCTCTTATGCCTATGCAGTTTCCGCTTCCTCAGCTGCGTTGGCGATCCAGTTTGCATCATAGGCATTAGCCTATATATTCCCGATGCAAACGGACGCGCTAAGGGGACGTGCACAGCGGGCGCGCCGCTGGCGCCGAAGGTAAGCCTGTCTGCGCCCGGAGGCGTTTGGCGCCGGCCATGCTGCCCAGTTCCCCTCCGGTGAGTTTCTTCCACTATATTGCAATAGGGAAAAACTGCTTAGCCTTAGGCGGCTACCATTATGTCACTGTACAGCCGCTGATCTGAGGTTGGAGGTAGACTTTCGATGCAATAAGTGCAACTGGACTCTCCTCCAGCCCAGGAAACTCGCACCCAATATCCTCCCACATAACAATAAGTGTAAAAACAATAAGAAAACAGAGGACTTAAAGGCCACCCTTTTAAATTGTCGCTCTATACAAAAGCGTGAACCATACATTTATGGCCTACTTTTAGACTAACAGTCTGATCTTTTATTTCTCACTAAGACCTGGCTGTCTGAAGCCTCCAACCCTACTATCACCTCGGATATCCCTACGGATTATAACATTCTTAGGAGGGACCGATCCAGAGTACTAGAGAAGCATGTAAACAAGGCCTTCCAAAAACACATTGAAGATGGGAAGCTCCTTCATGAGTCCCAATCCGGTTTTAGGGCTAACTACAGTATGGAGTCCGCTCTGCTGGAAGTGACTGAATTTCTCAAGGGTAAGCTGGACCAGGGAGGCAAGACTGTTCTGATACTGCTCGATACGTCGGCGGCCTTCGATATGGTCCCACATGAGAGGCTCCCGGAGAGACTTGCTAACATCGGTCTGGGGGGGACCGCCTTTACAATGGATGTCATCCTTCTTGGCAAATAGATCTCAGGACATCTGGCTCCCCCCTTTCTCATCCCCAGTTCCGGCCATGAATTGTAGGTGTCCCTCAGGGCTCCATTCTCAGTCCTAGCCTTTTTAATATATATCTATCCCCCTTGCATTTCTGGTAGAGGAAGAGGGCGCCAAAATTGTTTCCTATGCTGATGACACTCAGCTGATTTTTACGTGTGAAAAAGGAACCAACTTTGACCGGGCAATGATTGGGTCTTGCCTCACAAAGGTTTTTAACTGGCTTAAGATCAATCAGCTGCAGTGCAATCCTGACAAAACTGAAGTTGTTTTCTTTGGTAATCCATAAACGCCTGACTGGAGCGCTAGGTGGCCAAAAGATCTGCCGCCCCCGCCCGCTGAAAAGGAGAAAGTCAAAAACGTAAGATTTGTCATGGACAAGACACTCTCCATGTGCTTTCAAATTCAAAATCTAAATGGCACTTGCTTTGGCATACTCTGGATGCTAAAAAAAAATCCTGCCACTGTTACCGCTTGAGAGCAGAAAGATCGTGGTGCAGACTCTGGTGACATCAAAGCTTGACTATGTCAACAGCTTGTACCTCTGTCTTCCCAAATCCCTTATCCAGCGCCTACATGTGGTACAATACGCGGCGGCCAGAGCCATCCTGAGACCTAAACCCAGATCTAGTATGACCCCTATTCTTAAGTCTCTCCGCATAAATTAACGGATCGGCTTCAAAGCGATGACCATCTTCTTTAAAGCTTTAAAGCTTTTCATGGCTTAGGAGCCGGCTACATAAATAAGCGCGTTAAACGCTACACAACAGCTAGACCCCTAAATTCTTCTAATGCCAACCTGGCCATCGTGCCCGCATTGGAGGCAGATCCCACGACTTTCTAGGCCCAAAATTGTGGAATAGCCTCCCTGAGTCTCTGAGACTAACCACAGACCTACTCTCTTTCATGAAAGAACTTAAAAACCTGGCTTTTTGATAACTGATGGGTCTTTTACGCATGTTTTCCTCCCACTGTCATGCGCCAGGACTCTCTAGTCTCAGTAGCTGCGCGCTTTATTAAATACACAATTTCATTTCATTAGGTCCCTGACAGTGCAAAGGAACACGCGTCCAAATGCTAAGCGCCTCATTTATGAGGCTTTGCTTCACTTTTATGCCGCTGGTGCGTCACTTTTTGTGACGCACCGGCAGCATAAAATATGTGCCATGTTACGCCCTATTTACAAAGTGACGCATCTAGGCAGATGCTTCACTTTGTAAACCCCTGCACCGCATTATTCCTGCGCTAGGCATAATGTATGCAGGGTGGGTGTTGCCCCGCAAAATGCCTTGTAGAAGTGGCGCATTGAAATCTATGAGAACTCAGTGCGCCACTTCTAGGACGCCATTGCGTCAATATCTTACACCTGCCACACAGCAGGCATAAGACTGATGCAGGCCCTTTCACATGGGGCTTGCCACATGTGAAAGGATACATTGCTGGAGTTGCGTCTATTTTCAGACACACCCCAGCAATGCATCACTTTTGCACATACAGATTTGTCAGAAATACTGACATATCTGTAACTTCTTGCGACATGATGCGTCATACAGTAAATATGACACATCCATCATGTCGCAACGAGGGCGCACTAAGAAGTGACGCATCCCTGTTTTCACACAGCGATGCATCACTTCTCATAAATAAGGCCCTGAATGTATTTACATCTAATATTCAGGGATAGTTATGTGTGTTTTCAATATTGTAACACAGCAGCAGCTCACCAATATTACTGCAAATAATCTCTGTGACGCCATCCCATTTCTTATATGTTAGGCCTTGTTTTGCTCTAAAATAAACGTTTTTTTATGTATATTGCATGAAACATAAACACAAAATTTCTCTGCAAAATGGCTGTACTAGACTCTCACACATCAGGTACATAAGAAATAAATGAAAGGAAAACAGAATTTAAAACAAACTGTTTAGGAAATATTCAAGGTCATTAGGGCAAAACTCTGGAGAATGGAGCTGACTGTCAGGGGGCCCCCTGAAAGGCTGGGGCCCTGGGCCGGAGCCCACTTTGCCCATGCATTAAAACGTCTCTGGACAGATCGGCGATAAGAACACAAAACCGGCAATAAGACGCGTTAGCAGCAGGAAATCTACACCTGCTCTGACCTGGTGTTAAGTCAGACCGCAGCCAGCACCACAAAAGGGAGACTAGCCCAGGGCCACATCGGAAGGGCACCAGATGCCATGGAGCCACACATCATGCAGCCTGGACAAACAAGAGGGCCACACCACCCACTGACACCACCCCCCGGACCACCCCTCCCTGGTACCTCCCCCCACAAAGACATACCACATCAGCTACACAAAAACATGTACAAAATATGCTGCATGACGTCGCACAATCACAACAGTTGAAATGCATGTGTCATTACAGTAATGAGCATCACACATTCACTTTCGAAGCAACAAATAAAACATTATTAAAATGAATACTGAAATCAAATGAAGACACATGGTGAGAAGGTGTGTCCTGTGCCCATCAAAAAGACAGAGAGAGAGTGAAGGGAAGAGAGAGGAAGAGAGGGAGAGAGAGAGAGAAGAAGAGAGGGGGGAGAGAGTAGAAGAAGAGAGTGAGAGAGAGAGAGAGAAGAAGAGGGGAGAGAGAGAGAGAGAGAAAAAGAGAGGGGGAGAGAGAGAGAGAAGAAGAGAGGGGGAGAGACATAGAGAGAGAAGAAGAGAGGGGGAGAGAGAGAGACAGAGAGAAGAAGAGAGGGGGAGAGAGAGAGAAGAAGAGAGGGAGCCGCCTCTGTGCACCCAGGCCACACTGCTCACCTACTGCCACCGGTGTGTTTCCAACCACTTGCCGGCATGTAGTGCAGTCCATTAGGTCACACATCTTAGTCAGAGCCGTCATCTGAAACGGAGTCCAGATACATGACTGGCACAGTACACACACTCGCACAAGACAACAGTGCCTGCCCGCCCTTGCACACCCAGGCAGAGGCATCACAAAGGCACCAGCAGCCCACGGATCATGCCCACCCATGCACACCCAGTCCTCAATGCTCACCTTCCGCCACCGGTGTGTAGACTGGTTGTCCCACCACGTGCCGCTGCAAGCCACAAGTCTGGGGCCCGTGGACATGGCACCCTCCACACCATGCAGCCACGCTCAGCAGGCCACGAGATCTCACGTGTGTTGCTGGGTCTGGAATATTTCATGGCTGTGAACATACCAGTGCACCCGGCAACATCGCAGGCTACACACCCGCTTAGTTTTGATTTGTTCAGCATTACGTACATCAATTGTGTGTCTTTTGCACACCTTTCCAGCCCAATGGGTGCCACTAAGTCTGTGACCCAGAAGCAAGGCCACGTGGGGGTAAGCCCACGCTGCCCAATGGCTCTGGCCTACACTGCGGTCCAGCAGGGCACACAAAACCTGAGTTGCCTGGACCACTGGGACAGGGCATCATCGCAGGGTGCCCACCCGCTCAGCAGCTTAAGGTACCACTGACTGAGTGCACCCAAAGTCACCATCCCGTGGCGGGATGCCTGTGCCTGCCACAATCCACCGGTTTGTGACTAACCCTGTGCAACCCCAGTCAGCGCCAAGTGGTGGTAGGCCCGTGCCATACACAGGCCTGGGTTGCCACTAACCCTGTGCAACCCAGTCAACACCACGTGGTGTTCCCCCCGTGCTGCACGCAGGCCTGGGTTGCCACTAACACTGGGCCCGATTCACAGAACTAACTTAAGACAAAATCCTAAACTTACTACCATTTTGGTATTCACGGAAGGTACTTACTCATTTTGGTATTCACAGAAGGCACTTACTCATTTTGGTATTCACAGAAGTTAGGAGTCCTAACTTTAGGACTCCTAAATGCCTTCTGTGAATACCGAAAGTCTTAAAATTAGGATTTTTCTCAGTTTAGTAGTAGTATAGTTAGGACTCCTAACTTTAGGACTCCTAAATGCCTTCTGTGAATACCGAAAGTCTTAAAATTAGGATTTTTCTCAGTTTAGTAGTAGTATAGTTAGGACTCCTAACTTTAGGACTCCTAAATGTCTTCTGTGAATACCAAAAGCCTTACAATTAGGATTTTTCTCAGTTTAGTAGTAGTAAAGTTAGGAATCTACATGTTAGTCACCCCTAAGGTTGGCCCAGGGTACCCACACGGGCAGGGTGCATTGTATGTCAAAGGTAGGACATGCCCTGATGTGTGTGGCATGACAGTGAGTTACAGCCAATTTCGTTTTTCACTATTGCAAGGCTATCTGTTCCTATAGGCCAGAATGGGCAGTTTGATTATAATGTCTTATAGTCCTAACTGACTCAGGGAACTAGGTAGAAATTCGAGTTTAGTATGCCTGAACTCAGAATGATAAAATACATCTTTTAGTGAAGTTGGTTTTAACATTCTGTGTTTGAAAATACCTCTTTAGAAAGTAGGGATTTTCTTGCCTTACCATCAAGCCTACCTCTGCTAGGTTGTATATTCCATGTCTGGTTTGTGAGTGACAGGGGCTTGGGTGGCTTCAGGAGGCAGGGTGAGTCAGCACTAGGCTGAATAGACCTATCTGAATTGGGAGTGTTGGGAGCAGTAGCACCTGGGCCTGAATGGGGCTGTGCCTGCCTTCCACAATTCTGGCTCCACCTCCTGTGGTGCGTCTGATGACCCTGGCCCACACTGACAAAGGAAGAAGTTGTGCACTGTCAGAATGCACCCAGAACTATTTTAGACTAGGTACAGACACTCTCTGCCTTCAGAGGACAAAGGATTTACTGGTATAAATATTGGGGCCCAGACCCCAGAACTTTAGATCACTTCTGGGAATCAAGATGACCCTTTGCCAAGGAGAAGAACCAAGGAAGCTGAAGGAGGGACTGCCCCTGTGCTGTGCTATTGGGGTTGGCCTGCAGTGGTTACTTTATTTGCGAAGGAAAGGAGAAAAGGACCTTTGGGTGTAATTTTGCAATCTTGAAGAAGAATCTCCAAGGGCTTGAACTGTGCTTGCCTCCTACCTGAAGTCTTAGGGATACAAGACTTCACCACCAGCTCCCCTGAATTCCCTTGCTGTGGAATTCTGCCTGCAGAGAGGTGCCTACTGTTGTTTGGGCCCTCTGAGAAGACTGCAAGTCGCTGGGAGCGCAATGCAATGAGGAGAAGCGTGTCGCCGCCACAGCAGTTTCCGTCGCATCGCCGAAGAAGCGTGCCACCGCCACAGCTGTTCGCGGCACATCATCGACGAAGAGTGTCGCATCCCTGGAGAAGCGTGTCACAGGGCCTGTCACGGCTCAGAAGTTACCGAGTTTGCCGCACGGCAGTCGGGCGTGCACGCATCACATCCAACGTTTTCACATCGCATCAAGACGCCATTTAGTCCCATCGCACAGGGCCGTTTTTGCAGCATAGCTGCAAAATGGGCCCTGTAACAAAATGGGCCGAAAACAGGCCCTGGCAAAGAGCTCGACGGCACCCCCACCCCCTCACCCCCCAGGGGAGGGGGACGGCCGAGCACGTTGCCAGGGCGGGTTGTGGTTCCCAGTCCGGCCCTGGGGAGCTTCGTGCCCCCACTCTTTTAAAAAATATATCTGGCCCTGGGGATGGAGTCCCGGGGAACTTATGAGGCTCGTGCAGAGGGCCTCTCCCCCCTCCCCTGTTAAAACGATGCCAGGTCTGGGTGTTGGGTTCCATGGGGTCGTGGCTCTCACCCTCTCCCCTTCAAGAAATGCACCAGGATCCAGTGGGAAGGTGGCCCCATACATGTCGTCTTGCCCACATTTTTAATAAATAAATATGATTTGATTCACTGGGCCCTGGCCCACCCTGGTGGTAATTTTAATAAAAAAAAAAACAATGCAGCCTGCCATTTGTTTTAATCAAAGTCCCAAGGGAGAACCACAGAATTGTGTCCCAAAAACTTTTATTTTAAGAAATTGTGTGGGGTCCCAGAGGACCACAAGGCTAGAAGTCACGGAATCCCTACCCTGCACCCCTTAATTATTTTTTTATCAGATACATAGGTACTTTTTTAGAGTTATATATACCACAAACTTGACCAAAAGGTATCAGAGCGCTTTAAACGAGCACCAGTTGCGTTACAGACGCATTTATTTTTGTTAGACACGGGGAGATTGTGATTTGCCGAGAATCACAACATGTTGAGCATCCCTGCCGAGACTCGAACCCAGTTCCCAGCTTCGAGGATGACGCTCTAGCGGTTAGGCCACATATCACCAACTGATGTTTGACCACTGCTATGGACTACTGCCATAGCTAGTTTTGCAGGGCATTGGTCATCTTGGAATGGTACAGCAATGAGAAGGTATGCAAAAAGAAATAAAAATGACATGTGGAAGCACATGTTATCTCCCAAAAGTTAACTGATAGTTTCTTAGTGATTTACAATTTCATGATGGCCAACACATGTAGCTTTAGCTGTCTTGGAACAGCAGAAGATATCTGCTCTTGTGTGCAGAAGCACCAAAAACAGCCAAAAGCTCAGCCATGTGTTAGCACACTGTAGGGCAGACTCATTGGTATTGCCAATGCTTGTTTCCTGTGAAGTGAACAGCCACAGGAAAATGTAACAGTAGTATTACAAAGACACATGCATACATTCTGCTTTGCAAGTGCATTTTTTAATAATCATATCTGAGAATAGAAATTGTTGTACAATGTACCCTTAAGAAGCCACCTTATTGATCTGTCCTTAAACCCAGAGATGTTTTAAGGCATGAGTGAAAGTGAGCGCTGGACCCGGGCACAGGCCTTTTAGGGCCCCCTGATAGAGCCAGCTCTGGTCTGAGTCTTGCCATGATGACCTTGAATCATTCTTAAACAGATAGTTGTAAATAGCGTTTTCCTTTCATTTATTTTTGATACGGGTAATGTGTGTATTACAAACTTTTTGCAGAGAAATGTGTTTATATTTAAAGCAACATCAGTAAAAAAAGTTTCTTTTAGATCAAAACAGGACCTCACATGTGAGAAACAGGAAGGGGTCACAGAGAATATTTGCAATATTAGTGAGCTACTGCTGTGTTATAATATTGAAAACACAGTAACTATCTCTGAATATTAGATATAAACACATTTTGGATTTGGATGTGTGTGCCTGTGCACTCAGTGACCAGCCAAAGAGGGTATGAAAGAGCAGAAACTGGATCACAAATTCAAAGCTGTTTGGAACATGGGTCCCAAAAATACATTCGACCCAGGGCCCACAAATCCTTATCATGTCCCCGCTTCAACCTACAGTCATGCAGCCGAGAAGAAGAGGGGGTTGCTGCTAGGAAGTGGAACAGCCTGAACCAATGTTCACAACAAGGAAGTTGCCTCAGACCTGCTTTGTTTTTTTCTCTCCTCCTTCTGTGGTGACAGATTGGTTCAGACCAGCACGGAGCCCACAGGACACAGACACGCCCGCCTCAGCTCCTCGAGAAGTAAGTGCACAAACAGCTTCTAGATTGTGTGTCTATCATTGGATGCATAGATCGATGGAAACAAGCTTCAGTCCTCTTCCAGGGATAGATCTTCAGGTCCCCAATCATGGGGCGATAGGCAGTCCCTTTAGTCCCTGTGTTGGAGGATGGGGCAGTGCCCTTCAGTGGGGGGCCAGAGCTCGAACCAGGGCCTGTGTATGTCCATGAGCAGGCCAGCCAAAGAGATATTTTAGAATCCCGCAACAGATTTAGCACTGGGATTGGTATCATTTTGCATTATAGGTCTGCTCATTGTTTGTTCTTCTGTAACGCATTAAAGACACAAGACAAGCATTGGCAAAGGCAATAGGGCTGGCTTATTTTATGGGCATATGTTCTTTGTTATGGTTTAATTATGTAACTTTGTTATGTCTGGTTGCATCCGCAAATAGCACAAACATGCTCTCTTATGCACAAGGAAAATATTCAAGTGCGCATATACACAGGCGTGAATACACACACAAACACAGATACTCTCTTGCCTCAAGCAATATATGTACGAGCACAAACACAACAAGGATTGTGCATGGATGTATTTATTAATTAATGGCTGTGTGGGTGTATTGCATTGTTGTTGCATTTATAGAGGTTACATCTTGGTGAATTTCCATAACATATATGCGGACGGGTAGTCGTCCATAGGAGTTCTCGGATGGAACGGTCTCTCTCAGGCAGCATCTAGGGTTAGCCTTTCAGGAGCATATTTATTAAAAAGTAACGCAGCACAGCAAGTCAGCTTGCTGTGCTGCGTTACAGGGAAAGGGCAGGAATAGTCATCCCAATATAGCATGTGCCTGTCCTTTCCTTATCACTGGCGCACAATGTGTTGCCTAGCGACAACGTTGCATGCAGGATTGATTTGTGCAGAAAGTTGCACCTTTCTGCACAAAAACAAACCCCTGAGGTATATTCCTGTATCCATGTGTGCTGGAGAGGAAGTAACAAGGAGAAATACAAGGAGTTCTCCTCTTTACACCTCCTAGACAAGGTGTTGCATTTTGGCATATTCCCAGGTCTATTCGTTCGGGTAAATCTGGGAATGCCTCAAAATCCATGGGAGGTGCGTGGGCACACATACACAACGCCAATGGAATGTTTGTTTTTATTTCTGTGCTTTTATGGCCGTTGGTGGCTGAATAAAGAATCTATGACTGACTGACTGAATGCCTCCATGGGGCAGAGTAAACCAACACAGCAATTTGTGTTGCATTGCATTACTCCTGATTTATCAAACCACTCAGGGCTGAACTAAGTGGCCGTGCGTGGCTCGATTAAATGCATTTTGGGTTGGGTCGCACATGCACCATGTTGTGTGGTGCAAAAGCAACGCAACCCCCTTCATAAATATTGCCCTCAATGTCCAGAGTTGTGCTCTTTTTGTGGTTCTGTCACTGTGATTTGGCTTGTAGTGAAGTGGAAAGGAGGAAGATAGATATGGACAGCGGGAAAGTGTGAGAGCATTGACAGATCTTGACACACCAGAAGAGAAGAGTGTCAACTTCGATGCAAGTCTTCGCTTAATGAGTCCATGGCGATGTAAAATTCACTGGATGGAAATGTACTAAATTATGTCATAGTGGTGTGCTTCACTGCTGAGAGCCTGTTGCCAAGTCTGTGACAGCTCTAGTTTGAAAATGAGAATAAACACACAGACTCATGGAGCACAAACAGGGACAACAACAGCAATTGAGATGTTTGACCTTGATACAAGATAGGCCATATGCTAGTGAATTACTTTAAATATAGTATTTGACAGGAATGGAGTGCTTGATTTTCCAACTACCTGATTTTTTTTGGTCTAGCCTAGACAGCGCTTGCGCTGTCTCTCCGAGACATGCAATAATATTCTTTAGTGTGGAAGCTTCGTGGAAGCTCCGCCCACTCTCTGCCCATGTTTTTCATTGGCTTAGGTCAGTAAATGCTGCCTTCCAATTGGTTTAAGACTTGTTAGTCCCTCCTCATGACGATTATGTTGTCATTTGTATCCTTCCAAGGCTACTTGCTCCTTTACTCACCGCACTTTCTTCTGGCGCAGGGCCTAACCACAACCACGCGCACGCGATGACGTGGTCTCTTCCTGGTCGGCTTTACCAAAGGCAGCATCACGTGATCCTCGTTCACCAGCACCCGCAGCAGCTGCAACGGCCTGATGACGTGGTCTCTTCCTGGCCGGCTTTACCGAAGGCAGCATCACGTGATCCGCGTTCACCAGCACCCGCAGCAGGTGCAACGGCCCGATGACATGGTGTCTTCCTGGCCGGCTTCACCGAAGGCAGCATCACGTGATCCACGTTTACCAGCACCGGCAGCAGCTGCAATGGCCCGCACGCGATGACGTGCTCTCTTCCTGGTTTACAATCGGGAATGTTGGCATGTATGCTTTTGTGCCGTTTTTCGGCTCGGAAGTAACTGGGCCGAAAAGCCTTCAGGAATAGAAGCTCGTCCCACCAGCGCATAAGAAACGCTGTATTTTTTTCAACACTTGTATATTTCTTTCCTACAATACGTTAATAAAGCGACTTGAGGACAAGTCCCCTTATTCTCTCACCCTTTACAACTAAGCTGACATGAACATTTTAGAGACTATACTGCGCATGCCAGCAGGTCTTAGGCGGGCCTTGTCCTCCATGTCAGCCATGTTTGGATCAGGCCAGCCTTCCCTGCAATGTCAGTGTTGCAAAGAAGCGGAGACAGTAACAGCGGAGACGTTTGTGCCTGACCATTGCTTAGGATAGGGCCTCCCACTTAACAGTAACAGGGTCACAGAAGTTATGTGTTTACCTGCACAGACAGGCAGGATATTCAGCCAAAGGAAAGGCTATGTGCCGAAAGGGGCGGGACTTCCGGGGCCGAGAATTCCAAGGCTGGGTGTTGTGGCTGAATCTGGGTTGAGTGTATTGTGTGAGTCTGAGGTTTACGTTCTCTAGGCTGTATTTTAAAAAGCGCAACCATGCCCAGAGTAGATCAGCTGCCCATTGAAAAAACGCTGGAAGACAGCCCACAGTTGAGGGGCGCCCCTGGGTTTATTTATTTATTTAATGGAGTTTTATATAGCGCAGACTTTACCTAAAGGTGTCAGAGCGCTGTACAATAGAACCAGTTACAAAGAGGGTATTGCAATTCTCCGTATTTGTCGACTTGGAGGCAATAGACTGCAGCACTCTCAGCTAGCCAGTACACGTATGCGCGTGATGCCTTACATCGCACGCATACGAGTTAAAGAGCTTCAGTCGGGGCTTCCATTGTGCCCAGAAGTGTTTCCTCTGTCCTATTCTAAGCGAACAGTCCTTCACAGAGAAGCCGCGCTGTTCTGCTTGAAGTGCTGCTGTTCCCCAGAGGTATATCTGCTCTCCTAGTAAAGCCAAAGCAGTCCTGCTGAGAGCAGTGTGTCCATGGTCCTCTCTAACGTGCTGCAGTCCTGCTCATAAATGTGTGTAATGTCCGTTTCGAAGCACTACAATCGTGCTTTGAAATGTATGTACTATCCCATTCAAAGTACTGCTGTCATGCCCAGAGAGGTCTTTACTGCCCCAAGTGCACAGTCTTGCTCAAAGGTGTGGGTGCACTTCTATTTAAAGTGCTTCAGTTTCTAAAATGGAATATGTGGTGTCCTAGCACACGCATAGCATTCCAACACCCCCATAAGGACAGTAAGCGCTGTACAAATACTGCAAAACAATACAGTTGCAGCCCAGCCGAGAGGTGTTCCGTGGCCCTGTTTGAAGTGTTCTGGTGCTTAACTACACAAAATACCGGCTTCTGGTGTGTACTCCTGTCCAAATCAAGGGCGTAGTCCTGTTTGCACGTGTGCGCACCACCCGGTTCAAAGTAATGCAGTCCTCCTAAAGCACATTTAAAGCCCGATTTCACTGCCCCTCCTCCATGTAGAACCGTGCCCGACTTCTGATTGAGGGAGCCCCAGACGGATGTCGGTCATGCGCCCTTGCCGTGAGCGACATTAATAAAGGCTCAAGCGGTATTGGGATAAGTGGACAAGGGACATCACATGCGGTAAGATAGGTCACACAAATCTAATAGACTTGAATAAAAATGTAAACGGGCTGCAGCAATATTAACAGTACGGCCAAATGAGCCCCCCTCTTCCAACCCTAGAGCTATAAAGGGTCCTTCATTCACTCATTGGGTGACCCCGCTCTAGCTGCTCTCCTCTCGAATACCACGCAGTCAGCATTACTCGCTTGAGAAACACGTCCCCAATAAGACGGGCAGACACAGCATACTCTGCAATAGCCTTTAAATATCAGGCACAAAGCAACTAATGCATATGATAATGTCCAGATGTTAATCTGAGAGTGCACACAAGCCTTGAGAGAACCGAAGCACCGAGCGCTTTACTCGGTGTGACACTTCTCTGCTGCACACACATAGACTGCACATATGGTGAAAGGCTGCTGTAGGTCACAGAGTTCGCGGTACACCCACATGCATTTCTTAGATCATAAACCGATGACACAACTGACCTGGAAAGGTGCCAACCACGGGCCCTGGGTGGGGGGCGGGGGGCAAGTACTGGAGCTGCATGCGATCAGTTCAAACTCTGCCCTTCTTTCCCACTCGCCTACCTTTCAGTGGTCTTAGGATACAAGGGTGTGCATTGTTGAAAAATTGAAACACATGTGATGAGGCAGGGGAACCGGAAAAGGGAATTGTGAGATGTGCAGACAGTATGAATATGGGTGCTTGGTTTTTAAGGCTTTACATGAGGAAGGCTCTTACTTTTTGAGAGAACAATTCAAATGGTACGCCCCTCTGCGGTGGCTTCGATCATATGATGCTAACCTGACTACTGTTCCAGTTATAAAAAAGGCCATCTGGGGTGGACGTAGCTTTTCTTTTGTGCAGCTAAACTATGGAATGGGCTGCCTCTCCATCTGAGATGTATGGATAGCCTACTGTGCTTTAGAAAGGCTCTGAAGACCTGGCTGTTTGGCAATTAGTTTTGCCTGTCTGGATTAGGGAGTAGTGGACAGCGCCAGGACACCTATTTGGTAATCGCGCGCTATACAAGTCACTATAACATAACATAACAAGCCGGCTGAAACAGTGAATAAATACCCTTTGCTTTAGAGACAGGTTGTGCGGAGACTGCTGCATGACGTGTTTGTAAACAACTCTGTGCTGCCCAGGAATGGGCTCAGCTCGGCTGTGCTTAACCATCCCAAAACATGCAGAGCCCCATTAAACACTCTCCCATCTTTTCTGGTAGCGGCGTGAAGGTTTGCACCGCCACTCCCTCCTGGGCCCTTTAAATGCACATATTTTTATTGTTTCTATTATTTTGGGTTAGAACATTTTTATTTATTTTTTGTTTTTATTGTGTAAATATTCATTAGCATATGCTGTAAAATGACCCTCTTTCCCCATACAATAGCCATTGCTGCAGATATCTGCAGATATGTCAGGGGCGAGCAGTTCATCCAGTCAGGCCTTTTATGCTGATATACTTTGGGGTTAATGCACCTTCTGCTGGAATCCTAGTGCACCTGCGCGTCACATGATTGAATACCGATGAAGCCAGCATGGCCTTTAATTTTCTCCAGGTCAATAAGTAAAAACAAGCCCATATTATTGTTCCTTCACTGGTGGTATGTAATCATTTAAATAAAATCTGGCCTGCTCGTTGTCCCAGGCCCCTGCAGCCTCCCTAACAGGTTAATTTAGCCGAATGTTGTTCAATTGTTGACTGAACAACCGTTCACCACATGCCTTCTTTCAATTACGTGACACAGCTACACTGCACTGGCACCAGTATCATCATGGTGGCCAGAGTGACAGCGAGCTGATAGTCAAAGAGCTAGCCAGTGCAGCTTACCTAACGACTCAGCAGTGCAGCTCCTAGGACACACAGGCAGCAGCCCCTTTCTGCTGACAGTCCAAAGGCTGCAATCACTAGCCATATCGGAGCAATTGGAGGCCAGTCCTGAAAAGCCACCATGCCCGGCCTCACTCCTGCAATCATCAAAGCAACGCCGGTGGCCCCTGGTCCCATCTCAACCCGGCCCAGGTGAGCTGAACACTTGGAATGTGAGTGGGGTCCAGATGGACTGGGAAGGGGCAGGTTGGTTCTGTTGGATATGAATGGAGCTAGTTCCAAGGCTAGGTGGTGTTTGAAAGCACTGGATGGGTTAGGTTTGTTTATATTGGGAATGAGGTTTTAGTGTACTGGGTAGAGAAAGGCTGATTTTGCTCACAAGAAAGTGTCACTCATAGTCCTTGAAATGTCACTCATAATTACATTGAAATTTTGAAAATGTCACACATATCAATCTGAAACCTTGGCTGCTATGTTAAAATGGATACACTCTTGGAATGGTCCGGATATGGAGTAACAGTACACCTGCATTAAAGGTACTGGTATACTTGGGAATGTTGGTTCTGGCCCACTGAACATATTACAGCCTTGCTGATAATTATGTTTACTATCCAATTAAAAGAACCGAGGGGTCTGAGACTAACAGAAGACCAAGCACTGCTTCAGTACTGCAGCCCTTCAAAGAGACGCCTGTCCTGCCCCAGTGTACAGCAGTCCTTGGGGGGCTCGGCTCAGCATGCACTTGCCTTATTTTCCTTTATAGACATTACCCTCTGCTGTGGGCCCAGTCTATGCTCACATAGATCTGGAGGCGGAGACAGAATCTGTCCCTGCAAATTACAACAGCATCGCTGCAAGTGCGCCCCAGGCCCATCGCAAGTGGAGTCGGCAGTGAAGGTATTTTGAAATACAGTGCGTGCACTCCACAGCTTATTGTCTATGTGGCCATTCCAGCCAGGGCCGGACTGGCCGTAGCGGGCTCCGGGCAATCCCCCGGTGAGCCACGGGTGGGGGCCGGTTTTGGTCCCCTGGGGGCCGTTTTTGTTACAGGGCCGTTTTTGCAGCATAGCTGCAAAATCGGCCCTGTAACAAAATCGTTCGAAAACCAGCCCTGGCAAAAAGATCAGCGGCACCCCCAACCCCCGCGGGGGCCGGCCGAGCACTTTGCCAGGGCCGGTTTTGGTTCCCAGTCCGGCCCTGATTTCAGCTGCATTCAATGTGTTCTCAGCTGAACAAGTGCCGCTTCTCGCTCCGTGGGTGGTCAGAGTGCGCTTTGCCGGTACAGTACAGTCACTTATATGTAAAGTGGGGGCCACTCGGCCCTCACGCCCACATGGCGGTGCGGCGCCCCCCCCCTCCCCCGGCCTTTCGGTGTTGGGGGTGTGTCGCGGGGCGATGACGCGCGCGATGCCTCCCCCGTGACCCGGAGGCAGCTCTTCAGCTTCCGGGGCAGGGGGGCGGGACGGCCAGGGGGTGGGCCCTCTGGGCCGACGTACTACCCCGATATAAGGCGCGGGGAGGGAGCTGGGCGCCCTCTTGCCCCTGGCTCGCTCCCCGTGTCTCCCGTGTGCCCCGCGCTCGGGGCTTGCTAATTTTTTCCTCACCCACCTGCCCTAAAAACAAGCTACTGAACAATACTAGTCAGGGGTGCTATTTAAGTCGGACATAGGCCTTTTTTCCCGTTTAAAGTTAGGATTGGTGATTAGGAATGTTGTTTGGACTTAGGCCTTTTTTCCCGTTATACAGCTGTGATTATGTTGTTGTTAAAGGGGCAATATTATGGGTACATAGGCCTTTTTCCCGTTATATAGCTGTGATTATGTTGTCATTAAAAAGGTAATATTGTGTGTACTTAGGCCTTTTTCCCATTAGTACAGCATGCTTTGTATTTATATGGTTTGGTTTTAGTTTAGTGTAGTTGTCCTTTAGCGAGTTCTTTTTCCCTAGGCTCATCGTCGTATTTATTAGGGTTGGTCAGGCGGTAAGGTCATGATCGGTGAGCAGCAATTTAAGGTCCTAAGGGGGGCGTCACCATCCACGGAGGGGGCGGCCCAGGGGGAGGGGCCACTGGTCCCTCCTAGAACGTCAGGGGCAGGAAAATCCGCTAGCTGCTAAAGATGCGGGGGAGGGAGTCACGCTTTCCTTAGGCTGGTAGCCACCCCGCACATACATCATGACGTCAGCAAATGACGCAGAGTGTAAGGGCCCTCCTTGTTGGTTAAATGGAGTTCACGATGCCGACGGGGTAGGCGGTCCCCTGTCGCGCATGCGCACCTGTAGGTAAGGGCGTGGCTAGTAGGACTTGACACCGGTTAGCGACCTTGCCGTCGGGCCAGAAATGTTAGAATGCAAAATTCAGGCAGGATGTTAGATTCGGATAGGAAACACGTTGTATTAGACGTTTGTTAAGGTTAGCCTTGGATATTTGTCTACGATACTGTAAATCTAATGTCATGAATTTTGCGTATTCTTACATAATTGATGTAATGTTGATATTCATCCTTTTATTGTTTTGTATAATAAATACGGCCGGGGGGTCCCTGACCCCCCGCCTTCCAAAGACAATTTGCTTATGTCAATCCTTCAAGGTGGTGTGGAAAGCTGGGAGGGGAGGGTAGCCAGTCACGGACCATGATCACTTTACTGCTCTCTGTGCGCCCACCAGCTGCAGCACCAGCCCCCGGACATTAGGTTTTCACTAGACTGTTCCTGTCCGAGCTGAGCCCAATTTAAGGTAAATATCTATCCCTTGTGGATAGTGTGACCAGGCGTCTCGGATTAGCCGGGGCAGTCCCGGTTTTCACCAGCCCCCGGCAGAGCTAATTTTGCACATGTCCCGGTTTTCTGAAAGGGTTGACTGTAAATATGAAAAGACACGTTTTCATATTTTCCAAGGTATGGCTAGCTAGCAGTTCTTAAGAGAAAGCAATTTAATTAACATGCACGAGGCAGGGTTTAAATGCTGCATGTAATTTAGTCTCTAAGTGCGGCCTCCTCCATGTTTCTGTGTTGATGAGGACAGTAATGAAAGTCATTCAGAGCCATTCTAAAATGATAGTCCCGCTTGTATGTTTGGCAAATGTCCCGAGAATTGTTTTCAAAATATGGTCATCCTACTTGTGGTGCTTGCTAGAGATGGTCTTTGTGGGGTGGTCACTTGGGTGTTTTATCTGCATATGAAGTAAATGGGTTTTCTTTGTGATAAGTTGGACCAGTTTCATTTGTGCGTGTGCTATCTGGTAAGCATTTTTGCATTGTGGGTTAGCATATGTAATACACGTGACATGTCCCTTGCCGATGTTATCCGCACGTCTGGTTTTCATGCAACTGCCAGTGCTAATTACACCCTGCGCTATTTGAAGGACTTGTAGCCTGACTATAATTCCCAGAATGCACTGTTCTTGTCCCAGCCCGCCTGTTTTGTATGGCACAGGCCGAGCTTGAGCCCACCCACCACAAGCACTTGCCAGCTCATATAAAACCTCACCACTCCTGACAGGATGGAGCAGGACACTTCTGTCGTGCCAGCCCCAGCTGTGCCAAGGCAGGTCATCTGCGTGGCACCCAGTACAGAAGCGCCGCACCTCTGAACCCAATGCCAGGTGAGTATGAGACTCTACTAGGAAGCAGTGTTATACCAAAATACATACATGAAGCACCAATGCTCAGGGAATTCCACTGTAAAACAGCGTGAATATGCATATCAGCTTCCAAACACAACCATTTGATTCCTTAAAGTGATTGAGATTATTGTAACCTGACCATTTCCTTCCACTGACCTTAACCGGACAACCTGTGGTTATCCTGCTGCTACCCCTCTTACCAGCGCAGGTCAGAACCACCATAGTTAGGAGCACCATTCTCAGCCGCCTGGATTACTGTAATGCTCTGCTTCTGGAATCCCCGGCCTATTTGATCTCCAGATTGCAAAGCATCCAGGCGGCAGCAGCGAAGCTGGCACTCTCCCGAGAGCGAAGATCCTCTACCACCCTCGCTCTAGCCGATCTTCACTGGCTACCTGTACATCAAAGGATCTGCTTTAAATCCCTCTGCATTGTCTTTAGGGCAGTACACGGAATGGGCCCCCGACCACTTCAAAAGAAATTCAAATGGTATATACCCACACGGTCCCTCCGTTCCTCATCTTCCAACCTGATAAGCATACCCAGAATCAGGAAAGCCACTTATGGTGGCAGAGCTTTCAGCTTAGCCGCAGCCCATCTGTGGAACAAATTGCCTATCGACATCAGGAAAACAGACGAACTGATGGCTTTCCGTAAAAAGGTGAAAACATGGCTTTTCCCCAAAGTCTAATTTCACCAGAACTTTATACTCCCCCCTCCTCTGTTGCACAGTATTTTCAGCAATATGTACACAGCGCCAGGATGCCCGTAGGGTTACAGCAGCGCTCTACAAATGCTATAAATAAATCCTAACCAACCAATTCTTGTCCGTCTCACTTGATTTTTAACGGTCTTTGGTTTACCTTGAATAAAAATTGTTATCGGTTAAAACCATCTACCTTTTAATTTCACGTCCATCACCACCTATCCATCAAAAACCAGCTCCACTGTAACTCAGGCGTCGCAGCACACCAGGGAGGCACTCGGCCTCCTTGGTGGGAACCCGATGATGAAGCATGTCACCAACAAGGTTGGTGAGTGAGGGTTCTTCTATAAAATCCTTTTGGTTTTTCCCACGCTGTTGTTTTACATTAGCCTTTTCTTAGTCCTAATTCACTCTTTCGTTGTTTATACAAGTATACTAGGGGGTACAAGAGTGATTCTCTCCCTCTCCCTCTCTTTGTTGTTGTGATATTGTAACACCTTGGGTTGCTCCATGGCATCATTCGGGAAGTGATGCTCATTACGAGGAAGAAAGGCAGGTAGACACAGCAATCCACAGCCCTGCCTCTGTCACTCTACGCTCTAGAGGGACGAGTTTACAAAAGTGGTAGCAGTCATGTCAGGCACTTTGCTTGGTTATTAGAAAGTTGGTGAAAGCCACACTTATAGAATACTCACCTGGGCACAGTGTGCGCGGCTGCTTACTAACAATCAGGAGGGGTGATTGTATTTGATTTAATATTGGGCCTCATTGCTACCAATCACACCCTTACATAGTTGTACTGCCTTTTTAGTAATTTAGTTGCAGAATATTTTTTTTTATTGAGAGGCCTTTTTGTGTATATGGTTTTATTTAATTCTGTGGATGCAACTGTACACCCCACAGGACAGGACCCCACCTAACATACAACATATATCTTGTAGTAGTCAGGGCTGGTCAGGCCTTTTATTCCACTGGGTATTTATCCCCATCCCTGCTATCTAAGGGGGGGAGCTGGGGCCGAAATACAACAAGCTGCCTTTGATGGAGTCTGTGATGACTGCGCAGGAGAGACAGCCGGTAATAGTGGGGGAGTGAGTGTCACAGAGATATTTTATCTAACTTTCTGAGTCAGTAGCCAGCCCTCTAAGTAAGTTACAGTGCCTGAGGTGAGCTCAGCATCATTGAGGCTGGCTCAGGCTCCACACTGGGGCCCCCTCACAACCTAGTGGCCTTCCATTTCTAGTGCTTTGAAGTAGTTTTAGGATGTTCTTAGAGTTTCTTGTCGGTCAAATGGGTGTAATTTCGGATATTTATGTTTCCCCCTTCTTCATTGCTAGAGTTTGCTCCAGAGAAAGTGTCACTCATAGTCATTAAAAGTCACTCATAATTACACTGAAATTATGAAAATATCACACATAAGCAACCTGAAACCTTGGCAGGTACGCACCGTCGTAATATTATAACGGCCTTGTCACATTTAGGATCAGCTTTCCACGTGCCCGTGCCAGACCCAAGTAAAAAGGGGTGCACATTCTGCTCACACTTGAAATGCTTCTCACGACAACCCCTCCTTTTATGTCCCACCTGGACCCCCAGTCACAGATACACGCCCAGGCGGAGCAGCCCTGGCTAGGTGGTGACAGCAACCCGACGTATCTACTAATAGTGCAGGAGGAACAGTGGAACCGTGTCCAGCGAGGGGCCAGTGGTACTCAAATCATGGCTGTTTTTGACTACCCAACTGGTTGGGGGGGTGAGTGAAGAGCTTGCATTCCTTGATGGCACCTTCGCTTTACCACTGCTGGGATCCTGCAGGGAGAGAGAGAGAGCGCAGTGTGATCCTCCAAGCATAAATGCAAAGTTTCCCTCAACCCACCCTTTCTCTGTGCATGAAGTGAGGCTTCATTCATATCCTTATCTGAACTAGGGGGAACACTTAGACCCTTTTTCCAAAATTGTCGAGCGACTTGCAACAGTGAGGCATCTCTGACCCCTCCATACAACCAACACGTGTGAGGCTTGCCCTATCAGGGCTCTCAGATGTAAACACCTGTACCCAGTAACTTTGCAGGGGTGACCTAACCCCTTCGTCCGGAATGACATGCACTCATTAGGCTTTGATATTTCTCTTAGTGCTACAGAGCCCTTAGTTAAGTTTTATTTGCTAACTAACACTCGATATTAGTGCATTTGCAGGCTTTCCTCTTTTTTCCTTAGCGCTCTTCCCACTTGTTCCGCCCCCCACCACAGTTGTATCAAGGGCAGTGAAGGGTGGTACTGCTAGAACAGTAAATGTTTCAGCACCCAAGCTAATATGCTGCATAGATAAATACATATAAGGTCCCAAAGGCGAGACCGATTGCATTGCCAATGCTTGTTTGACTAGTTGTCTCTTGATGGATCCCGGGTGAAGAGGGTTGCAAAAACATATAAAAGCAATGGCTGCTTTAGTGACTTGAAATTTTCCTAAAATCAATGCTCAAGAAATCTAACATTCAAGCCTATCTCTGTCGCACCAAATACAATAATCGATCAGGTCAATTCAAGCAAGAATGCAACAATAACTATATACATATGGCACTGTGCTCCAACATACAGACCAGTTGGCTACTGTATGCAGGAGACAAAGGTTCTACTGCAAAAAGCAGGCCTGGTGAATAGTGACTCCCTTAACGAATAGAGAACTTTAAAAGGGTGCCTGTTGCAGCTCATAGCCAGTTTCCTGTAAACAATGGATGATAGGTAATTGTAATTGTATTTCTTTAGTGCTTACTACCCCTGATGAGGTATTGAAAGACTTTTTGGCGAGTAGAACGCTACTCCGGAACACAAGGTGGATTAGTGGTGGATAAGTAGAGGGGAAAATATAAGTTGTTTTTGGGAGTGGTGGGTATGTGTACCTTTTATTTGAATGAATAGCCGATATAGCAGTCTCGATATAACCGATATAGCAGTCTCGAAACGGTAGACTGACATGCGGTTGATGAGGGGAGTGCAACTCAAATATCCCCTACATATGAGCTCAAATTCACCATAGCTGCTGATACTTATCTTTCAGCATCTGGCATAGTTGATCCTAGACAGGTCCCAAGCGTTATGCCCCCCTCTCCCTCCCCTGATAGCAGGCCCAAGGGTACGTTCCCCGTCCCCACAAATCTTCGGCTGCACGACGAGTGCACCACTACCAATTCGGCTTTTATGGGCACGGCCTCCACCAAATCACTAGAAATAACAGTGATTTCTTGGAATGTGGCAGGCCTTGCTAGCAAAATAGATTGCACAGAATGGGGTACATACATTAGTTCGAAAAATATAATTCTATTACAAGAAACTTGGGCGCGCGAAGAAACAGTATTCCCGGGTTTCGCCTCCTTTTCTAAAGCAGCTAAATGGGGGGGAAGGGGCAGGCCTTCTGGGGGACTAACTACATGGGTAGCCACGGACTTAGGTTGCCAAGCAACTCATTTAGAGACTGCTTCTGATGATCTATTGGCCGTCTCACTCGAGTGGCCGGATTCATCGAAGTTGCTAGTAATCAACATCTACTCAAGGCCGGTTCCCATGCATAAAGAATCTGGCACAGTGGATGAGCTAGCCAAGTTCCTAGAAGGAATCCCAAGCGAACTTGCTTGCCTGGTAGGAGGCGATTTTAATGCTCAATACGAACCACTCCCTGGGCTACGTGACGGTCCTTCCCTGGAGGAAGATTCATATTGGCTTATACCTGAGACGGTGGCACCTCCCCCATGGGCCTGGACTCCATTAGCCCTACAGATAACCGCCCTCACCCTCAATCTCGGTTTAAGAGCATGCAATGGTCGTACTAAATCAGACACACCAAGTACCCATACTTTTAATAAACCCGGCAGCGAATCCAGATTGGATTATATAATGGTCAAACTGTTTATGTGGTCAGCAATAGTTGACTTTAAAGTCACCCCAAGATTAGACAGTGACCACAATTCCCTGGAACTGACTTATTCCCTGCCTGGGAGAGAGGCAATAATTAATGGGTTGGACAAAGATAAAACGGGCCTCCTACTTGAAAATAACCGTAGAAAGGTCAAGTGGGAGAAACTGGCCAGTAACCCAGAACGAATATCCCGGCTATACGAAAGGATAATCCCATTACTGGAGGATGCCTTCCAGCTAGGAACTAGGGTTTTAGACAATGCTACTAGAGGAGAGCTTGCACAAATACATGCAGGCATCCTCACCACCCTAGAGCAGGATCTATTCTCATCTGCAAGGCAAAGGAATGGCCCTAAACCGAAGACATCTTGGTATAATGCCGCTTGCAGGGAAGCCAAGGCCAACTTGCTACTTGCTATAAAGGAACATCATAACAAAGATGAAATCCGCGCAAGGAGAAAATCCTATAAAATCCTCCTGGAGAACGCAAGGGCAGAATGGGACCACGATTACTGGGAAAACCTCACTAATGCACTAACAGCTAGAGACTCCCGCAAATTTTGGCGCGTAGTGGCGAACGGCACGGAGGATTTATCCTCCGCAATAGAGCCCAATATAGCCCCTACGGTATGGCAGACCCATTTTGAGGCCTTGTACGCAGAGGGTGGGGGTGAACAGAACAGAGATGGTCCCACAATTTCATCCTGCCCGATTGGGGTTGCTTTCACTGAAAAAGAAGTGAGGGATGCCATTAAAGCGCTAGCTGCTGGAAAAGCCCCTGGACTCGATGGGGTGCCCGGTGACCTGTTTAAGCAGGAACCCGGGATATGGGCACCCTATCTAACACTAATATTTAATGCCATTGCGGAGGGATTGGAGGTGCCCGATACTTGGAGGGGAGCAGAGGTGGTCCCAATTTACAAAAAGGGATCCCCCTTGCTCCCTTCCAACTATCGTCCTATCAGTCTAATCGATATATCCCAAAAATTGTTCGGTAGACTGATTTTGAATCGTTTGCAGGCCTGGACCGAAGAAATGGAAATTTTGTCCCCCTACCAGGCAGGATTCAGGGAGGGTGTGTCAACCATAGACCAAATCTTCAGGTTAAATCTCCTCTACTGGAGAACAGCTGTAATCGAGGGCGGCAGTCTATACACCATCTTTGTAGACCTACGTGCCGCCTTTGATTTGGTTCCCAGAGCGAGGCTTTGGAGAGTTATGGAAGAGTTGAATGTCCCTACTGACATCCTGTCAATCCTTATGAGACTCCACCACAACAACTACGCTTGCGTAAGGTGTGGCAAAGGTGGCAAACTAACCGAAAGGTTCCCCGTTCGCAGAGGTGTGAGACAGGGCTGTGTGCTTGCACCGACCCTGTTCTGCATCTTTGTGAACGGGGTAGTTGCCCACCTAAACAGGATTCTTAACTCGGATGCCCCAAAATTGACTGGCAGCAGGGTGCCTGCAATTATGTTTGCAGATGACACCCTGCTGCTGTCTAAATCCCCCATGGGGATTCAGCGCATTTTGGATGGTTTTTTAGATTTTTGTAATGATCGGGGACTGGAAATTAACCCTCAAAAAACCAAGTTTATGATCCTGAATCCCAAGCCCCAGAATCGAGCCCCACCCAGGCTCGGCACAACACAACTGGAACGTGTGCACAATATCGAATATTTGGGGATCACGTTAAACGAACATTTATCGTGGACGTCTCATCAGGCCAAAGTGACCATCAAACTGGCACAGTTGGCGGGTGGCACTTTGCGCCTGGCGAACAAATCTTTTTATCGTCCACTAACCCCAATTATTCATATATATAAAACTCAAGCACGGGCGGGTGTTACATATGGGGGTGAGATCTGGGGTCACACTCATGTCCCAAAGTTACAGTCCACCGAAAACAAATTCCTGAGACAGGTCACTGCCCTCCCCCAGAGCACTCCATTACTCCCCCTTAGATTAGACCTGGGAGTAAGACCAATATTAGAGGAGTTAGGCCTGAAACCCCTCACCTTTTGGAGGCGGTTGTGGTGTAGCCCCGATCTCTTAAATTACAGGGAGGAACTCCAGGAATTCTTGCAGCTCCGGAATGCCACGAGGATCCCGTGGCTGTCCTATGTCAAGGGAAGGTTCGAGGATTTGGGCTACCCGGAACTATGGTCGGATCCTTCCAACTCCTGTACAAAGATTTCAAAGAAGGTACTCACGAGAGCATACTACGAACTGATGCTCACAAGAGCCATCAACGACAGCAGTGAAGGATCCCTGACACACTTATTCCTGAAAGCGAAAGATTCTTACTGCCCCGAAAGTACCCTTGATGCGATCTCCCCTCTGTTAACGAGGAAACTACTCTTACAATGGAGATACGGATGCCTCCCTCTAGCATTTTTTACAGCGTCCTGGTATCCTTGCTCCACCATAGCAACTTGCCCTGTTTGTGCTCATCCGAAAGAAGATGAAGTTCACGCCGTTTTCTTCTGCAAGGGCTATGAGAGGAGCAGGAAACGTTGGTTAGTCCCGTTACTCAGGAACTTGGGCTTCAGATCTTTTCAACCAGCTTACAGAGTTTTAAAGACAGATCTTTCTCCTATTGTCGTTTTTGCACTTTCAACATTTTTAACCTCCCTGTGGTTTACTCGTAGCCGCGTGCTGAAAAGACTTGTATAACAGACTTCCCGTTAGATTTTAGTACAGTATATTGTACCCCCTTTTTTTCCTTTATCTATTTTTAATGTCTTAACCATTGGATCACATCATGTTTAATACTTTTTTTAATCGTGCATATTTTGTTATGTATCTTTTATGATCTGTGATCGAAATAAAGATTTTTGAAACGAAACGAATGAATAGATTAGGGAAGGGATAAAGAAGGGACAAGCTTAGAAAGGGTTGTATGGGATAGATTGTCATTGGGAGTGGTGGACACGTGCACCTGTTAGTTGGATGAATAGGGTAAGGGAGGGATAAAAGAGGGAAGAATTTGGAAAGAGTTATTTGGGATAGATTGTTATTGGGAGTGGTAGACACCTGTTAGTTGGATGAATAGGATAAAGGAGGGAAGAGTTTGTGAAGGGTTTTTGGGAGTCCATAGTAGCATACAGGGTTGGGTAGATTCTGAGAGACGAGGTAGGTGGATAGTTCAGTAGAGATCTTGGATGGGTCATAGAGTAGTGGTTTGGAGAGGGTTGTATTATTGAACCACGCATGCAATTACTGTAAATACCTTAACAATGCATTCATAACAACCATCACCTCTTTACCACGCATGCCTTTACAACAAAAAAGTAAGGGGCAGATTTACAAAAAGGTGCCCCAGCGTGGCACCGCAAGCCCTTTGGCTGCGCCACGCTGTAGCACTTTCACAGCACAGGAATGCAAAATATTTACAACATGTTGTTATGATATGTTGCATTCCTGTGCTCTCCCCTGTGCTGGCCCACAAACAGCTGCCATGCACCGGCACAGGCACCCTTGCACCACGGTGCAAGGATGCCTGCGTCAAAGGGAGATTGTTTTTGTGCATGAAGGACCACCTTCCTGCACAAAAACAATCACTTCAGGCATTTTCCTCTCTCAATGCGTGCTGTAGAATGCAGCACACATTGAAAGAGGAAAAGAATTAGAAGAAATGAAAAAAATTCTCCTCGTTGTGCCTCGCTACGCCACCCCTAGGGCGGCGTAGCATACTGACGCATTTCCAGGTTTACGAATCCTCGTAAATCTAGAAATGTGTCTGGTTCCATGGGTGTTGTGTAAGAAAACCCACAGCAACACCAATGGAACACCCCTTTCACTCAAAGTACTGCATGGAAAGGGGCCGTATTTACAAGTACAGGAAACGCGATGCAGGGTGGCTTTTCCTGTCCTTGTAAATATGTGGCAGAGCAATGCGCTGCCAGTTCATCACAAAAAGTGACGTACTGGAAGCGCAAGGGGCTTGTAAATCTGCCCTAAAGTATTTAGCAGATAAGTATAAAGCCTTTTATATGTATAAATATAATATTTGAAAAGTCATGAGTGGTAAAAGCATATGTGTCTTTAAAAAAATATGTCAAAGTCAAAGTCAAAAAGTGCTTTATTCGAGTATTACTCATAAAAGCAAACATACAAACATATAGTAAAAAACAATTAAATCTGAATAGTCATTATTGACATAAGCACATATCTTTAGAAGAACCAATTATTTTCAAAAAGAAATATACATAGTCACGGGTATAAAGATCATTGGTGTTAAAAGTACAGTTAAGTACAAATTATAATATCTTTATACTAAAGGAGAACCATTAAGATTTCATTTCCAGATGACACGATAAATTACACTAAAACAGAGAATAGACAATAATCTAGCAGTCTCTGAACGTCTAGGCAGAGAGTAGTCACCGTACTAGCAATCTCTGCCTTATTATCCACGCCCACCCCAAATACTTTGCGGTGGCGATTATGATCCAAGTTAAGGTAGTCGATCTGACAATGCGCAAAGCTACCATACTACTTTTAGTACCCAGATTCCTACACATAGGTGCCAGCCAAACTCGCCTTGGTGTAGAGTATAGTTTACAGGAGAACAAAAAATTACCAAGAGTTTCGTTACCTTCCCCACAAACTGGGCAGGTAGCTGGGCCTCCTTCCCTCCACTTAGATGTTAAATTACGAAGAGGAAGAGAGCCCGCCCTTAGTTGAAAAAACAGTTTCCTGTCCAAAGGTTTGGATATATAATCCCAGTACAGTTCATATATGGGGTACAATTTAACCTCAAGGAAACTAGCAGTCATGGACCCACAGTTGATGCTGAGCAAACTCCTATTAGCAACATTTTCCCCAAAAATATTTTTTAGGGTTGTCTTATTGGGAAATAATGCCCCAGCTGGGTCAGACCATAATGCATTTAGACCCAGTTCAGATAGTGCGAATTTTAATGATTTGAACCATCTAATTCTATTAAAGCAATCTGCTTTAATAACGTCAGTGAACCCAGCCGCATAATGAGAGAGCTCAGGTGTGGTCCATAACCTACGCCAATATAAAATCGGTCGTAGTTTGCCCATTTCCGAGATTTCTTTCCTGCCGAGCTCATATCTCAAAGGCAATAACGGACTACTCTGTGGAGTACCCGTTAGTTTCCTAAAAAAATTGTTCTCAGAGGTTTGTAGCTCCTGCAAATTTTCGTACCCCCATAACTCAGCCCCATATAATGCTGACCCAATTGCTTTTGCCTCATATATGATCAGGGGTGGTTTGATCGGTTTGGTCAGTGATTTCCTATGCTCCTTAATAATGGTGCCAGCTAATTGCTTGTGCCTTAATGTTGCAATATTTAGATGCTGATTCCACCTATTATCGTTAGAGATAAGGATCCCCAGGTATGTGAATGATTTTACAACCTCGAGAGTGCGTCCACTCATGGTAATATTAGATTTAAAATTTCTATGCGTGTTAAAAACCATGAGTTTTGTTTTAGACGCATTCACCTCCAGACCGTGGTCCCCACAAAACTTATCAAATATGGTCAATGCTTTTTGCAGACCACTTGGAGTTTTGGATAAAATTAACGTGTCATCGGCGAACATTAAAATCGGAACTTTTACACCTGCAAGAGAGGGAGCATCCACTGCCTGTGATTGAATGCGGGGGACAATGCCGTTAATAAAAAGGGTGAACAAAGTTGGTGCCATTGAGCACCCTTGCCGAACCCCACGCTCAACAGGAAATTCGGCTGTATCATTACCGTATCCACCCCATTGAATTTTAGCGTAGGTACCTTCGTGTAATCTCATGATCAAAGTCAGCAAGACTCCTGGGACCCCTAAGGCCACAAGTACTTCCCACAGTTTCGCCCTTGGTACCAGGTCGAAGGCAGCCCGCAAATCGACAAAAGCCGCATAAAGGCTGCCCCCACCTAGCACCACGGTCCTCCACTGAATCAGCTGGAACCGAAAAACTTGATCCACAGTACTAGTAGCCCTGCGAAACCCAGCCTGGAAGGGAGATAGAATGTTATATTCTTCCGCCCAGTCGAGCAATCTGTTAACAATCACTCGCCCAACAATTTTTTGCACTGTATCAATTAAACTAATTGGGCGGTAGTTGCAAGGCTGGGCACGATCTCCCTTTTTATACACAGGAATAATTACAGCACCCCGCCATGATACCGGGATGGCTGCACCCTTAGCAATGTGGTTTATTAACAAGTATATATATTTACTGCGGGTGCCGCTCGCTGCCCTTGTCTGTGGGACGCCTTGGAGTTTGTTCTCTCCCTACCGGACCTACCTGTTTGCCTGGGACGCTGCGCTGATCTTGCTGAGGCCGCCACAGGGGTTCTAACAGCCGGGACTGCGAGGACCAGGGTGCTTGTCTCTCGCTTCACCCAGCACACCTGCCTCCTCTTCCCGGCCCCGCCCCCTTTCAGACCTCCCATCTGCTATAACCTCCCCGCTCATACGCGCTAGCGGGACGCGCGCGGGACGCAGCCCGGGGCGAAGACCGGGCAAAGAGCGGGCCGTTTGAGGCCGTTCGAGGTCAGCGAGGTCAGGTCGGGGCTACCCTCTCTATATTTATTACAACAGCTCTGTCGTACCTTAATTGTTAACCAGTTATTATTTTATACCCACAGGTTAGTCAGGGGGTTGCCGTCGTTGTGGTTGCCAAGCCATGGCCACAAGGCAAACACGTAGTAAGGCCGCAAATAGCGGTCCCTCAATCAATGGTCCTATGGACGATTTTATTACTCGTACTAACATAGCTATAGACCATGAGATTTCTAAACTCCAGACTCGTGTCTCCCTGGAACTGGCATCCGCTAGGAGATTGTCCCAGGTAATCGATTTGTCAAAAAAATCTTCCCTGGGCCATATAGCCACTGCGGTTACCCCGGTGCGTTCAGCTATCCCCCATTGTGTAGTTACACAGGTTGACGTTCACCACACCCCGGTTCTCCCTACACTACCCCCCACTTTAGAGCCATTGACCCAGGATGGTGCAATGAATCTTCTCAATATGCCCTTCAAGCAGGATGCTAGTTCTAACAATTCTATCCCTGCAATGTTTCCACCCAGGCGCTCTATTAGTAAAAATTATCAACCCAAAAAAAGATGCACCTCTCGGTCTGCTTACTGTCGTAAGAAGGCTAAAATTGTGGTTGCACAACACCTGAACTTGACTAGTGCTCCGGTTTTAAATTCTATAGAAGGGTGTGTGCCCAGGGAACAATTACATCATGTGGGAGTTAAAGAGGGTCCAGTTTCTGCTCCCTCGACTGCCCCCATGGTCATGGAGTCAGAGGTTGAGGGCTTACATGTAGAGAATGGGGAAAGGAATGAAGGAGAATTTATAGGTTTAGTTTGGGAAACCCTCAAGAAACTTCTTACCCCTCTTGATCTTAGACTCTCACGCATTGAGAATAATCTGCTCGAGATGGAAAAGAGCATTATTGCTCTGGCCACTCTCGGCCTGAGAAGTCTAGAAAATCAGGGTTTTCCTGTTGTTGAGCCACCTCCTCATGGTTTATCCCCTCAAGTCCCGCAAACCTCCCCTCCTCTCCCAGCCATTGCACGTTTGATTCCTACATAAGGGACTGTGGGTGTGGATCATAGTAATATTGCCTTCATACCTAAGGCTCCAAAGCGCCCTATCTCCCAACCATCAGCGAAACCCAATGTAGGTGCACCGCATAGTCCCCCTCTTAGTGAAGTGGCGTTACATCCATCTAAGAGCCCTCCTGTTAAGAACAACTTTAGAGGGGGTTACATGGATCTCCCTCCAGAGGCCAATGATCATGTGGTTGTGCTGACGGGTGTCCCCGAGTTAGGAAGTGGCCATCATGAGAACTATGAGTCTCTGAAGAACAAGACAATCCACTGGCTTAACGTGAATAGACCAATCCCTATTGGGCAGAGAAGCAGAATTTTGATGGTACGCAGAACCCCCTGGGTGGGCCCTTCAAAGAAATCTAGTCCCGGGGACTGTATAGTGGTGACCTTTGAGGACCCTCACACGGCACATTACATCTGCTCCTGGCCTACTGGTGAAGGTTCTCTTGTTACACCAAGGCCATTGACCTTTTTTTACCCACCGTGTCCCAGATATACACGGGAAGAGGACTGGTCTTTAGTACACCATCATAACTGGAGGAGCCATCCCATAAAATTTCAAGAACCCTGTATAAACTGGAATGGTTTCTCCACCTCGAATCGGTTTGCTGGGCTTGAGGAGGTAGATTGACTCGTATGCCAACCTGTTCCCCAAGTCCCTTTACCACAGGTTTTGGGGCACAATGACTCTTTTCTTGTGGTGATTGATCCTTCGGTTGTTAGCCCCCCAAGTCTAGAGGGAACGTTTTCTGTTTTACCTATAGAGGCGAGTTTGTATACGCCATGCATTTCTGACTCCCAAGTAGTAACGGATCAACTGAATCCATCGTGTACGCTCCCCTTGCCTCCAATTCAGAATGTTTCGCCAATCCAAAATGTTTCATCAATCAGGAGGTTGACGGATACAGCAATAGCTCCCTATTACCATCAGTTTGAGCCACTGCCTAGGCTAAATAGATCTACTGCGGAGGGGGTAGGACCTGCGTCCATTCTGGCCACAGTAGATAACCCTCCAAGGCAGATTATCCCAGACGTCCCTTTCTTAAAGATTATAAGTTGGAATGTAGCAGGGCTTGCCCGTAATTTTGAAATCCCCGAATGGAATGCCTTTTTGGACCCTTATAACATCTGTCTCTTGCAGGAAACGTGGTGCCTTGAACCTAAGCACCGAGTGGGCTTTACGACCTACTTTGTTCCAGCTTCCCATCAATATGGATGTAAAGGTCGCCCGTCCGGTGGCCTTCTTATATGGGTTAATATTGCTTTAGGTTTAAGTGTAACCCAAAAGCCTACGCATTCTCCTGATCTCCAGAGGATAACCATTCTATGCCCAGGGGGCAGGAAGCTGGAAGTCTTTAACCTCTATTTAAGGGGGGCCAGGGGCAGGTCTTCTACTCTATCCTCCACAGGATTAAGCAACGATTTAGCCGCCTGCTGTACTGATTCTTATATTCTTCTTGCAGGCGACTTTAATTGCTGTTTTGAGCCATTGGCCAGGGAGGATATTTTGGATACCTGGGATGAGGATATAAGGAGAGGTATTCCCACCCTGACCCTAGATCCGATCCCCAAATGGTCCCAGAGTGCGGTAGACATCAATGCACTCTGTATGGAATATGACCTAAGACCAACCAATGGTCGATCTAAATCGGATCCTTTGGGTGCGCACACTTATAACAGGATGGGACACACTTCTAGAATAGATTATGTTGTGTTGAACTATAATCTGTGGTCACTCCATTATGATATGGAGGTTATTGCGTCTTGCGATAGCGACCACAATCCTCTCTCCTTAACATTGTTTTCCCCCTGGCAGGCTGGGAACCCATTTAAGATCCCCTATAAGTGGAAAACCTCCCATGAGCTTGCTCCTTCGCGCTGTGGCAGGCGCCTAAAGTGGGCTAAAGTAGCAGCGGATGAGGAAAGGATGGCACAGGCAGGGACCACTATGGCAGCATTGGGCCCGCGCCTTGAAGCCCTGGGTACCACCAGCCAATCTGTTTCACCATTATTCACAGAAACCATTGCGTTGTTAAGTGATTTGTTTATTATACCCCAATCCAGCGCGAATGTTTCTGCGAAAGGTGCTCCTAGGGCAAGAAACAAGTGGTATTCCTCTAAATGTCGGGCTGCTAAGGGGGAACTTATTTCCGCAGTAAAAAGTAAGGATACAGACAACATTAGATGGGCGAGGAAACTCTATAAAAAAGTCGTGGCAGAGGCAAAGGAGGCCCATGATTATAGCTTTTGGTGGGATCTAGTGGAGGCAAGCACCAGGAAAGACTCCAAGGGGTTCTGGGAGCTGTTGAGAGCTAGGGACAAACCTCTTGATTCCCAGTTTACTTGTAATATTCCTGGTGATCTTTGGTTTGCCCACTTTTCTAAACTGTACTCTGTCCAAAGTGGGGTACCCCATCTTAACATGGGCCTCCTCGCCAGCTTAACAGCCGAGATCTCCATTAATGCCTGCCCCTTCAGCACCGAGGAAGTTGCAAGGGCAATTAGTTGTATTGTACCTAACAAGGCTGCCGGACCGGACGGAATTCCGGGTGACTTGCTGAAGAAATATCCATTATCTTGGAGTAGGTTAATTGCCTCACTCTTGAATGAGGTTGTGTCGGGAGGTTCTCTCCCTGACTCATGGAGGGGTGCTGATGTCGTCCCTATTTTCAAGAAAGGTTGTTGGGACGACCCAGCTAATTATCGCCCTATTAGCCTGCTTGATTCAACACAAAAGGTTGCGGGCAAAGTAGTACTAGGTAGGATCCTGCAGTGGGTCGAAGAAAACCAGGTTCTGTCAGACTTCCAGGCAGGTTTTAGATCAGGGATGGGTACCATCGAGCAGACGTTTCGCCTTTTAATGATATATTGGAAAGTGGTTGTGCTGGGTGGGGGCAGCTTGTATTTAGTCTTTATAGACTTGCGAACTGCCTTCGACCTGGTCCCACGAGTCCAATTGTGGAATGTCTTAGGTAGGTTGGGTTTACCTCCCTATTTGTTGGCCTTGCTTATAAAGTTCCACGAAAGCAACTTTGCCCAGATTAGGTGGGGTACCCAGGGGGAGAAAACATCTCGTATCTCCGTAGATAGGGGCGTCCGCCAGGGATGTGTGCTTGCCCCCACTCTGTTCTCTCTCTATGTTAACGGAGTGGTGGAGCATCTGCTTCAACAGCCGTCAGACGCACCATCCTTGGCTGGCAGAAAAGTACCTACGCTCCTTTTCGCGGATGATACCCTCCTAATTTCAAAGTCACCAGCAGGTATCCAAAAGTTGCTTTCTAGTTTTAAGGCCTTTTGTGATACCAAGGGCCTGTCCATAAACATAAGCAAGACCAAATTCCTTGTTCTTAACCCTCCCAGGAAAGCGGCTGTTCCTCCTTCCTTGGACTCTGTTCCCCTTGATAGAGTCAACGAATTTGACTACCTAGGTATTCGTCTGTGTGCCAATATGAGCTGGAAGGCGCACCACCAAAAGGTGTTTTTGACCCATAAGAGGGTCACAGGGGCCCTGCTCAAGGAACAACGTGCCTCAGCTTTAAAACCTATTGGGGCACTTCTTGATATTTATAGGGCAAGGGTGGTGAGTGCAGCACTGTATGGTGCGGAACTATGGGGTATACAAAGAGTTGACATTTTGACACACCTCGAAAATAATTTTCATAAAGATCTTATGAAGTTACCCCACAGTACCCCTTCTATTCCCCTCCTGCTAGATGCAGGCACACGCTCAATCAGTGAGCAAGCTAGGCTACGCCCCCTTTTATTATGGGCCAGGATATGGAATGTCCCTGAATTGAGTAGTTATGCAGATGCCCTCAGCGAAATCTTATCCTCATCCGGCTGGTATAAGGTAATCTGGCTCAGGGAGGTTAAGCGACTTCTCTATGACCTGGGCTTAGGAGATGCTTGGGTCAATAGAACAGCACCCTCAAAACAAATGCTTAAGAAGATCTATTGGCTCTGGGTGGATAATGAGAGGTTGTGTAACCCTAATCATTGTAAATCTGTCGCCCAGTTTTTGTTAGTTAAGGAGATCCCTTTCAGAGAACCTTATTTGGATGCAATCTTCAACCCAGGTGATAGAGCATTATACTTTAAATTCAGGGTGGGTGTTCTTCCCTTAGGATTTTTTACGTCTACCTGGAAACCTCCATATCAAACTGTCCCTTACTGTCCCTTTTGTAATTCAAGGGTCGAGTCCATAGCTCATTTGTTGTTTGAGTGCCATGCTTATTCTGTGCCTAGGTCGAGATGGCTGAAGCCTTTATGTAGGAGCCTAGGTACAAGATCATACTTGGAAGCTCTACGCATATTGCGCTCAGACGCTCGTCCCTTCTTTGCCTGTTGTATAGCTAAATTTTTGGGTTGGGCTTGGAGGATAAGAACTGCAAGGAAACAGTTGTTACAGTAACATCTTTTTTTAATAATTTTTAGATATCCGACAGTATATGGAATTTAATAATTATTTTATCCTGTAATTGTATTGTATTATGTCTCATTTATTGTGCGTTATGTGTTGTATTGTTGTGCTTTTATGACAAACTGTCGAAATAAAGCTTTTGAACTGAACATATATTTACACCACCTTCCAGTGTCATTTAAAAAGACGTCCGCTGGGACCCCGTCTATGCCAGGAGCCCGTCCACTGTGTATGGTTTTAAGGGCCGACAGAATTTCACCCTGCGTGAAGACAGTGTCTTCAGAAAATGTATAAATAGGGCAGGTACTATTTACAATCTGGTCCCTAATAGCATACTGATCACTAAAGAAATGTATCCAGGCGTCCTGTGGGACATTGTTATTACTTGCCTCTTCAGACCTTTCTTGACCCCATTTGACAATATGCCAAAATAATCTAGAATCTTTTCGATCACTAGCACACTTCAACTTATCCCAATGGGCTTCGTCCCAGTCTCTTTTCGCCTTGGCAATACAAATTTTGTAAAACTTTCTGGCAGATCGAATAGCCCCCAGGTTTTTGCTCTTAATTGCCACTCCCAGAGAAATTCGTGCCACCTTGCAATCATGATTATACCATTTAGCTACTCTATAAACACGTGTCGTCTTTGGATTTACTGGTTTAAGAAGTAACTTTTAATTTCTTGGAAGAGAAACTCATGTACTTTGATGGTATTGACTTGACCCGTAATGTTCCCTGCCACACATTCTAGGGCCATAATAGCCTTATCGGTCGCAACTCCTATTTTTTCTATGGTTTGCTGGTCTGTCCTAACACTTGTCCATCTTAGCCTACGCATATCATTTGTTGGTACAATTAGCGGGGGTAGGGGATCATCCAGAGGATTAAAAGCATTGGATTCGGACGACCACCATTTATGAGTAACACATAGTGGATTATGGTCACTCTCTAACATTTCTGTTACAACCATATCACTAACAGTTGACCAAAGGGAAAAGCTACAAATGATATAGTCAATACGACTTTTGCTTCTCCCATTGTTAAAGGTCATAGCTGGTACTCTATCTGACTTTGTCCTTCCATTCAGAGCTCTTAACCCTTGTTCGAGGCACATTGCATTCAGACCCAGAATATCCTCTGTCCAACGAGTTACTGGAATAGTATCTAGTAAGGGGATATCCCATTGTTTGTCTTCCTCCACACCTAGGAAAGCTTCACCAGTGTCTAGAGGTTCAAACGTACGGTTTAGATCCCCTGCAATTATTATATTTTTCCTACTAGAATGGGTCTCAAGGAGATTATACAGGGTAAGAAGAACCACAGATTTTCCTGCATTTCCACCTCTGGCATATATATTATAAATATCGATGGATAAGGATAAATTACTCATGAGTCTAATGAGCTGAATATCTTTTTGACCAATCTCCACGCTTTTTACTACAACCTTTAGGGATTGTTTGACCCATATAGTAAGGCCCCCAATCGGGCGCCCTTTAGGGCCCTTAGCAGCTGGTACATGGAAATTTAGGTACCCCAAAGCAAAAACGGGGTCACAGGCCCATGTCTCCTGAAAGATACAAACGTCGAACTTGCTAACGAACTCAAACCAATCACCACAATCCAGCTTGGAACATAGCCCAGCCACATTCCAAGATAATAAATTCCCAAGATCATGTGCCATTACAGGTTTAGGGCTAGAGACGAGCCCATTCGACACAATATCGTCTATACCATTGTTATTAGCATTTTCAATGATTAAACCGGCTATGGCTCAAGATTAACAATCTCAGGTCGAGTGCCTACGAGATGACCTAGCTCCCCAGTAGAGCGTGAATCAAACGAATGGTGAAATGGTTGTCAATCACAAGCATCCAAGTTTGAAAGGGCAGAAAATCTATTTTCCACACCTAGACCCCACTCACGAAATCCAACATCATTACTACCCCTATTGGTCACAACGTTCCATTTGGTTCTTAGAATACTAGGGTTCGGACCTCTTCCTTTCCGAGGATAAAAGAAGTCCAGGGTCAGTGGGACAATTGAGGTTGACCTTCGCTGTGGAGGCAAGATGTTAGGCAGGATGTTTGATAGTACCTCGGGGTCAGTGAAGTTGAGAACAACACAATCCCCCCTGAACCTCTTAACTCTATTACCAATCCACTCAACCCTCCTGGCATTAACAAGTTCTTCAGATAGTTCCTGCTTCCCCCAGGGGGATATTACCATGTTGTTTGTTAGCCACGATAAAGATTTATTTAATAAAGATGGAACTGATTCAACCTCCCCAGATGCCAAAGGGGGGACATTTGCAAGGACAAGAACTAATGGAGAGGCTTCAACTACAAGCTCGAAAGACCCTTTCCCCGTATTAGAATTATTAGTGGTGGAAATAGGGGGTACAACTCCAGAGGCACCACTAGGTACATTAGACAGTGGTACAGGAATAGAATCAGATCCACTATTTTCGCCAAATAGTGTTTTACTCGTTACTGGCTCTACCCTAGACACAGCGACTTCAGTAATGTTTCCTGCCTTCACCTGAGTTTTCTCTAGTAAACCTCCTAATCTATTAACCTCAGCGGTTAATTTATCAATTTTACTAACCAGAGGTTTAACTATACCTTTAATTTTTGTGTCCATCATGCTCCATAGTTTAGTGAATTGAGCATTGGAGAGGGTTACATAAGCTTCACTGAACAGATCATCCTCCTCATCCTCAGATGTTTTCCTTGGAGGGGTTGCAATTTTATTTCTACCAGATCTTAAACCCCCCCGTTTTGGGATAACCTTACTTTTGCCCCTAGTAACCCTCGGAGCTGGAACAGGGGTTACAATAGGGATAGGGGACTCAATATTGGTGGATATCACTGACACCCCTTCACTATCACTAATGGCTTCAGTAAGAGCAACTACGCCACTAGGCAAGATGGTATTTATATCGTGAAGAGAATCATGAGCCACACAAGAGGTACTACTGTTATGTAAAACCAAAGAATCCCCTAACTCTTTATCGGCCATAAGAAATTGGTTAGATGAATCTAATCCCAGTGAGGATCTCCTGTTGCTGTTAATGTTTGCCACAACTTGAATAAGATAATTATCTATGGTGTTATTAGCTGGGATTTGGTTTTTCCCAGGCATGAATAAGGAGAACAATACACTTGGAACACAAGAATCAGTAATTGTTATGATTACCCTGAATAGTCCGAGCTGCTCATATGTCCGAGAATAGTTATAAGAATTTTTCAGGCAGGGTCCCTGGCCCAACCCAACCGAGTCCAACCTCGGACGGCCTCAGACGGTCCCGCCCTTGTCCCGGACTTCTCCCGCGATGCTCCCGCGACGCGGATGGCAAACACTCTATTTAAAGAAAAGGTGATGGACAGGGGGTGTGGCAGTCAATCAGGGAGAGCGGACCAGGTGTGTTAGTGGTCAGGCAGGGACTTCTGGTCAATGAAGTCCCTGCATGCTCGAAGCCCAGAAACACACAGTCCTTCAGGGAAGCGCTACGGCGCGAAACAAACAATCCAGGAAGGTCAAAACGGACGAAGCGGGACCCGCGAAGCGGGTCCGGCAAGGCGTAACTGAAGCAGGTAGCAAGTAGCAGGCGTTAACAGAGTTCTCCAGTTGTTCAGCACAGCAGAGTGTTCCCGGGGCACACGATGGTACAAGCGCCTAAATCCCCCTCGTGAACAGGGGGCGTGGCAGTCAATCAGGGAGAGCGGACCAGGTGTGTTAGTGGTCAGGCAGGGACTTCTGGTCAATGAAGTCCCTGCACGCTCGAAGCCCAGAAACACACAGTCCTTCAGGGAAGCGCTACGGCGCTAAACAAACAATCCAGGAAGGTCAAAACGGACGAAGCGGACGAAGCGGGACCCGCGAAGCGGGTCCGGCAAGGCGTAACTGAAGCAGGTAGCAAGTAGCAGGCGTTAACAGAGTTCTCCAGTTGTTCAGCACAGCAGAGTGTTCCCCAAAAAAATATGTATATTTGTGTGTATATTTATAGACACATTGTTAGCCCTGGAAGCCTTGGTGTCGGTTTACCCTGCATTTTTTTGCCCTTGTCTCCTGTATTTTTACTGTGTGATGTTTTGCTGGTCTAGGTGGTTTGGGCACTTTGGCAATGCTATTCAGTGCCAAAGTGCAAGTGCTCCCTTTGTAAATTTTAATTATTGATTGGTGTTTCCATGATTGGGTTATTTGGTTTACTGTTAAGTCCCAAGTACAGTGCACTGTGTGTGCCCAGGGCCTGTAAACCAAATGCGGCTAGTTGGCTTGCAGCACTGATTGTGCCACCTACACAAGCAGCCTTGCACCAAGGTCTCAGGCCTCCCAATGCGGTGCCTTTATGCAGTCTAGTACTGCCATGTCGACCTGGCAAATGCACCCACTTGCCAGGCCCTTCCCTTTCATTACATGTACGTCACCCCTAAGGTAGGCCCAAGACACCCCTGTGGGCAGGGTGCAGTGTATATGAAAGGTAGGACATGCCCTGATGTGTGTGGCATGTCCTGATAGTGAAATACCGCCAATTTTGTTTTTCACTATTGTAAGCCTATCTGTCCTGTAGGATAGAATGGGGAGCTTGCTCATAACATCTTATGAGTATTACTGCCCATGGTAACAAGAGAGTAAAATTAAGTTTGATATGCCTGAACTCAGATTGCATCTTTAAGTGAGGCTTATTTTTACATTCTGGGTTTGAAACTTTTAGAAATGAGGTATTTTCTTGCCTAACCATCCAGTGTGCCTCTGCCAGGTTGTAAATGGACTGTCTGGCTTTGGAGTGACAGGGGCTAGGGATGTGCATTCTGTTCAGACAGCCACTTAGGGGGTTGAGGTGTGTCCTACCATTCCAGGGTGTGTCAGGGCTGGGCTGAATAGACCTGGGCTGAATTCAGAGTAGGGGGGAGATTTCTTTCACACCTGAAAGGCCATGGTCTGCCTTGGACAATGCTGTTTTCACCTCCTGCCAGGAGGCTGCAACAGAGAGGACAGAACTGGTTTTGGCTGGGCAAAGAGCTTCTCTGCCAAAGAGAACAAATTATTTTGTATTATAAAAAGAGGGGCCCATACCCCAGACTTTTAGATCACCTTTGGACTTCAAGAGGAACCTTTGCCAAGGAGAAGAGCTGGAAGAAACTGGAGGAGGAATACAGCCCCTTTGCTGTGTGCTGTCTGGGGATGGCCTGCAGTAGCTGTTTCTGCCAGATAGAGCAATTGTGTGTATATCCTGCTTGAGAAAATATCTCCAAGGACTTGGAAATGGAGCTTGCCCCCTGTTCAGCAAAGACCTCACCATTCTTCTGGGCACCGTCTCTGGAACTGCTGGTTTCAGTCGCCGCAGAAGGAAAGCACAACCGACTCTGTCACCGAGTCCGTCGCAGGATTCCATTTCCTGAAGGCTCCGCAGAAGGCACCGCCACACTTCGCATCGCAGCCTTGGTCTCACCGACACCATCTGGACGATCATCACAGAGACACTGCTTGCAAAACTTCCTGTGGGCACCGAACCGCCTCGTCTCACCCTACCTGGATATCGCTGACACCGTTGCTGGCTGACCCAAACATCAGTTTTTCAGTTTTTCAGCAGTGCGTCATGTAGGTTTGGGTCACCCCATTCCTCTTCTATTGACTTTTGTTCAGATAGGGTTCAGGGCTAAAACCCTTATAAATGACAGCACGCTTTATAGACATCTCCATTACTTAACTACTCAATTACACAGTTTGATCAATTTTGTCCATTTGGTGTGCAGGCTCATCCTCTTTTGCATTCTTTCATACACTGACCCAAACATCAACCAGCTCCGTCTCCTGCATCGTGACCTGCCAGCACCGCATCGAGCACTGCCTCACTCTGCAACACAAGCCTTGGCTTCACCGACACCATCACTGAGCCGCTGCCTGCACCACACCATGAGGGCATCACCCCCTGCACCGCTCCACTTCACCGCAACGGTTGCCCCGACCGGCCCGTACCAATGTGTAAGCTGCAACAAGAAAAGTACTTTCTATGAGGATGTTGATGCTTTAGCTGGCCCGTACCTGCGCCGTCGGCTGGAAATGTGAGACTCTGTCGTTTTCAGCATTGCAGTAGCCATGGACAGAGCTACTGACTCTGAAGAATTGTGTTTTGCAGCTATTTTTGCATTTTAAAGTTTATCTTGCAAACTAACTATTTTTACAGTATTGTACGTTGGTATTTTTGTCATATTTGGTCTTGCTGGTTTATATAACGTTTTGATTTTATTTTCTAAACTGGTGTGGGGTTTATTTGAGTATTCTCACTGTATTACTATATGTGTTCATGAATCCTTTACACTCTGCCTCTGAGATAAGCCTGGCTCCTCGTGCCAAGCTACCAAGGGGGTGAGCAGGGGTTATTTTAAAAGTGAACCCCTCTTACCTTGATTAGGAAGAAGGGTCCCTGCTTGGACAAAGGTACAAACCATTGCCAACTAGAAACCGATATTCTAACAAACACACATATAAGTATGTATGTGTGTATATATACATATATATATGTATATATATACATATATATACATATATATATTCACTGAAAAAACCATAGGTTACACACACGTTATAGTTAGGAATTAGCATTTAAAAATCCTTGCAAATTCACTTAAAAAACCATAGGTTTCACACATGTTATAGTTAGGTGGATATTTCACTCGCAAAAAACCAATGAAATTCCCCCGTTATAGTTAGTTCAGATAACTATAACTCACGCGACCGCAATCCACTGCTGATGACGTCACATATTACATCACTCATGACATGGTCAGTGGCATCACTCATGACATCACTGATGACATCATCCTTGTGATAGAGTGACATACTGGTGGCGCAGGGGGCTTGTAAATCTGCCCCTTTGTTCCTTTCTAAATTAAATGTTTTAAGCTTTACCAGTTTCATTCAATCAAAATGCCTCCAGGTGTTCAATACTATTGTCATAAGTAACACAGTTAGCGCCGTAGTTGTTCTTTTGAACGCTCTTGGAGGCTGTAGTAGAACACAAGGGAATGAACTCACAGGCTGTTCCTGTTGAAAGTCTCTGATTTACTGAGAATGTCAGACATCATTTTCATACGGGCGAGAAAGATAGTGTGAATCTTTAGAGAATATGGTCTCATTTTAGCTTCTGGAGGACCTTTGATAAGCTTTATGGGAAAACCATGAGAAAACAATTTTCTCTCAAACATGATTCATGAAGTCCTAACAGAAGGCTTTTTCACAGAGCATAATCACCTTAGAACACACCACAATTTCTAAAATTCGTATAGTACCATCAACAAATTATTTATATTTTATCTAAAATCTGTTTTCATCTTTATACGTTCTCCTTTTTGTGACCCTCAAAACCTGCCATTCACTACAATGCACTTCAATAGGGGGCTATCATGTATATTGGGCCCAAGATGGCTGCTAACACATCCTGGTTGAAGTGTTGTAAGCCAATCCGATCCCACCATGAGATCTGTGCTTAGGCTTCTCCATGATAGACAAATTTGGTTTTCCTTTAATATCTTCAAAACTACTGAATAGATATACACCAAATAACTGAAAGCATGATCTGCAAACCAAAAGCTACCTGTTATACTTGGCATCTTTTGGCGTGTTTCCCCTGACATTGCTTTCCGACCTCCCGTTTTCAGGTCTTGCCTAGCGTTGCGGCGCAAATGCGTTGCCATCGCTTTGTGAGACATGCAGTATATACTGTATTGTGGAAGCTTCGTGGAAGCTCCGCCCACTCTCTGCCCATTGGCTTTTGTCTTAAATGCTGCCTTCCGATTGGTTTGAGGCTTGTTAGTCCCTCCTCATTCATAATTTGTATCCTTCTACGGCTATTGGCCCCATTACTCCTAACACTATTTTCTTCCCTGTCTTCCCACCCCACCGCTCCCTTCCTCAGTCTGTGACTTCTCACCCTTCCCCTGCCCTGCCCCCCCACTCCCCTTCATGTTTTCTTGCCTGCCGGCACTTTCGTTTTCATATTTATTATTGCCACCTTGAAATATTCAAGTTCAAGATGGGTGCTGTACAAAAACTTCTCGTGTTTAATGAACTAGATTTTAATGTTACTCTAAATATAAATAGACTCTAGGCAACATTCGGGGTATGCATGGCAACTGACGCCTCTTAGTTCACAATTGGCATTGTTGTCGGGCGGGAGGAGCAGCAGTGTTTTAACTCATGCTTAAAACGAGCACTTTTAATAACTTCCTCTCAATTCAGTGCTATAATCTTGTGTACTGAGGTGACGCGCTAAAGAAGTGCACTTTTTTAAATTCTGAAGAGACATTATTGCACATTTACATCATGTTTACTGTATGATTAACATGCCGATCATTTTCACGGCTCGCCCACTGGCTCGTATATGCTTGGCTCGTCTCCGGCTGGCTCTTCCTGCTAATTAATATATTGGCTCGCACACCTCTAACAAAGAGAGATGAATGGATACATGACAGTGAGCACAGTAGATGGTAGAGAAATAGACTGGTGCAGACAAACAGACAAAGTCAGTCACCATTGCCTCATTTCAGAATCATCACTTTCAATAACTTGGAACTCTGCCGGCAACTCCCGCATGCCCCAACCTCATCCCCCTCACCTATTCTTCGCAGAAGAGGCAGATTCTGAGCTGTGCCCTGCTGGTGCAGAGGAGCACGGCAGAGTCTGTAGAAGAGCTGGGATCCGTAGCCCCTCCGGGCGGGCACATAAGTCTTCCTGGTGCCTTCACACTCAGGATAAATGAATACATTTTGTTCTGTGCTTTAGTCGCCCCTCTGTGAGCACTATCTGGTAAATGGACCTCTGTGTTAATAAACACATTCAGAGAGGTGGTTGTGTGCAAACAAACAGCCACAATATCGTACGTTTTGAACGTGTAGTTAAATACCTGCTCATCGAGTACCTCATTGGCTGATCATTCCATGGCACTACCAAAATTATATTTGGACACATTTGCTCAACTGTAAAACACTCCCTTCTCTGGGTCATTTAACAACTCGGGGGTTTGGGGTTAGGTAACATACTTTTGATGCTGTGTAAAAGAGTAAATAAAAAAATTAATGCAATGAAACTAAGCAACCAGTACTGTCTAAAACACTGTGACAACTGACACGCATTCTGGCATTTTGTTCAGTTAATGTCAATTTTCTCATAGATGCAAGTAAAGTACTCTTAATATCTTAATGAAATCTGCACACTTTTAACTAATAGCACCGTGCGACCTTTGCCAACTAGGCAATTAATACATTTTCATGTACCCCCAAAGCCCCCCTGCCCCCCGCCCCCTTGGCAAACTTCATTGCCTCCCAGTGTTTGGAGGATAACCAAGACGCAGGAGAGTGAGTCAATAGTCTAGAAAATTTAAGAGAAGCCGGGATTCGGATTCACATGCTCCGATCCCGATCACGTTGGTTAGTCTGTAAGCACTACTTTTATTAATGAGTTTCACATTATTAAAGCACCACGGTGTGCATGTGTGGACACACTCTACCCATGAGGTACGTGCCAAACAATTGTTGACACAATCCACACTTTGCATCTTTTTCAATACATTTATTACGAAGTGTAGGACCTTTCCAAGGGATTTTGCACACTACATACATTCACTCCAAAAATAAAACGTGTAGGCAAAAAACTTTCCTCACTGCTGTCCAGGGGTAAAGTGCAAGTGCTCCTGTATAAACTGTGTTATGGATTGGTGTTTCCATGATTGGCCTATTTGATTTATGTGTCAGTCCCTAGTAAAGTGCAGTGCGAGTGCCAGGGCCTATAAATCAAATGCTGTTGGTGGGCTGCAGCACTGGATTGTGCCACCCACGCAAACAGCCCGTAAAGTGCAACTCTGGCCTGCCAATGCAGAGCCTGTGCACAACCTGGGGCTGCCATGTCGACTTGGCAGGTGCCCACACTTGCAAGTCCCTAAACCTTCCCTTTTCTACATGTGAGTTGTCCCTCTGGTAGGGCCAAGGTACCCCCGGGGCAGGGTGCCTTGTATGTGAAAGGTAGGACATGTCCTGGTATATGTGGCATGTCCTGATGGTGAATTACAGCCATTTACGTTTTTCACTATTGCAACGCTACCTGTTCCCCATAGGCCAGAATGGACAGTTTGAATATTACATCTTATAATCCTAACTGACTCAGGGATCTTGGTAGAAATTCGAGTTTAGTATGCCTGAACTCAGAATGATTAAATGCATCTTTTAGTGCAGTTGGTTTTAACATTCTGTGTTTGAAAATACCACTTTTAGAAAGTAGGTATTTTCGTGTCTAACCATCCAAGCCTGCCTCTGCTAGGTTGTTTATTCCTTGTCTGGAGTTTGAGTGACAGGGGATGGGGGAGTCCAGGAGACAGGGGGGCATATCATCAAGGACCAGCGATAATTATCACTAAGCGCACTAGCGCTAGGATAATTATCGCCGGCTAACGTGGATTTTTATCGCTGAGATAGCATGCTATTAGCAACGCTTATCTCAAAAGCGATAAATATCCTAGTGCTAACTGTGAAACGTGAGATTATCACTGAAAATCAACCGATAATCTCACAAAGATAGGCGTTAGCTTGATGATAGGGCAAGGCAAACTTAGCCATGATATCCACCTTCCATAGGAGGTCATGGCTAAGTCGTCTTGAAGCAGGCGTAAGGAAAGTAGCGATAAAAGGGGTTATCGCTACTTTTCTTGCCGCTATGCTTCATAGCGTGGGGCTTGATGATAGGAGAAATGTAGCTTAGCGACATTTCTCCAGTCATGTCAGGGCTGGAACGCCCACTTTGTATCTCATTAGAGATGCAAAGCTGGGCGTTCAGATTTCAGGCGCTAATGATAAGGCGATAAAATTATCGCCGCTTTTTGCCCGAAAACGGACGCAAAAGCGGCGATAATTTTGTAGCGCCTCGTTGATGATATGCCCTAGGGTGAGTCAGCACAGAATCAGCAAGATCTAAATGTAGATGGGTGAGAGGAGTTGCACCTGGGACCTGAATAGGGCTTTACCTTCCCTCCACAATGCTGGCTCCACCTCCTGTGGTGCGTCTGATGTAGCTTGCCTACACTGTGAAAGGAAAGGAGTCTTGTCAAAAAAGTGCTCCAGGACTGACCAGAACTGGTTTGGACTAGGCAAAGGCCTCTCTGCCTTCAGAGAACAAAGATAAATTGAGAATAAAAAGAGGCACCCAGACCCCAGAACTTTAGAACTCTTTTGGATCAAGAAGACTGCCAAGAAGAAGAGATGGAGAAGCTGTGAGGAGGAACTACCACTTTGCTGTGTGCTTTGCTGTGTTGGCCTGCAGTGGCTGCTTCTGTCTTGGGCAGTGAAAGGACTGGACTGAACCTTCTGCAATCTACTTTTGGGAGTCTCTCCAAGGGCTTGAGGTAGAGCTTGCCCCCTGTTCAAGAAGTCTCAGGAACAGCAAAGACTTCAAGCCCGACGCCGACGCCGCTGCCGACTCCGTTTCCTGAAGGCACCGCAGAGGGCACCACCGCAATGCCGCACCACAACCTTGGTCTCACCGACGCCGCCACTGAGCCGCTGCTCTCACTGTGGCCTGTGGGCACCGCACTCCGCACCACCTCGCTTCACGACAACGCCTTGGTATCCCCAACGACGACGCTCCACGCTGGACTCGACGCCGCTGCTTGCACCATGATTCGAGGGCACCACTTGTAAAGTTACACGATGCACCGCCCTCTTCCCGCACCGCAATCTTGGCCTACCGATGCCGGTGCCATCGACTCCAGTTCGTCAGCTGATGACGGCACTTCAGCAACGATGACGCCATTGCAGCACTGTGACTTGTCAGCACCGTGACGAGCACTGCCTTCATCTCACACCGCGACCCTGATCTCACTGACGACACCATCTGACGCTGCCACCGAGCCGCTGTTTGCACCGTAACCTGAGGGCACCACACGCAGCACTGCTGCACTTCGCACAGCAGCTTCCGATGACTGCCGACGCCAGTGCTCCTGATTCCATCAGAGAGGAGATCGACCTGTAACGCGTGGGACAACGAGAGGTCATCGATGACCTGTATTTCTGAAAGGTACTGCTTGCAGGTCTTTCCGACACCGTAGCTGACCCCTGACGTCGCGGTCAGCCAGAACTGTTTGGATTTGGTTGTTCACGACGCTGTCGGAGCTATTGACATCAAGGAACTGTTTTTCAAGGATACTGTGATAACTGAAGATTTTTAAGTACAGTATTGTGGATTTTTATCGTATTGGTCTTGTCTTAAGTATATAAAAATATCGGCTATTTTTCTAAACTGGTGTGGTGTCATTTTGTAGTGCTTACATTGTATTACTGTTGGTTTCGTGCAGAGGCTTTACACACTGCCTCTAAGATAAGCCTGACTGCTCCTGCCAAGCTACCAAGGGGGTGAGCAGGGGTTATGTTAGGAGTGTAACTCCCTTATTCTGACTAGAAAGAAGGGTCCCTACTTGGACAAAGGTGCAAGCCCTTGCCAACTAGAGACCCTCATTTCTAACACTACCTTTCTGCCAAATTTGGTGTAATTCCATCCAGTGTTTCGGGCTGTTGTCGTGTTCAAAAGCCCTATGGGAATTAACATTGGAAATTCCCTTTTTTTAACCCCTTTTTTAATCGGACCCCACTTAACGAATCACCCTGAAACTTTTCTATGCACAACTAAAATCACTGGGGAACTTGTTTTGAAAAATTTCATGAAGATCTGTCAAGAGACCAACGATATAGGCAAGCCAAAAAACACTTTTCCCATGGAAACGTGGTCATAACTATAACTACCTACTGGCAACGTCCAGTAGGTAATATATATATATATATATACACTGATCCTGCTCTTCCCCTCCACAGTCGACTCCACTAATTTGAGAGGACACACACAGGAAGACGGCACCAAACAGAAAGGACATACTCCGAGGTTCGTAATTTCTTTTATTTGTTTTTCTTCATTTTTAACACCAAAGTGCTCGTGCATACAAGAAACATATATATATATATATTTATTATCTACTGGCGGTCGCCAGTAGATAGTAATAGTTAGGACCTATTTTCCATAGGAAATCCGCAACATTCTATTCCCAATAAGTCTGGCGCCGATTGACGAAACTTCGCGAAATTTTCCAAACTTTTGGCCAGCTCCGCTCCTACCCTGAAAGTTTTGTGGTGATTCGACAAGCGAGGGCAGAGAAAAAAGGGGGGTCCCAAAATGCGTTTTCCCCATGCAATTTCCCATAGGATCTGTTGTCGCAGCTACAGCCTGAACCGCTGAACAGAATGACACCAAATTTGGCAAAGAGGTAGTCCTCAGTTCAGACTCGTGCCTTTTGCATAAATGGTGTGAATCTGTTCAGTAGTTCCTGAGAAAATTAGGGTAAAAAAGTTAGTGATATCCATGGCCGGGGAGGATCCGCGGACCCTACCCTCCCCGAACTGAGCGCGCACCCTCCCGATCGCGCGCTGAATGCTAATTGGCTGTCGAGTGTCTCTCTACATTCGAAACCAGGAACTGTTGGCGGCTATTTTCTGCCTCAGTAGAAGCGAGGCTGAAGAAGCAAGGGGAATAAGTGTGTAAAACATATAAAGGGGGCAGAGTGGAAATACTCTGACCCTCTAGAGGTGCTTAGGGGGTCCCAGAAGGACTCCATGAGGCCCCCCTTTTTTTTTTTTTTTTAAACGGCGAAATACGCGCACGGTGCGCTCATGCTAATGCGTTGGGTGCACGGATTCTCACGCGTTGGGTGCGCGAGTCCACGGCAATGTTTTTTGAAAAAAGACAAAAAATCATTGGTTGTATGACTACTTTCTACACTGAAAGGTAGGGTGTACATTTCTGTTTTTTAAAGGTATAATTCACATACGCCATCACCCAAACTTAATCGCGAGCGCCCCATGGCAATCCTCTACCGCTGCCAGAAGTCTCTACAAACCTCACTCAGTGTGACCAAAATCATTACCCAAGCCCAAAGACACTCCCCTCCACATTTGCGCCAAACATTTTAATCGACATAACCATCATGAAAAAACTAAAGCCCTTTCGAGCCACTCCAAAAATCAATACTTCCCCCATATCGTATGCATTCAAAAAACTCAAAATCCTCCCAAATATAACCAAACAAACTCCCACTCCCATATGAAAGAGCTCCAAACCCAATGAACAGAACACTACCTTCACTTCAAATTCACATTTAAAATTCCGTCATATGTACCATACATTCTTCATAACAAGATCTCCATAACCTCTCTCAATTCACCACAACACAAACTATCCCATGCCCCAATACCGGAAACAAGCTTTACACCCCGAAGAACCAAAGTATTCATAATATGCACTGATCTCCTTGAGCAGCAGCAACGAAAGCCTCACTAACTAAATTATGAATAAATTCTGTCCCGCCTACTACCAGCCACCGGGAATACCACAAAATGGTGCCTGGTAGCACCAAAATGGTGTCATAGAAATCCCTTAGTCTATAAAATAGCCCAACCAGCCCAAGAAGCCCAAAAGGGGTGGAGCAGAGGCCTGCGCCGCTCCCATTCCCCAAACATCCCGTGCGGCAGACCTCCCTATGTTCGGCTGCCCCCCAAGACCCTCTTGTCCGAGGAAAGCGATCCGGGCACCAAGCAGCAGCCCCGGGAAGGGGGAGCAGCCACGGGGTCCGGAGAGCAGGCAACCAGGATACCGCCGTACTCACTGGAAACATAGCGGAAAGAACTTTGGGGAACACAGGGTTAGCAGCATTGCAGTATCCACAAACAGCTTTGGAGTAAAATCCATGCAGCAACCCCAGAAGTTGTGCGGGGGTGCCCATGCAGCAGCCCCGGAAGACGAGGGCAGCTGTGTGGTCAGGAGAGCATGCTAACTCGGAGAAGAGAAGGAGGAGCAAGCTCCTTGGTAGAGGGCAGCAGCATCGCAGCAAATTCAATGTTGCTTTGTTGGGGGGAGCGAGACTCATGTGACCCAGCCGCCATCCCTGAGAGGTGTAGTGGGATGCCAGGCAACCGTGGTTCAGGTCCAGAAGGCAGGTGAGGTCGGAGGGGTGACCACCAGCAACTCCTCAATAGCTACTAAGGCAGCTCAACAGGACATCGGCAGGGTTAGATGAGATCCGCTATCCGCAGATTTACGAAGATCTTCAGTCAGCGTGGAAGGAATGAAGACATAGCGGGCAGAACAGGAAACAGTGCCCAGGCCCGAGGGTAGGTGACGGCCGGGGTAGAGATCCACAGCCGATCTCCTCTTTGCTACATTGGTAGCTCCCTCGGGCCTTGGCCATGTTGCAAGGGCTCCGCCGTCAGTGGATAAAAAATGTTCCTCAGATGTAGTTGAAGTCCGTGAGTAAAAATTCGGTCTAGGGAATTGATGAAAACAGAGAGCAAAAGTCCATGGATCCCTAGGGGTGTGAAGGATCCGAGGCAAGAAGAATCCCCAGGAAAAGCCAAAAAGGCAATCCCTAGCCAGGGAGCTCCCGGCCAGAGCTTCTCACCTGTCAGCCATCCTGGATCGTCTGATGTGGGGGTTGGACTGTCTGTGGAGACAGTGTCCTTTGCTAAAATGGGTTTAGTATTTTCATGAGAATTCTTTGAGAGTCACAGAACAAAAGGGCCTTGGTAGCTTCTCTATTGCGATCATTCCTGTATTCACCAAAAAAATGCTTTTAAGTGGATCACCCTATGCGGCAGTGTTACAATAGGCATGTGGACAGACACACGACCAAAGATTCTGAGCACCTTTCATTTCCACCTATATCTAATTCCCAACCGTGGTCTCACACCCAATTCCTTATGTTGTGGCGCTTACTTCTCTTCCCAGTACAACACTACCTCCTGGGCCAAGTACTGATTTCACTTTCAGGGACAGGACACAGCTGTTATTCTAAAATCCCTCGAGGAGCAGGCACCAGGCACAACAGAAGGCTAAATTAAAACACTGCCTTTATCCCAACTGGCAGACATTTTGTTTTTCTGGAATACACACATTTTGTCAGCCTTTGGCAACGTCCTACAGATGTTTTCTATCATTGTGTCTCCTCCCCACAGATGGGATTATTTCCTGCAAAGGGATGGATTTGCCATCTTAGTGGAGGCTACTGGGATGAAACCTCTTTCATGAAACACCTCACAGATCCCATGCAAGTACTCTTTCAAGATCCAGCTGTACCTTCAACAAACCCAGGGCCTCATCTACAAGAAAGTGACGCGGTGCGACACCGCGAGCCATTTGGCTGCACCACACTGAGTCACTTTCAAAACACAGAGATGCAACATATTTACAATAATATGTTGCATCCATGTGGTTTCCCCTGCTCTGGCGCACAATTGGCTGCCATCCACCAATGAAGGCACCCTTGCATCATGGTGCAAGGGTGTCTGCGTTTCAGGGGAGATTGTTTTTGTGCAGGAAGAGGCACCTTCCTGCATAAAAACAATCAAGAGAGGTGATTTCTTCTTTCTATGTGTGCTGCATTCTGCAGCACACATAGAAAGAGATATGAAAACATTTCTCCTCATTGTGCCTCCCTAAGCCTCCCCTGTGGAGGCGTAGGATTCAGATGCATTCCCAGGTTTACGAAAACTTGTAAATCTGGGAATGCAGTAGAAGCCATGGGTGTTACATGGGAACACCCACAGCAACACCCATGGCACGCCCTTTCACGCAAAGTGCTGCGTGAAAAGGGGCCGTATTTACAAGGAAACGAAAAGACACACAGGGTGGCTTTACTTGTCCTTATAAATATGGGGCAGCAAAATGTGCTGCCCGTGCGTCACAAAAACGTGATGTACCAGCAGTGCAAGGGGCTTGTAAATAAGCGCCCAGGTGTCTATTTCCAACACGCTACCAGTGCTGCTCGCCACTGCTCCAGAGACTGCATATTGTCTTGGAGACGGTGATGTCTGCTCCTGTGTCCACCTGCAGGGAGGGCCTGGATAATGGATGTCCTTTCTGCTCGCTTCCACAATAAATCCCTGTAGCAATGTCAAGCATTCCACAGCAATGGGCCCAGCAGACCTCCAAGTAACAGTCGGATCAGCATAGAGCACACATGCATGCATCCATCCTGGTGCACACAGGTACAAAGAAACAAAAAGCACTAACACTGCCATGTCATTAAAGTAAGAGAAGCACACAAAAGGTGATGGGAGGCTGCCTGCAATAAGCCTAACTGTTGGCAATAGCCCATGAGTCGGATTTCTACAGGCCAGAATTGAATTGGAATTGAAAGGGAAGGAGACTTCCTGCAGCCACACACTCCAGGACAGACAGTCATGAACCATGCAGTGATACACACTGTCACACTTTACAGTGCAGCTCGATGTACCACAAGCACCCCACCTGTACCTGCAGTACAACTATTATGTTAACACATCACATTTTAGTCCAAAGCTTTTCAAATGTTCTATATGGAGATGGTTTTTGTTTTGGTAGCTGAAGAGTTGGCTTTCCAACTACCCAGTCTCGGGACACGTGTTTACAGTGTGGAGCCAACCTATTTAGGTTTAAAGGGGCTTTTCATCAGAGCTCCTCTTTCAAGGCCTTTTCTCACTGTGTTCTCAGTCTTCCTCCTCCAAGTTCCTACTTTAAATTATTTCTCAACAAGAGCCTGTGCTAGCAGGCGTGTTTTTTTTGCTCCTTCTCTCCATCACTCCAAATGAAAGAGGCCCAGGTTTACACTTGGTGTGACAGATACTGGGGCAGATTTACAAGCCCCTTGCGACACTTTTGCGCCGCTGTTGTGTCACTTTTGTGACGCATCAGCGGCGTAAACATTGCGGCCAATTTACATTGTGATGCATCTAGGGAGATGCGCCACATTGTAAAGCCCTTCGTCACATTACCTGTGTCAGGTATAATGTATGCAGGGTGGGCGTTCCCATGCAGGAAAGCCTCGTAGAAGTGATGCAGTGAAGTCTACAAGATTCTAGGATGCCACTGCGTTAAAACCTTATGTCTGCTTGAAGCAGGTGTAAGGAGTGACACAGTAATGAGTATAGGCCTATGCATGCATTGCTGGAGTTGCATCGTGCTTGCGACACAACTCAAGCAATGCGTGACTTTTGGGCCAACAGATGCATCTGAATTTTGGACGCATCTGTCAATCCTTGCGCCATTGTGTACCGTATTGTAAATATGGCGCATCCATGGTGGCGCAAGGGTATTGCAGGCTGGCATGGAGAAACTGACGCATCTCTACAGATGCGTCAGTTTCTTGTAAATCTGCCCCACTGGGTGTACAGCCAGGAACTGCCCCCACACGCCCTATCAATCGCACAAAGTGCCAGTGAAACTTTCTATTTTTGTAATACAACAACTATGTCTGGAAGCTCTGGGATGGGAGCAGGATCAGGGTGCGCTGGTACTGGCTAAGTGTGCCAGAGGGGGAGATGGCTCCCATCACCTTCCCCTACCGGCTGACTCGCCCTCCTATCCCTGGCTGAGATGCCGGTCAGAATGCCAGTCCTCAGGAATGACTGGTGCAGGGTCTGGTATGAGGGGTGCCAGGCTGTGGCCTCATTCAACTACTGTCAGATTTGCAACACTTGGAACCTCGGCATAGAAATGCACATTAGAATGATTAGGGGACAATAAGTGGCTATTTGGTAAAACAAGTCCAACTTCAATGAGAAAAAGTAATACAACAAGTTTACTCAACAAAACAACATTAAACTGTAACAAAAGAAAGCACCAATAAACGTCAGCAAGGTCCTTGGGTGGCAGGCACTTGTGACGTCAAATCCTTTCTTATGGTAAAGACACATTTTGCTTACTGACAGGCAGCCTCTCTACTGACAGCAATGGCTAAATGGTTCAATGGTCTAAGTACTGTAAGGTTTTGTGATGGTTGAAGCTTCTTCATGCTGACGAGTCCATCTGACTAACACTCCCCAACATTTGGGTCTAGTGGCCTTCCCACACCACAGTGTCAATGGATTGATGCAGGAGAAAAAGCAACCAGAGGAGAATGATATAGTTGCATTTAAATGCACATTATTGCAAGTCTGTCACTGATCATTGTAATAATTGGATTGAGTAGGATCTTGTAGGGGTTAAAATACGATTGGGGAAATGTTGTAAGTAATACACCAGGACATGCGCACCTTCATTTGCATTTGAAAGAAATGTTAACTACTTTAACCACACTTATGTCACCATAATCAAGAGCAGAAACCACACAGGAGAGGAGACTGCTGCTGCTGGATAAGAGAACAGATGGTCCCATTGTTTGAGACAAGGAAGTTGCTCAGTCCTGCTTCTGCTTTTTTAGGTCTGCTACAGACACCTTTCACTGACTGCCACAAGAGCTCATGCCATCGTTTCCTAAAAGAAGGGACCCTCATCTGGCAGTTTGGGATGGACTGTTACCACGAAGAGCAGGGTCCGTACTGACTTTCATTAGGTGGCCCCTGAATAGATTTTCACGGTGGGTGAAAAACGATGGACTGGAATGTGGCCATGAGCTGAGATTAAATCAATGCTTCCATCCAATACCCTGTTGTTTGTTATCTGTGTGAAGCGCTTGGCAATTCACAAATGTTTATATTGTACCATTGAGTTTCCATTAAGGATTTGGTGATGGGGAATAAAGAAGCTTTTACAGCACACAGTGAAAACATCTCGGCTCTCTCTGCGCATGCTCTAATGCTGTCACCTCTCTCTCCTCCTCTCCCACGGAGCTCTGCTGCATCATCCTTTTCCGTGCAGAATGCCCGGCTTCAGTGGCACAATGTGGTTGCTGGAGACACAAAAGTAGTGATCCTCTTATGGTAGTTTACTTTCTATAAGAGGAAAGACACTTTGGCATCCTGGGGAACCACATTCAGCACACCAGGGGCTGTATTATGCATAGTGCCCCGGGCAATATGTTTTTATACAGAATGGCTGCAATACTTGTGCTGCCGCTTTTGTCACATTTTATGTTCTCGGTTTGCTTTGTGTCCAAGGCAGGCTACTAAGGCTACTAAGGCACTGATTCAGGCTGCAGCCTGAGTCAGACCGGCGTATAGGCAGGGCCACCGGAATTATGCGGCAGGAGAGGGACAAATTATGAAGCAGGGTTAAGTAAATTATGCTGCAAGAAAAGACAAATTATGCAGCGTGATGCAGCAAATTTGTAAGAGTATTACTTCATTATTTTGTACTTTTTACACTTGTTAACACTGTCTGGGCGTTGGGTGCACCTCATTAGTACCAGTTTAATACCCAAAAGAGACTACTTCATATAACAGTAAACAACAGAAAGCTGACCAGTCGACCTTTACAGAAGGCCTTCCACTTCGCAGTAACATGTGCCGCTGCGGTTTTAGTAACTTTTGAACCGTTTGAGCTAGAAACAATTTTTCTCTGAAAATCTACAGATTATGCAGCAGATGATAGACTATGTGGCAAATGTGTAAATTTGTAATTATGCAAAAATCGCAATGGCTGCACAGATGCTTAATTCCACTGCCCCTGCATATAGGGCAATCGGACAGTGTCTGAAGGGCTGGCCTCAAAGATCAGAGTATGGGCTGTTTCCTTGATTGTCTGTGGGCATGTTTTATTGTTTGATGGGCCAAATTTATGCTGTTAGAAATTGGGATTCTGGTTGGAAAAAGTATTCACCCTGTCCAAGCAGGAACCACAACCCTAGTCAGAATCAGTCAGTAACTACTATTTAATTAACCTGTATTCACCATCGGGTAGCTTGGCAGAGAGCAGTTAGGCTTAATTTAAGAGACAATGTGTAAAGTATTTGTGCAACACGTCAAACAGTAAAACATTGAAAACACCACAAATAGGCTTCACATCAGTTTAGAAAAATAGCTTACATTTTTATGAGTAAAACAAGTCCAAAACGACAAAAATTCAATAGGTAGAAGTCAAGATTTGAATTTGAATTTGAATTTAAATTATTCTATATCGCTTAAAAATAGATAGTTCAAACCGGGGCTATCTGGTCGTGCTTGACCATGTCAAATCAAAAACTTTGGGCCGACTGCGATGGAGTGTGGGTCGGCCTTGGCCTGCTAAACTGTACCTCGGATATGTTGAGGGCGATGCGGTGAGCAAAGGAGACGATGCGTCGTTGTTGATCTCGCAGATATAGGTGATGCGTTGTTACTGAGCAGCGCACCATCACAGATGCGTTGACAGTCAAGGTGTGATGTACACCAGAGCGGTGCATCATCGTCGAACCGCTGGGCTGTAGGCGATGTGAGCAGTACGAAGTGATGCATCAGCGATGAGCCGTGCAAAGTCAGGTAGGAGTCGGAAACAGGGGATGATGCTTTGCTCAGACGGCGATGAGGAGTCGACGGTTCGTGCAGCAGCTGCGATGTGTCAGCGTAAAGGGGAAAGTATTGGTTCTGATTGGCGCAACGTCATTGAGGCATGGATTTTCTTTGTTGCAGGACTTTACACTCACGTCCAAGGGCCCAGGACTGGATTGGGACCACATGGCAGAGCAGGACTCACAGCAGACAGATTCCAGGTGCTGGTTGAAGAAAGATGCCTTTGATATCCCTGAGACTTCAGAAAACAGGAGACAAGCCAACAGGCCCTTGACGATACTTTGGTTCTGGGATGTGGAGATGTAGGTCCGGGCCTTCTCACTCCCAGGCAAGAGGTAGCAGGCCAACATGGCAAAGCAGTTTAGCAAAGTGACAGTGCCTCCAGCAGCGGAGCAGTCCTTCTTCCTGCTAGAATGTCCTCAATTCTTTGTTCTGAGTTGGTGGTGGCAGACGTCCAGTACTTATACCCAGTTGGGCCTTTGAAGGTGGAGACTTCAAGGAGATGCATTTGAAGTGCACAGGTCCGTTTCTTTTCATGCCCTGGCTCACTACAGAGGGTGTATGTGCAACCCTTTGTGTGGGGACAGGACACAATCCTTTTAGGTGAAGGTGGCAGTCACCTCCCATCCTGCCCAGGATGACCTATCAGGATGCAGGTTGCAGATTGCCTCTCACTTACACCTGCCCTTCCTTTGTGTGTGGCTGTCTAGAGGGAATGCATAAAGCCAGATGTCACCCACCTCAGACGTGTATTCCAAGGACAGGCAGATGGCGCCAAATGGTTACAGTAAGTAAATACTAACTTTTTAAAAGTGGCATTTTCAGATTTACAAGTTAAAAGCCAGCTTCACCATAGGTTGTGTTTTTAAAATGTGATTCCATAGACACAACATTTGGAGGTCCCATCTGGTCCCAATTGGAAACTACACTTATAAAATGTAATAAGGCAATCCCAATTTCAGCCCCTGGGAGAGCCAGGCCTTGCAGTAGTGAAAAATGAATTTAAGATTATTTCACTAGTAAGACATGTAAAACTTAAAAGTACATGCCATACATTTTAAATACAGTGCACCCTGCCCATGGGATGCCCAGGGCCTACATTATGGGTGACCTATATGTAGTAAAAGGGACAGATTGGGACTGTCAAGAAGGGTTACTTGCCAGGTCGCCATGACAGTTTAAAACTGCACACCCAGGCTCTGCATTGGCAGGCCTGAGACCTGTTTAAAAGGCTACCTAAGAGGTTGGCACAATTAATGCTTAGGGTCCACTAGTAGCATTTAATTTACAGGCCCTGTGCATAGGTAGTGCACTGTACTAAGGACTTACAGGTAAATTAAATATTATAATTCTGGATAAACCAATGTTACCATGTTTTAAGTAAAGAGAACATGCACATTAGCACTTGATAGCAGTGGTAAAGTGCCCAGATACCGAAAACCCGCAAAACGTCATATCAGGAGGTCTGATACAAAAAAGGTCAGGGGAATCTATACCAAGGAAGCCTGGTCCAACAAATGCGGTCTACCATACCTTGCAAAACACTTGTACTGCTTGTCTCTATGCATTTAAAAATGCCTTGATTAGCAAATGTGGGAGATTTTTAATTTGGCACCCAGGCCTATTTTCTGCCTCTATCCAACCCTGTTTGTACTTTACAGGTGGGGTGGTAACTCTGCAGCCATAAACACCGGTATCCTGTAGTCACACCCCGGCAGTACCATGCATTTATCAGTTAATTCCCACAGAATGTAAAATAACTGTATGGACCTGATTGTACCAGGTGGAATGCCACATGATATTTTCTTTTCCATTGGGATTAACACTCACATATCCTCCTACCGTCGATTGCAATTGTAGGCACGGACTGCAAGTATCTTGGGAAGAGATTGGTGGACAGATATGCCCAGATTCTCCCTGTGATCATCCACCCGGAACAAACCAGCTTTGTCCCCGGTCGTAGTACATCTCACAACATCAGACACATCTTCCACGTGTAGGACAGGGCCCCCAAACAGTTCCCCCATGCAGCCTGCCTCATCTTAGATCTTGAAAAAGCATTTGATACGTCCTCTTGGGACTACCTCATCCAGATACTATCCCACATGTGGGTGGGCAACTGCCTCCTAGAATACACAAAACTACTTTCCACGGAACCCATGTCCGCCTGGGATGGCTTATCTCATTGCCATTCTTACTGGGATGGGGGACCAGACAAGGCTGCTCTCAGTCCCCCTTGCTCTTTGCGAATGCAGTTGAACCCCTCATAATCTGCCTTCGCAAGGAAGGACAAAATTGGGGAATAACCCTAGATGATGGGACACACGCTGTGTCCTTATACGCGGATGATTTTCTTCTCTACCTTTACGACATTTGCTCCAATCCTGCACTCATACATGCCATCCTGGATGCATTTGTGTGCACTGGGGGTCTGGACTAAAACTTGCTTATACCCGCTGCACACCGGCACCTCCCCACAAGAGGTTGAACTCGGAGTCATCCCCCAAAGTTGGCTGAGTGCTACGGTCCGCTATCTTGGAGTACACCTTTATCACTCACAAGCTGTCCTCTTTGATCATGACGGCAACCTGAAAAAAGCCCTATCCTAGCTGTGGCCAAGAATGCGGTTCTGGAAACATCTTCTGTTGGCCATAATAGGAAGAATAGCATTGTCGAAAATGGTGATCCTGCCGTATCTCCTATTCTAATTTACCCACCTCCCCATCGTCATCTCCATTCCTTCTTTTAAGAATAGATACCCTCCTGAGGGAGCTCATATGCGGTGACAAATGCCACCGGGTTGCGTTGAAAAAGCTGCATCTACCTGTAGGCACGTGCGGCCTAGAAGCTCCTTCTTTTGAAGCATACTACTTTGTGGCCCAGCTACAGTTGGAATCGCGTTGGCTAGCTGGATGGATCCTGAATAAAACACACCAGGTGACAGGCCCACTCAAATCAACCATGATCAGGGGCCTCTTACTCCCCAAAAGCATGCCCTCATCCCCATGGTCTCTACAGATGGCGAAAGCACGGCAATGCATGGCCAGGGTTATTTTCCTTATGCGTCATGTTCCTCCCTATGCCCCAGCATTGACTCTACAAGGCCCTCCACAAACCTCAGCTCTTACTCCACTACGGACCTGGCTGTTGGCATGAGCGGTCATTAGACATTATTGGTGAACTCTTTGATGATTACCAGTTGATCAACGAATCTCAGACTATGATATGCTACCTGACCAATTTCTCACATTTAGACATTTAGACAACTACGCAGCTCCTGCCAGACCCCATGGCCCACATAAAACAAGGAGCCTCAAGCCCATAGTGTTCTGCAAGTGATACTTCACATGGGGGAAGAGTGTGGATTCATAAAGCGATCCAGGAATGCTCTGGGCTCCCACTGACAGTGCTGCATGACAAATGGGAAGATGACATCGGGAGAGCATTTCACAATAAGGAGTGAGAGCAGGCCTTGGAATTCCCTCAATGTGTCTCTCACAACGCTAAATTTAAAAACATTACATTTTCAATCCTCCATCGGGCCTACTTAACCCTGAAAGAGCTCAATCGCTACTTCCCAAATGCGTGCTTGCGATGCCAATCGATAACAGCCAGTCTGCAACACATGCTATGGTCGTGTCCGGACCTTTCCACATATTGGCTTTCAGTACACACGGTATTGCAGGAATTCACAGAACTCACCAATATAATGTTATGTTATGTTATGTTATAACTAATTTGCATAGCGCACATACACCAGGTTGGTTTCGTGGCGCTGCTTGGGAAGGTGAAAGATGGAAATTGATTCTCGCTCACTTTCGGTCCCAAGAGTACCTTGGATATATATAACATCTATCTTCGGGGAACGAAGGGGAAAAAGTCAAGCGAGTTGGAAATCCTAACTACACTTATAGAATCTAAAACGTGTAGCAGGGACCTGATCGTAGCCGGGTACTTCAATGTTACCTTCGAACCCCTTCTAGATAGTGACTCTGAATGGGGCCTTGACCCCGATGAGGATCTACGCTGGGGTATTCCAGTCCTCTCGCTACCTCCCATCAAACGGTGGTCTACGGTAGCAACACAGGTCAACGCACTTTGCCTAGAAATCGGTCTTCGGGCATTGAATGGAAGAGTTAAAGGGGACAAGTTGGGAGCATCCACCTTTGACAACGGCCGTTCAGCTAGTAGGATCGATTATGTCCTGTGTTGTTTGAGGTTGTGGTCCCTTCCCATTGACATGGGGGTGGTGCGAAGACTGGAGAGTGACCACAACCCCATTTCGTTTCTCACAGTTGGTGGGGCAAATCCTGTTCATTGTCAAAGGAACCAATTTTGGTCCCCCCAGCATGTGTGCCAACCAATGACCTGCGAAGGTTAAAATGGGCATCAGTAAAGTCCAATGACTCAGTAATAGTACACATCAATACTAATCTCTCTGCAATTAATGCAAACCTAGAGGATATTTTGCAAAACCGAGATCAAAATATGCAAGTAACCAGATTACATGAGTCTTTTTTTGAGGGATTACGTCCCTTCTTTTTCAAGCAAATAAGGCAGGGTACCAAGCCATCGCTCAAGCAACCAAGGTGGTACGACAAACAATGTAAAAGTGCAAGACGCACCTTGGCTAAAGCCCTATCCAGTGGGAACACACCACTTATTCAATTAGCAAGATCTGCCTATAGGAAAAGCATCGCCCAAGCCAAAATAAAATGGGACGAATTGTTTTGGCAGGACCTGAAGGAGGCCAGTCATTCCCGGGATGCTAGACTGTTTTGGAACGTACTGAAGTGGGGTAGAGGAGGTTTATCGGAAAACCCTTCAAATCATGTCTCACAAGAGGATTGGTTGGGCTATTTTAAACCCCAATATGCGCGAGACCCCCACTACACAATTCCGGGCATAATGTCTTATGTTTTCTATTCGTCCGGGCCTTTCACCCCCAAAGATGCTCTAGCTGCACTGTCCTGCGTTGCTGCAGGACGGGCCCCTGGATTGGACGGTGTTCCTTCTGATCTCTTTCTAGAGAATAAAGCTCCATGGAGCAAGTATATCACCCTTATAGCGAACGCCGTGGCTGAAGGCGCTCCAGTACCTAAATCCTGGGGGGGCGCTGTCATATTTCCAATCTACAAAAAGGGCGATAAAAGCCTCCCTGGGAATTACAGACCCATCAGCCTAATTGACACAATCCAAAAAGTCATTGGGAGGATGGTTCTGAATGAGGTATTTATTTGGATTGAAGCAAATGAGATTCTCTCTAGCCTCCAGGCGGGCTTCCGCAAATCCATCAGCACCATTGACCAGGTGTTTCGCTTTAAGCAATTGCTATGGAAGGTAGTCGAACTGGGCAAAGGTAGTCTCTATGTCACTTTTGTGGACTTAAGAGCTGCCTTTGACCTCGTCCCCCGTGAACAGCTGTGGAAGGTTCTAGAAAAGCTGGGTCTATCCCTGGAACTCTTGACTCTAATAAGAAGATTGCACGAGTCCAATTTTGCAAAAATACAATGGGGCGGTCTGGGGGAATCAACCACCGAGTTCCCCGTTGAGCGGGGTGTGCGTCAAGGATGTGCAATGGCCCCAACACTTTTTTCCTTGTATATTAATGGAATAGTGGACCATATGCTCCAGGTCAACACTGATGCTCCAAAATTGGCAGGTGCACCCATACCAATATTAATGTTTGCCGACGACACTCTTATAGTGTCTAAAACCCCGAGCGGCATGCAGAGGGCACTGTCAATTTTCGAAATTTTTTGTAAAGACTACGGATTGGAGGTCAATGTGGCAAAGACAAAGCTTATGACCTTTAACCCACATACAAGCTATAGAGTCGGTAAGCTTATGATGAACGGCCAAATTCTTGAGGAGGTAACTAACTTTACATATTTAGGCATTCAAATGTCCCACAACAATCGGTGGAATAGGCATTTAGAAATGTCAACACTGAAACTTACCCAGATTTCGGGAACGCTGGTTAAAGAGTTTAAAAAATCTCTTACCAAACCTGTTAAACCAGTGTTACAAGTCTATGAGGCAAAGGCCCTAAACTCAGTCCTGTATGGAGCTGAGCTCTGGGGCTTTGAAACATTAACGTCCCTCACTGCAGTTGAAAATAAATTTTTTCGCTCCATTATAGGCTTGCCACAAAGTACGCCAATGGTCCCACTGCGTTACGACCTAGGCAGGAAGGCCATCAAAGACTTGGCCATTCTCCGCCCAGTTTTATACTGGAGGAGAATATGGACCACCCCGGAGCTTCGATCTTACGCAGTGGGTATCATGGACGTAATTCAGGCTGATAAGTTTCACAAAATCAAGTGGTTAAGGAACCTTCGAGAATCCTTAAAAGCTTTGGGGCTGGAAAACTTATGGAATGATCCAGTTGCCGCTGAATTTCCTGTAAAAAAGCTTTTGAAAAACTTTATTGGGATAAGGTATATCACAGGGTGTGGGCAGCTTCCACTTCCCCCACGATGACTAGCCGTTTCTTAGAGGCAAAGGTTATACCTTTTTTGGAACCTTTTTGGGATTTGATAACATCACCAAAGGACAGGAAACTCTATTTTCAACTTAGAGTAGGTTCCCTCCCACTAAGGGCCTTAACTTGTGGGTGGTTTGGTGGTAACACATGTACCTGCCCTGCTTGTGGAGCCAAAAAAGAAACCACTGGCCATTTCCTGTTTGTGTGCCCTGTATATGCCGCTCCCAGACGTCACTGGCTCTACCCTCTATGCAAATTGCTGGGTACTAGGAGCTCTGTTGTAGCTATTAGAATTCTGCACACGAGCACCTCACCAGTTCACTCAATAGGCTTAGCTAAATACTTGGGGTGGGCGTGGTCACTTAGATTAAAAACTCTTCGTTGCATAGAGAATGTATCTGGGCAGGTTTAAAGCTTTCTAATCTATTGCTGTCATTCTCGCTATAATTATTCTTTTTATAACCCACGTGTATTGCACATCATTTGTCTGTTTCAATGTTTAATCCTTTCTTACTAAAAAATTTTTTTAATCTATTTATTGGAATGTTTTTATGGAAATTAGTGATTGTGATTTTTCTATATTAGTGATTTTGCTGTGTCTTGTATGAATTATTTTTAATTCGAATAAAGACTTATGATGATTGATTGATTCTCGTGATTACTCAAATGCCTGTCTGAAGAGCCACGTTTTTTGTCGTTTGCAGAAGGTCATGAGGTCTGTGCAAGAACTGATCTCTAGGGGCATGGAATTCCAGTATCTTGGGCCCAATATGGAGAACCTGGATCCTCCGAATCGTTTCTGTCTGAAGGAAGGTATTGTCTACAGGTGTAGGTGGGCGGATCTTAGATTGCGGGTTGGATTATATCTATTGATCATACTGTTAATGAATTTGGGGTTTCTGCTATTCAGGGATTTAAAGATGATACATCCCATCTTGAAGGCGCATCTCTGTGATATGGGGAGCCAGTGTAGTTTTTTTAAAAAGGGAAGAGACATGTTGGCGATTGCTTTCCTGCTGAATCAATCTGGCCACTCGGTTCTGTATCAGTTGGAGACGGCGGGTAAGGTATGCCGGAATGCCGTAGTATAGGGAGTTGGCATAGTCAATATGTGAGATCACCATGGCGAGGACTGCCTGTAGTTTTGCTTCCTGAGTAAGGAGCCTGCTGATTTTCATTATTTTCTTTAGTTGAAAGAAGCAGGTGGAAATGACAGATCCAATCTGGGATTTCATGGTGAGGTCACTATTGACCACAACTCCCAGGGTTTTGGCATGATTGGATGGGGTCGGGGGTTGTCCCAGTTCTTTGGGCCAGAACTGGGAGCTCAAGGGGTTAAGTGAACCTCCCGTAAGGATCAATTCTGTTTTATCCGGGTTCAATTTCAGTTGGTTACTGTTCATCCAGTCACGGATGAACAGCATTGTCGACTGGCATTCGTGAGTGGAGGCCAGGGAGTTTTTGATGGGGAATACTAATTGGAAATCATCCGCATAGTTAAAAGTTTGAATATTCCTTTCTTTTAATGCGTGGATCAGGGGAGAAGGTAAAGGCTAAATAAGTGAGGTGAAAGTGAGGATCCCTGAGGGACTCCACAGGTAGTTTTGATCATGGGGGTCGTGAAACCACCAAACTGGCCTGACTGAGATCGGTTTGTAAGGAATGATCTAGTCCATACAAGGGCTGATCCCTCAATGCCCGCATCTCTGACACGGTCGTTCAGGATGTTGTGGTCGACCGTGTCAAAGGCGGCCGAGAGATCCAATAGCACCAAGGCTTGAGGAAGGCCTTTGTCCGCCTTTTCACTCAGAGTATCCAATACTGATAGAATCACTGATTCTGTGGAGTGGGCTGGGCGGAAACCTGATTGGTGTGCATCCAGGTATTCCGATTGCTCCAGAAAGGCGGATAGGCTTTTAGCTACATGGGCTTCGAGCAATTTAGCTAAGTAAGGGAGCATTGAGATCGGTCTTTAGTTAATTAAGATTTTTGGGTCAGCTCCTGGCTTTTTTAGCAGGGTGGTGATTATGGCCTCTTTAAAAGACTCCGGTGCCTGACCCTGGAGCAATGACTCATTTAAGAGGGTCACGGCTGGACTTGGGCAGTCAGTAAATGCTTCCTTTAAGATCCAAAGGGGATAGCAGTCCCTTGGAGATCCAGATTTGACTTTAGCTAGAAGTTCTGTGAATGTTTCTTGGCTTATTAATGGGAATTGTTCCAGCTTTTGTAGGTTCTTAGGTTTCGTTGAACATGCCGGGCTCGGACAGCTGGGGATACTATTTTTAATGATATTCATTTTTTTCAATGAAAAAATTATTTAAGGAATCACATAGGGATTGAGATGGGATGGGGTTCACTATTACTCTATCCGGGTTGGATAGTTTGTTAATGATTGAGAAAATGTCTTTGGAGCGGTTTGTGGAGTTGATGATTTTGGACGAGAAGTATTTGGCCTTGGTAGGCATTATAGCCTTTTTATAAGTGCCACGTACTTCTAGGTAAGTACTTTTGTCGTCAGGTGAATATTTATTTCTCCACTTCCTCTCTGCTTGGCGTAAGTCAAGTTTCAATTTCTTTAACTCAGGGGAAAACCATCTTTGGGCTTCGTGGCGACGAGCGTTGCGTAATTTCTTGAGGGGGGCATGTTTATTGCTGGCTGTTGTCAGCCAGTCCGAAAGGTCTTTCTCGCTTTGATCAATAGATGGCTGGCCAGTGGGAATAGTGTTGGTCAGAGACTCTAGAAATAGCTCTTTATTGATAGTATTCCAGCTCCTGCGTGATCCAGGATCGTGATGTCTTGTTTTAGAGTGGATAGGGATATTTATAGTAAATTTAATAAAATGGTGGTCGGACCATATGCACAGAGTGACTTCTAGATTGGTAACAGACAGATTGCTGGACCATACCTGATCTAATATGTGCACTTTGATATGTGTCGCAGTGGGGATAAGCTGACTTAGGTTAAGCCCTGCGAATAGGTCTGTTAATTCAATTGAATGAGGTCCCCCTGCTGGGTCGTTGGCCTAGTAGTTGAAGTCACCGACCATCAGTATTTTGGCATGATTAGTTACAAGTTGTGACATTTGTTCGCTCAGGGATTTTGGAAACTGTGGCATGTTCTGTGGTGGTCTGTAGAGTAGTACGCAGACCAGGGGAGTGAGGTCAAATTCAAATTTAAGTACATGGTTGTCTGTTTGAGGTATGTCTAGGGGGTGAGTGCCGTAAATTTAAGGTTTTGATGCACTATGGCTGCTTCTCCCCCTCCCTTTTTCCCCTGTGGGCGGTTTGCTTGAATGATATAAAACTCGTCAGATAGTGCTGCTAAAATGTCAGGGGCGGAGTCCTGTGTTAGCCAGGTCTCAGTTAATAATAGAATGTCTGGTTTCTCTGACATCAGCAGATTAAGTATATCGAGTTGGTGTTTGGGCAGGGAGCGGGTGCTAAATGATTGAGAGATCCTTTTCCTCATTCATAGCCAGGGGGTCAGTATGTTCCAGAGTGACCGAGTGATGGTTAAGTTCGGGGAAGGAAGATCTAAGTTTCCAGATCCCATTTCTGCTTAATCTGGCTCGTGTGAGGTTGTTGACTACTAGCTCATGGGAATGAAGTTTTTTTAACTCAGCCGCAGAGTAAGTTGTGATTCGGGCATAATGACTTGCCCCTGCCGGCCGCAGATGGGCGCAGATGGGCTTGCCTTTGGCGTGCGGTTGGCACGCCCGCTGCGCGCGTCTGCTGCGCTCCCGCGCTCCTACCGGCATTACTAGCCGTAGTCAGCCTTGGCTCCTCCCCCCTCTTCCCTGATTGCCGCTCTGCAGTGGTGTGTCTACCAGGAAGTGAGTTGGGCCAACAATGTGGAAGTTTGAGCGTGGCGATTCAATTCAATTGTGACAGTTTTTAAAAGAACAGAAGTTCAAATGGTGCTCAAAACAAACAATATTTTATTTTTAAAAAGCAAGAAACAGCGCGCGTGGCAATTTTCAGGCAGCGGCACCTTTTTCCAAGTGATCGCACCGGCGCTGCTACCGGCTTTATTAGCCGTAGTCAGCCTTGGCTCCTCCCCCCCTTCCCTGATTGGCGCTCTGCGGTGGTGTGTCTACCAGGAAGTGAGTCGGGCCAACAATGTGGAAGTTTGAGCGTGGCGATTCAATTCAATCGTGACAGTTTTTAAAAGAACAGAAGTTCAAATGGTGCTCAAAGCAAACAATATTTCAATTTTAAAAAGCAAGAAACAGCGTGCGTGGCAATTTTCAGGCAGCGGCACCTTTTTCCAAGTGATCGCACCTGCGCTGCTACCGGCTTTATTAGCCGTAGTCAGCCTTGGCTCCTCCCCCCTTCCCTGATTGGCGCTCTGCGGTGGCGTGTCTACCAGGAAGTGAGTCGGGCCAACAATGTGGAAGTTTGAGCGTGGCGATTCAATTCAATTGTGACAGTTTTTAAAAGAACAGAAGTTCAAATGGTGCTCAAAACAAACAATATTTCAATTTTAAAAAGCAAGCAACAGCGTGCGCGGGAATTTCCAGGCAGCGGCACCTTTTTCCAAGTGATCGCTCCCGCTCTGCTACCGGCTTTAGTAGCCGTAGTCAGCCTTGGCTCCTCCCCCCTCTTCCCTGATTGGCGCTCTGCGGTGGCGTGTTTACCAGGAAGTGAGTCGGTCCAACAATGTGGAAGTTTGAGCGTGACGATTCAATTCAATTGTGACAGTTTTTAAAAGAACAGAATCTCAAATGGTGCTCAAAACAAACAATATTTCAATTTTAAAAAGCAAGCAACAGGATGCACGGTAATTTTCAGGCAGCGGCACCTTTTTCCAAGCATATGGGATGAAAGAGAGAGCACCCAGCAGATCAAATGGAGGTGTGAGGCACAATTTAAACCATCACTGAACCTTCCATGATATCCTGATGGGTCAAAATGATGCCATGTTTTGCAACTTAATGTCCTGCATGTCCTCCAGGATAGCAGCAGCTAAGCACACTGAACTGCTGTGTGAAAATCTTTCTCTCAAGACTCTTCTCTTAACTCAGAGTGGTTTTGATGTATGTTGTGTGTCTTCTGAATATGTGCCCCCATTGCATTTCATCTATTCAAGTATTAATGTGTATATTCCTCATTTATAAATGTGTGCGTCATTTAGTATAAGAAAAACAGGCTTAGCATATAATGTTTGCTTTCTGTTGATAGCGCATCAAAATAGCATATATATTATGTATCAGTGTGACTTATATTATGTAATAGATTGTAATGAATGTACAATGGAATTTGCCTGTTATTTTAAGCATTTTATATAATAACTCATGCGAGCTAGCCTTTTCATATTAACCAAAAAAGGGTATTTAAGTATGATACAGACACATCTTCAAGGAGAGACCTCTCAAGCTTTCCGTGGGAGCTTCATTGTGTACTGCAAACACCTGAGATGCAGGGTGTGGGCTCACAGAACCATTTTTCCCAGCTTGAGAATACGAATACCACAATAGAGACAGTTTTGATGCTAAGAATTTTAGCTAGGGACCAGCTCAGAAGGGGGCTTTGGCCTTGACTTGGTTTCATTATTCAGTGCTTTGATTCAAGGAACACAAGCAAATGGGTTGCAATTCTTCTTAATATATTTTTATTAACTTATTTTATTGCCATTATCATGTTTATTTTCATATTTACAGCTATTCATATAATCTGCACTAGATTAGGAAATTCATTTTAATGAAGCCTTTAAAGAATTACTCAGTGTGTCGATCCACTGAAAAAGAGGCTTCAAAGCTCGCTAACTGTATAAATAATCCTGAAGTCTCCCAGAACCTATTGCTACCCTATGTGCACTATGTTTATTTAATCTGTGGGAGGTTTGTGGTTTCAGCCCCCCTGAATTCAATGCTCGGATTGGAAAGTGGTTTAAGCCTGCACTTTCTATAACTGGGTTGTATTTGCTGGTAACCCTGTAAAAACATATCAGCTCAGGTCTTTAGATATGTCCCTGGCATGACGTTCTCCTCCATCATAAACCACCCATGTTTTGGGACAGTTGCCCAAAGAACACAAGTCAATCTCACTTGACGTCAAACTTGTTCTGTTTGTTTTCAGCGGCAGCCTAGCCTACAGGAGAAAGTCTACAGAAGACCCATTAAATGTACAGACCTCTTTTAAGAATGAGGAAAGGTTTGTCAAAAAGGACCATGTATTTAGAAGTCCTCCTGGATTTTCGGAGGCATTAACTAGTCAAGAAATTGCACTACCTCCCTGTGGAACAGTGAATTTTTGCTTGAACTGGATGTCCCTGCTACTCAGTCATCTCTTTTGGTTTTGCTGGAAACTTGTGTATGGTAACCATTACCTCATTGCCTTAGTTTGCCTTGAACTGTCAGTGCTCCAGATGCCTTTTCTTACTCTGAGGAGCTCTGCACTCTGCTCCTATTAACCTTTTTTAGAAGCCTATCAATGCATATGCATTAACATAACATAAAGGTATTAGTCTGAATCCCTCTTCCCAAGGGTGTAGATACCATTGCTGAGTTGGGGAGGGTGATGGCAAATTATGTAAAATAGGACTATTGAGAATTTTAGACGTCAAGGTACCAGGCAGGCTACAGTGGCCACCTCACTCCATGTCATTAGAGATACTGTATACAGTCTGAAACTTTTTACCTACAAACCATTGTCATCAGATCTGGTACTCTAAATCTTTTTATGAAACCACAGCTTGTCTCTGTTAGTTCCGAGAGGAAGTGCGGGAATCTGACTTACTGAGTTCTGCCTGTGACAAATGAGCATATCTAGTCAAGGGCCTTTCCACAGATGCCGGTGTTGTGTAGTCTGGTGGCTTATGTGCGTTGGGAGACAGTGTTGAAGGCCACTTAGAGGCCCAGGAGGATGAGTGCTGCCATTTGGCCCTGGTCGAGGAGGGAGCGGATTTCTTCGGTCGCAGCGAGTAGGGCAGTCTTGGTGCTGTGGTTGCTGCAGAATCTGGATTTGGAGGTGTCTAGGACGTTGTTGGCTTCAATGAAGTTTGCTAGCTCAGTGTTGACGGCCTTTTGAATGACTTTGGCTGCGAATGGAAGCAGGGAGACGGGCCTGAAGTTCTTGAGATCTGTCGGGTCTGCAGAGGGTTTCTTCTGGTTTGACTTGGGTGTGTTTCCAGTCGTCGGGATAGGCATAATTAGGTGAAGTTAGTTGAAATGTGCTGCCTCATAGCGTATATGTAACCACTATTCATTGGTTAAAAACATGGTAGAATGTAATGACTAATATACAGAGAGTTGCTCATTTTGAATGCCATTGGGGTCAATAGTATAAATTTAGCGATTAACATGGTGGCACAACGTCTTACATGTCTGCTTCTCCTGCTTACATTGTTGTCTTCTTAGGAGGTTCACTGATGTTTCAGCCGGCTGCACTACTGACGATTTGTTTACTTACTAACATGTATACCTGCCTCATTTTTATTTCTTTGTTTTTCCTGCTTACAACGCTGTTCTTTATGAATACTATTAGTACGTCCTACTTTTTACTTCCCCAGGATGGTAAATTCATCTTTTGTAAAGATAATTTTGCCTGTAAAGACAAGCATGGCCAATATGAGGGCATTTAACTTGTCAGCCTATCACAGTAATGTCGAACTGCCTGTATATAGATATGTATTTATTTGTTTATGTAATTATTTTGCATTTATGTATTTAGCAAAATAATTGTAACTATTTCAAAATTCCCTTTATTGAGATGGCCACCTATGGCTGTTGATTACACCAATCTATATGAAAATATTAGATTTCTTAATTTGTCCTTGACCCTGCCCCCTTTAAATGGTATAGTTGAACATTCAGGCCCTGGATACATTTTTCATTTATCTCGTCAAAGTCTTTTTCACTCTCAAACATAATTTATGCCCTCTCGGTGAGCCCCGAGTAACTAGTCGAGTCTAGTGACACGTAGCTGAGACGTGTTCGTGCGAGGTAAAATTGAAGAAGACATGCGCCCGGCTCTTCGTCCATCACAAACAGAAGAACCAGGGGCGGCTGGTGGATTTTGAAAGTGGTGAGGTGAAAAATTGTATCGTAGTATAACGAGCGAGCGAAGCGAGCGAGCCCAAACTGCAAATGGACGGTGCAGGGGGGTTTTCCCCCTGCATGAAAATGTTTTAAAAAATTGATTCAAATGGTGGTTTTACACCACATATTTACTGCAAATTGTTGCAAACAGGGGCTCCAAATATAGCATTTTAAAGCACAAGTGAGAAGAAAACATTAGAAACATATACAAAAAATGTGCCCAATCCTCTAACTGGTCTGCTTGCAAAATGACCCCCAAGCCAAGTACACACAGCCAATGGAAACAGGTGCTCTAAGTGTTTTCTACCTATAACACATCTCTGCCTCTTTACTGTATTGGTTGATGAAGTCATCAAGGCTCACACCATTGGTAACACCGTACATTGCAAATACTTAAAAAATTAGATGGCGAAAGAGATCCATCCCAGGATTGCGGTTCATCCTTGATTTTTTTAAGATTAGCTGGATCTAACCACCCCTGATGGCCTTGCGCAATGTTGCTTTGATTAGGTGGAATTGCAGCTCCTCTCTAGTGACTGACTGCCACACTTACTACCCGCACACTGGGAGCCGATGACACCCTGTGGTATTTTCATGATCTCCACAGAAACACTGCAAATCCTGTATCAGCACAGCCACTTTCCAGTTAAGTTGAGTGGACGACAGGTCATGTGTGCATGTGAAAATATGTGTGTGTGAGAAAGCATGCCTGTATTTGTGCATGTGAGTGTGTCTGTGTGAACCCATAGCTATGGGTAGAATGATTGTTGGAGCCGTGGCACACGGAGGCATAATAATTGCCACATCATAGTGTAGTAGTTCAGAACTTACTGACTTGGGCAACCCAGCCCTTACACCATCCAGCATGCTGACTGGCGGAGGACTGAGGCAATTTATGCAGGGCAGGGGGCCAGCACAGGGATGGTACGAGCAAGGCCTGGAGCTTTGAGAGCTTGGTCCCTTAATTTCCCTCGTGTCTTTTTTCACAACATTCACACTCGTATGTACAGCCAATTTCCGATTACCAGACAACCCCTGTGCAGAAAATTAATTTAATTATGCACCTTTCTACTATTTTTCTAATCGTAATAGTTATAGTACAGAAGTCGTCATGTACTTTCTTTGAAAAACAGTTTGTAACAATTTGGTGCCTCGAATACTGATCGTAGCAGTTTTCAGATTCGCAGCTTCTAGATAAAACTCTCTAGATAGAAACATACTGGTCTCCATGATTTCTTGAATAAAAGTTGTATCTCTCAACACCGATTTTTGGCTCATCCATAAAACTGCTAGCAAAGTATTTTTCACAGCTGCTATACAAATATTCCACCTACACAATTCCTCTCTTGTAAAAATTAGCTCAGATAAGTATTAAGAATTACATAGTATGGCCAATTGTCATGCTGGAACTTTTGTCTTTCTATCCGTTACTGCAAGAAAACTTCAAATACCCAGTCATTCCTTCAATTTCATACTTGATGTCCAGGACATTGTAGAAAATACGTGGATTATTGTACACCCTTCCTGGATGCCATATTTTAAACTGTACCTGTTCTATCCTGCTAAACACGTAAATTGCCATCAATATATAAATATTAAAAATGTTGCACTAAAAAGTTGTTGATATTTATAAGTTAATATTGCCAACAAATTCAAAACCAAAAATAAAACCCGTTAGTCTGCACCTTGCACTGTGCCACTCAAGTTATGGTCATATTTCCACTGGTAAAATAATCCTCTGTAACCTGTAGATCACCCACAGACTTCTGCAGCAGGTGCATCAACCCTCAGTTACTCCCTGGAAAGTGGATCGTGCGAGATGCAGGTCACACAGACCTCTACGGTAGGGCCGCTGTCCCGCCACGCTATCCTTCTGAAACCGGAGTCCGTCAGATCCCACCCACTTTACTGGCAGGTTGCAAATACCATTCCCAGCATGAGAGCTCGATTGTTAATTTTCCCTGATGCTGAGATGTGTGTGCACAATACTTGCACGTCACAAGTCCACATCCAATCATTTCCAGCAATACAGCTCAGCGGGTGAATGCACCGGTGCAGAGATTTGTGTGCTGCCTACTGTTCAAAGGTGTGGATTCATGTGGAAATGTAGCCTGTACCTTCTTTTCATTTCATTTGCTATGGATCAATCAACAGCAGTGCTTAATTTAAACCAGTGGTTTCCAATGCTCAGCACCGGCACTTAATCATCAACATTGGTGCTTTTCATGAGCACCAGTAAGGACACATTCATTTATTAGTTTAATCATTTATTAGTCAAGTGATTTGCCAAGTCATGGTACTACTACCTAACAGTTGAGTACTCCCACTACATCTACATCACTTACCTTTATATACACATTTAAGATTACAGGGTATGATTGTACAGTGCTCAGGCCCATTTTCTGATCTCAGCTCTAGTCCGGACCACACAGGTGAAACCAAAACCACCTGCAACCCTGAGAGATGGTTCCCAATCCTTGATGCTTAGGCACGATGAGATTACGTGATTTTGTAAAAACTAAATCAATCCCTTGGCTCCGCTGACCAGGACCAGTCACTGTTGTTCAAGCCCATCTTTTGAGGATATGTATCCCGGACAGGCTGGTCGATTTGCAGTCTTACTTGGCACCGTGCTGCAAACTTCCACTCAACCTCCGCCGCATCACTTGACTCCTTTCTAAAACAATATTATGTCACTCCATTAGCTCTGCGAGTCTGGGTTCCCACGCTAGAAGCGCTTTTCACTGTAAAGTTGGGTTCTAAGAAGCATTTATTAGACACAGACTGGCGAAACACTGGCTCCCAGTGTCCAGTCAGAATATGGCACTGACTGACAGTTTGGTACAGAATGGCTCAAGTGTGCATCTGTTGGGAGTGTGACTGATGGTGTCTGGCGTAACTGCGAGACGGGAAGAGGAATGGAGGTTTGAGCTCAGACTAACGAAGAGAAGGCCAGGCTTCTTGACGCAGTGCTGGAAAAGGAAACAAATACCCCGGAATCCCTCAAATTGGTGGTCAAGAGGTAGCAGCAGATACGCATAGAGAGGCATAAGGGTCGGAGGCAAGAGGATTGAAATCTGAAAGTAAACTTGCAGACTAATTTAAAAAAAAAAAAAAAAAGCTCTGCCCAAAAAACTTCAGAACAAGGATAAATTATATAGTAAATCTTGACTTCCTCATCTATTTAGTCATAAACAGATTGCATTTGAAAATATCTTACAAGTAAAGACACCTGCTGCACAGATCGTTGTATACCCAGCGCGTTTCAAGGTATAATAACAGCAAGATAACTCTGGAGGTTAATGCACTTGCTGGAGAAATCTGTTTCCAGTCTAATCACAGGTATGGCCCATCGTAAACTAGCACAGAGGGTTAATGTGCCTGCTGCAAAGCACAACGTCAAACGTGCAAGTCACAGATTTGTAATTTCTATAGAAGGCTCTGTGGGTTATTGCTTTTGCTGCAGAGATCCTTCTGGTACGTGACGATCACGTTATAATAATCCTTACCATAAAGCTCACAAGGTGCCGATATATTGCACTGGGACAATGTCAGCAGAGTCCACTGAAGACGGCCTATCTGGCTCAACAGCAGCTGCCTGTTCCGGGATCTGAGTGGCTCCCCCACAAAGATGCAGGCCTCTCTGATCAGTAGTTCCACGATCCCCAATGCCCTTCGGTCTATATCCACCGTCCTTATGATAGCCGGTCAAGCCTCTCCATTTACAAAAGAAAAGGGTACGGAGGGGTGAGGGTTGATTACAGACATAGCTGTATCTCACACAGTGCCTGCCGGCAGCAGCAAACATGGCATGGATGTACTCTGAACATTATTTTTTTAATCAGGCCCTGACCGGCTGCGCCAACAGCACAAGTTGGAGTGCAGCTTATGGAGCAGTCAAGCAAGCAGGAAATTCTACGACGCCGGCGGCAGCCTGTTTCCCTTTTCCAGCCTTCAGCGTGACTAATTTAGAACACCAGCTGGGCCTTTCACCGGCAGTCTGCGTGTGAAAGGCCCGGCCGGTGTTCCTTCTAAATTAGTCACGCACGCTTTTGCTCCGGCCCATTTTAGTATCTGGCAATTATCTACTAGAACCCACTCTGGTCGGATGGAACTTTTTACTTGCCCAATAGCGTGGAGGGAATAAACACCATTATCAGAAAATGCGGTCTGCAATTTATCATAATCAAGGACTTGAGACTTAATCTCTTGGCTCTCTGGCTTTTATTATCAGCATAAAGATTTGAAGATACAAAGTCCTCAATACGAGGCACAACAAGTACATAGGCACTAACACAAATGCTACTCTACGAAGAATCCGCATACGGCTGAAAATAACTAAAAGCACAATCTCTAAAAGCATGAGGTAGAAAACTACCAAGCCAATGTCGATATTAGGGACACTGGACCATACCATCTCTGTCCCTACTCTGTACTAGATGACATCCCTACTTAGCAATCCCTTGAGACCCTCAATCGAGTAAAAGGTGTCAGAGTGAAACTTCCTAAGAAGTCATCACTTAGAGAGCTTGTTCTAAGTTGCCCCCTCTAGCTCTTCGCCTAGCCTTCCTCTGCTCTGGGCTGCTCTGAGCTGCCTCCACCCTCGGGGCGCTTTCCCTAATACAGAACCCCAAGTCCCAGAACACGCCCTTTCGCACCTCCTCTTCTGCGGGGTCGTCTTTCAGTAATTTTCCACAGAGCGCTGTCCATTTCCATCGTCCATCGCTTGGCCTTGAGTCCCAGACACCATCCGCACTAGGAGTTACGATTGGCACATTCCAATGCACTCCCATGTCTGGCTTTTACTACATAAGTCAATTTGTGAACAAAGAGCTTCTCTACTAACGAGCAACTGTCCTTGCACCTGGGGTGAGATCATGCAAGGCAGACATACTTCACATCTTTTAACTTGCAATTTACTACAGCCTAAAACCTCTACTGGAATAAATCCTTTTTGGCCTATTGCCCTCGGTCAACATAAGAAAATACCAGGCCTTTCGCCTCAACGATATATGCGAATTCTGGCCACTACTTCGGTTACACAAGCATGTCTAAATCACACTATTGACATTTACGTCTTTCTTTCATGTACGTTAAACTAAACAGTCTACAGACACGTTTTCTAAGTTACACATTTCTAACACCACATTACTTTCATGTAAGCTAAACTCTATACATTTCTCTAATACGTTCACAATATGCTTGTACATAGCTAACACTTCTATTGAAATCGATATAGGTTATACAATTCTTAATACATTGCACACAAAATACCTGAGTACACGTTTGATTATATGTGGGTGCCGACTAACAGTGAATATAACGCACCCCTACGATTTTCAAACTTTTAAGCGCTACATCAGTTCCCCCCTTTGATGACATCTGTCATCACACCATTACAATCTTCTTCTTTAGAACTGATTTAAACCGCACTGGTCATGACTCTGCCATGTCGAACTCCCTCCATTCTCTTAAGACTCTCATATTGCTGCTCCTGGAACTTCGCCATTCTTTTCTCGTTTGCTCTAAGAGCTCTTTCAACTTTGCCTCCTTGATACCACTTCCACGCTTTCACGCATCCCCACAAACAAATCACACACACCACAGCAATGATAATTGGCTTCAACACTGATCCCAGAAATCCTCTTCCCAGATTCGCAAACCACGTTCCCACTCTTCCAAATCCTTGTCCAATCTTCTCCCACACATTCTCCTCCGTCAAGTCCATAATCTCCTTGTGAATAGTTGTGATGTTATCTATGTACTTCCCTATCTCCTTCGTATTGTCTGGAATATATGTGCAGCATTCTTGAACCTTCAATAATTTGCAGACTCCGCCTTCCTTGGCTAATAACACGTCTAACGCAAGGCGATTCTGCATAACCATATTTCGTATCGACAACATCTCTCCAGCCACCAACAACAAAGACCTCGCCGTATTCATAGACAACTCATCAACTACAGTCGCCAACCTCCTGATCTTCACGTCATTCAACACCACACCCATACTAGGTATCATTGCTCCATATATATCACCAATCACCGCACCTGCGTTTGCAGCCCTACGTCTTCTAGACTGTTGTCTCGTCTCTAGCAACTCCAAGTCCTCTGTGTGATAAATCTTCGGGAATATGATGGCCAAATAACATATACCATACCAATTTGCAGGCAGTCTGACATACGCATTCTTTCCACATACATAATACACTGTCGGAATTACTTGTACCACCCCTTGCATAAAGTCCTTAACAGAGGCTTCCATGGTGAAGGTCTGAGAACAGGTGCTATGTCCTACTGCAACCTTCTCCGTGGCCGATTGAGGCCGCCCAATACACAAATTCCCTCTCTGCACTTCATCTAACGCTATTGGTCCATAACTTCCCTTGGACTTGTGAGCCTTCTCCTCCTCCGTCCAATCTACTGGGCTATCTCCGGTGTCTCGTGTCTGGGTCAACTTTCTATACCTGTCTTCTACCTGATCAATGAATTTCTTCTCCGTCTCAGATAACGCACATGTCAGGTTATACCTGTGAGCATGCGCAATATCCAACTTCACAGTCGGTCTAAAATACTTCAGGAGTCTGTCCTCTTTCTTATAATAGTCATACTTATTCAAATGCTTGATTGCTGGAACTTCAGGAAGTACCGTATCAAAATTCGAAAAGAAATACTCGAACTGTCTCCTGTCGTAAAATAAACTAAGCAGTAAACTACAAGAAATCCCATATGTCAATGGGAGATGATGATACTTGATACCTTCATCCACTGAAGCAGGCAACTGCATACACACATAACAGTCCTTCACATCCATCGCATCAACGTATTCATACAACAACCTTGCATACGCATTAAGCTTAAAGTCACCCTTCGACAAATCCATGTGGAGTCTGCGATCATCCCTCAACTTCGATGTTCCCTGTTCTCTGATACTGACACCTCTCTGCCCTGGGGTAATAGGTGTGGGTGCTCCCTGAACCTTCCCCTCTTGCCTGTGAGCCACCATGTATGAACTTATCACTACTGCAAATATGGTGACTATCACAACTCCTATCAATGTGCCTATTATCAATTTAGCCCTACGATGTGTGTTGGCAGGATCCGCCATCTTCGAAGTATACTCAATGTCCAATTCAGTCTCTGAAATGGTAAGTCTCTTTCTCATTATTGTCTCTTTTCGTGAACTTAGGCAAACCCTCCCTAACTTTTCTTCGTTCTATAACGGAAAAATCCCTAATTTTGTTCTTCTTCCGCTCGGATCTAGGTTATCTTCTTCTCTGCTTGCAACCCTCTCAAATCAGTCCAACATAACTGCTGGTCCCAACAGTTCCAGGACTCCCTGCAATATTTCGAGCTTAAGGATAATCAATTCTTGTGGATCTGGCACAGTTGTGAACGTCGGGAACTCTAAATTGTCCAAGATCATACCTCGAATGACACTCAGAAATGGTGGACTCGGAATGTGAATAGTCAGAATTCCTTCGATCTCCAGTCCCGGAACCTTCAGCAACACTTCCACCCTCTGAAGCGGAACACTGTTGACCAATGTCATCGACCTCAATCTTCCCGTGCTCGGTAACCCTGGCATCAGTCACTGGATATGCCCACTCTGGTGAAGCGTACTTCTGACTTGGCACTCTAGTTCTCTTTGACCTTCTCAGAGTACCTTGAGGATGCTCTTCGTCGCCTGATTCTTCTTCTGGTTCTTCCGAAACTGGTGCAAGATCTGTGTCCGGTACCAACCTCAGGTTTACCCGTTTCTGTCTTGCGGGCCAAACCCTTTCTGCTTCTGTGGCACCTCCGATCTTCCCCTCGATACCCTGTGCACTAGCCTCCTCTTCCTCGGCGGAACTCGATTCCGTACTGTCCACTGCACCTCTTGCTCCTTCGCCTGTTTCTGGGTCAGTACTTCTTCCATGTTCTTCCTCGGCTCGATTCAGTGCACCCTCAGCTGCTTCAGCAACCCTTACAGCTTGACTGGCCCTCTCAGGTGGTTCTGTCGGCTCTGCTGGATTTTCGTTCTCGAGAGGGGCTGTATCTTCTAATGGTGCTGGAACTCTACGGGTATGGGAAGCATGCACCCAGTTCGGTAAACCTCCACACTTGACGGCTGTGTTCGTAACAAGGATCACTTGAAACGGGCCGCGCCACCTAGCATCCAAGCAACTCTTCCTCACGTGCTTGCGGACTAAGACCCAATCGCCTGGGCATAAGTCATGGCACAGGTCACTCGCAGCTGGAACCGTTGCTGTCTGCACCTGCTGAGACACAGAACGGACCACGTCAGCAAGGCCTTTACAATAGTCCAGGATCATATCATCAGTGATATTTATCAAAGCAGTAGCAGGGATTGCAGGCAAACGCATCGCTCTCCCCATGAGGATTTTATGGGGTGACAACCCAGTCCTTCTATCAGGCACACTTCGGAGGCTCATAAGGACCAAAGGTAATGCGTCAGGCCATTTCAGGGACGTTGACGAACACACCTTCGCCATCCGAGCCTTCAGAGTTCCATTCACCTGCTCCACTATCCCTGAAGCTTCCGGTCTATAGCTACAGTGTAACTTCTGATCTATATTCAAAGCGGCACAAAGCAACTTCATAACTTCGCTGTGGAAGTGGGTTCCTCTGTCCGATTCAAAGGACGTCGGGAACCCGTACCTTGGAATGAGTTCCCTCAATAATAGTTTTGCTACCGTGAGTGTGTCACACCTGCGTGTAGGGTATGCCTCTACCCACCTAGAAAAAACACATACTATCACTAATATGTACCTCAACCCATTACACTTCGGCATTTCAACAAAATCCAGCTGCATCCTATTGAAAGGTCCCCCTGACCTCCCTATGTGGCTCAACGTCACAGCTGTCCTTCTTCCTACATTCATCTGTTGACAAGTGACACACCTCTGGCACACGGTTTCAGCCACTGCCCGAAACTTCGGGTTGTACCAAGTCTGACGAAACACTCTCATCATTGCATCCCTACCAAGATGTACAGCACCATGTATCAACCTCGCCATGGGATTCAACAAACATTCCGGCAACACCGCTCGTCCATCATTCGAAACCCATATATCCACATCTCCTTTCTCACATCCAGCTCGTATCCAGCTGTCTCGTTCCTGATCCGAGACTCCTTCCTGAAGCTGTTTCAGTTCCTCCCATGAGTCTGCCATTGCTAACATCTGACCATACACCACTTCCTCCCCAGTTTCCTCAATGTGGGTCTCCGTGAAATTGCATCCCTGCTCTGCACAAAACCGGGCTACTTCATCAGCATAATTGTTACCCAATGAAACAAAATCATTTCCCTTTGTGTGTGCAGCACATTTAACAACAGCAATTTCATCAGGGCCTTGTAATGCTTCCAGCAGTTTCCGTACATGATCACCATTTCTTATAGGAGAACCTGAAGACGTCATAAACCCTCTCTGGGACCATAGCTGTCCAAAGTCATGAACCACACCAAACCCATACTGGCTGTCCGTGTAAATAGTTACATGGATCTTCTCGGCTGCCAAACAGGCACGAGTCAAGGCAATGAGCTCAGCCACCTGCGCGGAGTGTACTCCTTCTAAACAAGCGGCTTCAACCACCCCCGTGATGGTACATACAGCAAACGTTGCTCTCAATCGACCAACACTGTCTCTTAAACATGATCCGTCCACAAAGAAGATCTCATCTGAAACTGGGAGTGGTTCGTCAACAATGTCGGGTCTCGGTTTGGTGCATAGTTCAGTAACGTCGAGACAATCATGGTCCTCACAATCTTCATTATCATCTATATTTGGAATAGGTAACAATGTGGCAGGATTTAAAACAGCACACCTCTTCAGTATCACATTATCGGCTGCAAGGATAACTTGCTCATAACGAGTCAGCCTATTATTCGTGAGGTGCTGTGTTTTAGTCCTAGTCATCAACAATTCAACAGAATGTGGCACATGTACTGTAAGAGGATGACCCATCACAATGCTCTCACATCTCTCGATGCTGACACCTGTTGCCGCAACGGATCTGAGACATCCGGGCAACGCAGAAGCTACTGGATCTAAAGTAGCTGGAAAATAGGCAACTGGTCTACGGACACCTCCATGATTCTGAGTTAACATTGCTAATGCGCAACCTTCCCTTTCGCAGCAGAACAATGCAAATGCCTTGTTGTAATCCGGCATTCCCAACGCAGGAGCGCTACATAAGGCTTCTCTCAGCCTCAGAAATGATTTCAAACAGTCGTTGTCCCATGGTACCGGATCACTTACATCCTTGCGCGTCAGCCGCTGTAAAGGCTTCGCTTCAAAGGAAAAGTTTGGGATCCACTGGCGGCAATAGCCCACCATTCCCAAAAACATTCTAACTTCCCTCTTCGTCGAGGGAACTGGCATTCTCAGGATCGCAACAATGCGATCTGGAGACACCTTCCTTTTAGCCTTCACAATTCTGTGCCCCAAATACTGCACCTCAGGTAAACAGTATTGTAACTTGTTTGGGGACACCTTGTGACCATTCTCTCCCAAGAAGTTCAGCAGCGCAATCGTATCAACTCTGCAAGCGTCTTCTGTCTCGGACGCAACAAGCAGATCATCTATGTATTGCACCAAAACAGAGTTTTGTGGCAACACAAGACTCTCTAGGTTTTTCTTCAAGAGTTGATTAAAAATCGATGGGCTCTCCGTATACCCCTTTGGGATACGACACCACGTTAATACACGATTTTCTAGCCTAAATGCAAAAAGAAATCTGCTCTCTTCATGTAGGGGAATCGAAAAGAATGCTTGACATAAGTCAATCACGGTGAACCATCCAGCTCCACATGGGATCTGGAACAGTATCACAGATGGATTCGGTACCACTGGACAACATGGAACAACTATGTCGTTTATTTTCCGCAGGTCTTGCACTATCCTGAACTTCCCACTTGGTTTCTGCAGTCCCATAATGGGTGAATTACATGGACTACCCATGATCTCCACCAGTATTCCCTGCCTAATCATAGACTCGATCACAGGTTTAATCCCTGCAATCGTTTCAGGCGACAGTTTATACTGAGGTGTTCTCGGGAATTCCGCGTTTGGCTTGACCTGTATCTTCACTGGTTCCACTCCCCTGACTAAGCCAATCTCCTCTCCACTTAAGTCCCACACGTCAGCCGACACTGACTCCCTCAAATCCTGTGGAAGCTCCTCCACTGTCAAAGCTGGGTACATTTCCACACACACACGCTGATTTGCAACCTTAAAGGTCGCGTCATCATCCCTTGTCTGTACCTCTACTCCTTTCGGGGTACAGTAGATTGTGCAATTGAGCTTACACAATAAATCTCTCCCCAACAAACAAACAGGACTAGAATCGCACACCACGAACTGATGTCGATCCCTAAAATTTCCTATCCTGACCGGAATCGGTTCTGTCAAGGGGCTAACTAGCCTCTTGTTCGCCACTCCAACCACTTGTATGCTTTCCCCAGAAAGGGCTACCCCCGGAACTACTGCTGATCTTATAGTTGACCTGGTAGCCCCCGTATCTACCAAAAAGGTAGTAGGGTGTCCGTCAAGCTCTGCTTCCACAAAGGGTCCTCTCTGATCTACCTCTAAAATGGCCCTAAGTATGCAATCATCATCCTGGCCTAAACTCAACCGGGCCAACAAATCTGTATCCCTCTCCTCGCCCACTTCAAACATGGGCATCTGCAAATAGGTTCGAGCTCCCTGCTGTATGTTCTGTATTCTGGGTGGCTGGGAAACCTGCACTTGCGAGATGCCGGTCCCCCCTTGCATCATCCTCGGTACAGTCACCGTCTGTACCTGTTCCGCCCCAGGGACCTGTCCCATTCCTCCCTCCATCTGTGGCTGATTATAGGGGTTCAAGGGACACTCGCGCCTCCAGTGTCCCACCTGGTGACACTGGTGACAAGCAGTCGTCTTTTTCAGGATCGCTACATCTATGCCTGTCCTAGGGTCTACGGGCCTCGGCCTTCCCTGACCCTGCACATTCTGATTCCCTGTCTGATAATTTCCCTGTCTCCGTACCACTGGACCCCCATTCGGCGGTCCCTGAGCAGCTTGCATCTGAATGAGCAATAGGTTATCCTTCATCTTCTTGTGCTTTGACTCAATCTCATCCGTGCAGTACCTGGCGTACCGCAAAATCTCATCCACGGGCTTATTCTGCCAACAGATCAAATGCTGCTGTATCATGAGACTGACCTCGGGCTTCAAACCCAGCACGAACTTAGACACAAACTGTCCCATATCTTTCGTTTCCAACTCATCCAGGCCACTGTACTGCTTAAAAGCCTTCAAAAGCCTCTCATAAAATTCATGTACTGTCTCCTTTGGTTCCTGCACTGTCCTGTCTATTTTCACCCAGTCTATATCTTGGGGTGAAACCTTCGATTTCAACCAGGTAATTACTTTATCGTACAGCCTCATCACTACGGGCGACGGACCATTTGTAATCATGTTCCTATCAGGCTCATAGTCCGGCCAATCAACAGCAATTTTACATGCGTTCCACAGATCTCCCGGAACCACGATATCGAATAAGGTATTCAGGTCTATCCACAACACCTTCGAAATCTTGACAAAACGCTCAACTTGCTTGTACCACTCTGCAGGCTTCTCCCTGAGCCTGGGAAAATCATTTGTAAATGATGCCAAATCCCCCCTGCTCCATGGTACATGCACATATCCTCCATTCGCCACTTCCCTCAGGGGAAAGGTCTTTGCTAATAACAATCCCTCACTCGGAGTTCCTCCTTCCGCTCCCTTAGAGGTCTTTTTCTTTGACCATTTCTCCTCCCATTTTTCAAGCATCAGCCATGGCCGCATGGCTAAAATCAGCTCCCTAGTATGTGACCTTAATCCAACAACCCTCTTCTTCTCCAGTTCTCGTTCGGTATAATGCATCCTATGACTACCCTGCAACGTCCTAGTCTTGGATAAATCCACATCATACTCTTTCGCCAATCCTCTCAATTTTTCGTGTGCGATTCGTGCTTTACGAGTCACATCTTTCGCTATAAAGAACAGCTCATCCGGATTGTATGTTACTATCCTCTCAAGCGGTAAATTCCATAGACTATTTCATCCACCTCAGCCTTGAGCCTGACTACGTCCAACGTCCCCGCTCTCAAGGCTCCTTTCAACACCTGACAGCTTGCTCCGCGTCCCTCATCGTATTCACATTCTGACTCCTTCTCTCTTCTTTCTTCTGGTGCTTCTATGGGAGCAGAATAACTCCTAAAGTCATCCCGAGCTCCCTACGATTGGACCGCCTTAGGGTTTAGATGCCGTTCTGACGGTACCCATGACCTTAAAGCTGATCCCGACTCCATCAAATTTTTCGGCCTCACCGACCTCTGGTCCTCCTCGCCCCTAGATGTGTCTGATACCGCCGCCAATGGCGTACTCCATTGTACGGGGCTTGGAAGTCGGGCCATTGCCCCTTCCAACCCACTTTCCTCACTTTCTCTCCTCGTTCTTTCTGCCACCTGTTCGGACCTCTCCCTTTCCTCCGATTCCGGACTGTATATCGACACAATCGGTCCAATGGTGACCGGTACCCTCAATGCATCCGGTAACCTCATCTCCCTCTCAATCCTCCCACTAACTTCAGACTGACTCCGTGAACTCTCTGTTTCAAACGAAACCAACCCTTCTACTCGGGTCTCGGGTTGGATTGTTACTCTTCTAGTTTCCCCTCTCTCACCCCACCTATCATCTGCTTCGTCTGGATTATAAGGAGGTGGTCTCTCATCTAACAATCTTTGCAATACCCCATCATCAGAGTCACTCTCTTCCTCCTGTGCTTTCACATGCCTTATCCCCGTCGAGTCTATCAGTAAGGGATACAGTTTCTCTTCCTCAATTGTCTGCACTCTCCATCTTTTCTCCGCTGCGTCCCACTTGGCATCCTGAAATGCCCTGATTGACTTCCTCATCCTCTCCTGACTTCTTTCCTTTTCCTTATCATGCGCTGCTCTAATCCACGCATGTAATGCTTCGAACTGTGCCGGTCTTGGCAAGGGTCTTAAGGACCCCATCACCGACTTCAGCTGGTACAGCACCGCTAGTCTAAATGAGCCATACCTCGGGAAAGCTAGTTCCCCTTCACCTTGTGTAATCTTGTGCCAATTCTCGATCCAAACTATAGTATGTAACCCCACATTCTTTGCCATGTAATGTGCTGGGGTGTCCTCGGGAGGGGCTTCTTCTCCCTCTCGCACAACCACATGCTTATCGCCTCTACACAATTCTCGCAAAACCCTAAGACACTTCATGGTGAGCGAATTAGATCTCGCGCTCTGTTTACTTCTTGTTCTTAACTCCTCCAATAACAGCGCGACTCACACCAACCGGCCTATCACAGCTCGACACCCTCTGACGTCACCTTCCTCCGTTCGCAGCAGTTCCCTTCTCCAAACACGTTTCACGCTTGCTCTCGTCCCATTCGTACACTGAAATAACCGACTAAGTCACTTCTCTGGCTGTCCGTCCACAGCCTCTGACTGTTCGTCCACAGTCTCTTGACCTTGTTGACCTCGCTTGGCGCCCGTCTGCCCCCGTCCGGCCAGACAGATCGCCTCTGATAGGTTACTGACACTCCGATCCACACACAACAACCCACGACCAGCGTTAAGTTGCCATACACACACACGTTCGCTCCCCCTATATCGGTCCAGGTGATCGATGGTACCTCACGATCTCCTTTGGGTGGTCAACAAAAATCTATCTCAGGTGTCTTCTACACCACAATTCCCGGGCTGCGCGCGCTCACAGCCTGATCTCACAATCACACAACTTACACATCAACTCCGCAAGACATCACACAACAAATCAACACCGCAATCTACAACATCTCATTATGTTCATACTCACTCCTGGAACTGCTGCTTTCTGCCGCACCGCTACTCGCCGTCAATGCTCATCTGCTGCCGTCTGCTGCTCGCCATCTGGTGATTCACCATCACTTATCGTCTCTGGGCCTCAAGGATCACTTATCCTTATCTAATCTAATCGTCCCTCGCTATCGGAAGTAACCATTCGTCTCTGCTACCAACTGCTCCGGCCCATTTTAGTATCTGGCAATTATCTACTAGAACCCACTCTGGTCGGATGGAACTTTTTACTTGCCCAATAGCGTGGAGGGAATAAACACCATTATCAGAAAATGCGGTCTGCAATTTATCATAATCAAGGACTCGAGACTTAATCTCTTGGCTCTCTGGCTTTTATTATCAGCATAAAGATTTGAAGATACAAAGTCCTCAATACGAGGCGCAACAAGTACATAGGCACTAACACAAATGCTACTCTACGAAGAATCCGCATACGGCTGAAAATAACTAAAAGCACAATCTCTAAAAGCATGAGGTAGAAAACTACCAAGCCAATGTCGATATTAGGGACACTGGACCATACCATCTCTGTCCCTACTCTGTACTAGATGACATCCCTACTTAGCAATCCCTTGAGACCCTCAATCGAGTAAAAGGTGTCAGAGTGAAACTTCCTAAGAAGTCATCACTTAGAGAGCTTGTTCTAAGTTGCCCCCTCTAGCTCTTCGCCTAGCCTTCCTCTGCTCTGGGCTGCTCTGATCTGCCTCCACCCTCGGGGCGCTTTCCCTAATACAGAACCCCAAGTCCCAGAACACGCCCTTTCGCACCTCCTCTTCTGCGGGGTCGTCTTTCAGTAATTTTCCACAGAGCGCTGTCCAGTTCCATCGTCCATCGCTTGGCCTTGAGTCCCAGACACCATCCGCACTAGGAGTTACGATTGGCACATTCCAATGCACTCCCATGTCTGGCTTTTACTACATAAGTCAATTTGTGAACAAAGAGCTTCTCTACTAATGAGCAACTGTCCTTGCACCTGGGGTGAGATCATGCAAGGCAGACATACTTCACATCTTTTAACTTGCAATTTACTACAGCCTAAAACCTCTACTGGAATAAATCCTTTTTGGCCTATTGCCCTCGGTCAACATAAGAAAATACCAGGCCTTTCGCCTCAACGATATATGCGAATTCTGGCCACTACTTCGGTTACACAAGCATGTCTAAATCACACTATTGACATTTACGTCTTTCTTTCATGTACGTTAAACTAAACAGTCTACAGACACGTTTTCTAAGTTACACATTTCTAACACCACATTACTTTCATGTAAGCTAAACTCTATACATTTCTCTAATACGTTCACAATATGCTTGTACATAGCTAACACTTCTATTGAAATCGATATAGGTTATACAATTCTTAATACATTGCACACAAAATACCTGAGTACACGTTTGATTATATGCGGGTGCCGACTAACAGTGAATATAACGCACCCCTGCGATTTTCAAACTTTTAAGCGCTACATCACTTTCGTTCAAGCTGCTGCCATCGTTATTAGTCGGGTCAGGTCACTCGGCTGTGTGTTACAATACTTACTACTTACTTTAGTCAGTGGTGCTCCGTGCTCGCCTCTACCTCAATCATATGAGCTCAATATTGTTCTCTCGCACCGGGCTCCAATCGTGACTGCAGAGTGCAGAAAACAGCATGGCAATGATGCACATCCCAAACAAACTGGAAAATTCGGGATTGACCTCTCCCCAGACCCCAGCACATCAATCACTGTTCTAAACAACAACTGTTACTGGATCTCTCTCTCGGGGAAGAGGCAGCAGCCACTGCCACACCTCACTATTTTCCTGAAGCTGGACTGGCCTGCCCCCAGCCATTGGAATGGATGGGGAGCTTCTGACTCCTCCCTGGGCTACACAAAATTCGCCCAAATTAAAAGCTGTATTCTGGCAGTGATACACAGATGCTGCCCACCTGTGTGGTGTCACTGCTCTGCTTTATGGCTCCAGGTCGAAGAAATCTTCGCCCAGCCAAAAGCATGCGCAGCAGAGCCAAGAAGAGCCATCATCCCCCACCCCCTCAAAGAAAAACCCGGATTTGCCCATGTTTATTCACCGAGCAGCCAGCACAATTTATTGCTAGCTGCTCAGTGTTCCAGCTCACATTTTTTTAATCCCCCAAGGGTGGCAGGGCGGCGCTCATGTCGCCCCTGAACACCAGCTGCCCGTGGGAAGAACTGACCTCTGTGGTTCACAAGTACACAGGATGCGTCTCTGTATCCCCTCACGTCTTCTCAAACTGTGGAGGAGATGTGGTCCGTCGGCTGCGCTGCCGACTTTGGTGCAGGAAACCAGGGTTCGAGCCTCGAGGTCGCATCCACATCCTGTGATTCTGGGCAAATCACTTAATCTCCCCGTGCCTGAATATGTAATGTAAATACGGTGCTCATGTACAGCGCTCCAATACCTTCGGGTCGAGTTCGCGCTATATAAAAGATGCAAAAAAAAAACAACAACAAAAAACCAAAAAACTGTCATTTCCCAGGCAGAGCTACTGCAAAGAAAACGCGGTCACAACCCTCACCGTGAGTCAGCCTAGCTCTCACCCCGAGGGCGCGCACCTCTCGAGCGCCATTGACAGCCCTATCCTTGACGCTGCCACGCGCTACCTGTTGAATAGCTGTTGAACATTAGCCGCACACCAACATAATTGTGTCTTGCATAAATATTACAACCGGACCTTAATTTCTACATTGCAGGGTGGTGCATAGTTTTCCCTCTTATTGTATTATCAAAAACGTTTCAATACCCAGCAACTTCAATCGCACTAAGGTAAGTCCCCTGAGATAAATTCTACTGTGGATCAAATCTCAATGAAGTCAAGCCTACATGTTCTTATTTGCTTCTTTAGCTTTTCATTATAGTGCCCAGCTGGGCCCTACATGAGTAGCACACTTCCTGCTCACGTGGTCTTTAGCACTCTGAGATATTAATTCCAGAAACCCATAAAGCTATATTGCGTTACTTTTATCTTTTTTATTTTCCCGTTCTGCTTAGTCAGTTTTATCCTCTTGTTTTCGCCCTTGTTCTCAGGTGTCGCTTATTTTTATGGATTGCTTTAACTTCATCAACGTGTGGCAATTTTTTTCATGGTCTGCAGGAATTATCTGCATCTTGCTCAGACTACATGATGCCAATATTTTTTTTCTTGTGTTATTAGTCATAAACGGTTTGGTGCACAATTTTAATTTATGAAAGTTAGTCCAATTTTGAGCAACATCTTAGTTTTTCAGCGCAGTTTTGAAAGAGTCTTGTACTGATAGATACTTCTAACTGCAGATTCCTCACCTTGTGAATATTTTCCAGGAGTCAGATTGGATCCAGAAACCTTTCAGCAGTAACCCTTTGTGCCGGTATGTAGTGTTGTGTGGCTCCTCCATGACTTTGTTCTGCTCTAGAAGTGATGTGCTGAGCTGCATATAAGCACTACCCATACATGCTGATGTAATTTCCTTTCTTTCCACACCACCAGATATTGATCCGGAGCTACTCCTTGTTTCTGCTGGGACAATTTTCTCTCTCTAAAAATGTAAAATATACCAGCTAGGTAAATAAGTGCCCCCCCCAACTCCCACTCAGGCCTCAAGGCTTAAGCCTTGCAGGGATTATTACAAACAGATGTTTGTGACTGAACCCCATCAGAAATGCCTAAGGTACTTGGGGTTGAGATACAACTCCAAGGCATGTAGCATTTGCACCCAGATAACCACAAGCCAATACTTGACTTTAAGTCAAAGCTTGTCAAGACAGAAAGGGAGGTCCTCTTGCTGCTCCTAAAGTTTTTCCTGCTGCAGATCATTGTCACAGTTGAAGTCACTGAGTAAATCAGAAAAGAAGCACAAGAAGTCCAAGAGGGATTCAGCCCTTTCCTGCCCCTCTCGAACTCCAGAGAAGGTAGATAGGCTTATATTTTTGCTTGTGTTGACTTACATTTGAATACACCTGTTTTCCAGTTTCTCCTCGTTAGTTTTCTTTAATACATACATCTGTGACCAAAGCAACTCTCTTCTGAATCACTTTCTCTGCAATTTGTAATTTAACAGAATATTTTTTGAGTTGTTGATCGTGGCATCCATGAAAAGATTCCTGAGTATCGATTATGAGCTTTACCAACATTACCCAAATTTGAGGTCACGATACTTGTTGAAAAATTAGGTTCTTGGTTGAGGGGGGTGTTAATCCTTCTCAAGCAACAACCACAATCCTTGTCTGGATGAACCACAAAAGTCGCAAAATTAACCTGTGCTTAACATTCAGGTAGCTTGGTACAAAAGTAGTCAGAGTTAACTTAGAGGCAATGTGTTAAGTAAGTATGCAGCACACAAACAGTAATAAAGTGAAAACATAACACAATAAAAAATGTCACACCATTTTAAAGAGTAAAATGTTATAAATAAAATGATACCAAAATAAAAAATAGTCAATCAGTAGAACCAGAGATATGCAAGTTTCAATAGGTCAGGTTTAAGCATAGTGTCTAAAAGCACAAAGCACCACTTGCAGGTCATCTAGTCGTGCTAGACTGGGGAAAAGTCACAAGTTCAGGCTGACCTTGATGTAGCGCCGCTCGGATACATCTGCAAAAGTTACATTCTCAAAGTCTGGTATGAAGATTACAGTTTGTGGTGGGTAGACCACGAGGGGCAGGAAGAGCATCATGGAGGGTCGTCACTGTAGTGCGAGGAGCAGGTCTGTTGTTGTGGACGGTCGTCACTGTAGTCAGAAGATCCGACCGGGGGACACCAACTGTTGTTGCTGAAGCTTCGCATTGGTGGTCACCCTGGGCCGTCGCGGGCAGCCAGATATCTGCACAAATGGATTTGTTTGTGGTCGCAAAAATCCAAAAACTTGAAGAATCCTCTTTTTCTTGATCGGAGAAGCTCATCTGATGCCAGCCAAGAGTCCCGGACTAGGAGAGGTAACTCTTGAGGTCAGGAACTCACTTCAGCAGGAGCCAGCAGGCTCAGGCAGTTTCAAATGCAGGGCCAGTGCAACAGGTCATCTGGGCAATTGCATGGAGGGCTTTGGAGCTTGTGTTTCTGTAGCTCAGAACAGGAGGGAGCCACCTGACACTTGAAATCACTCTGCCTAGGATGAAGGGAGCAGGTATTCCTTCTCAAAGAGCAGGGCAGGCCTCAAGCAGCAGGGCATTCCATGCAGCAGAGCAGTCCTTCTTCTGTAGTAATCACAGGCCCAGGTGTGCACTGAAAAGTTGGTCTGAGGTTTATAAAATATATCTCTGGTGCCAGCTTTGAAGAGGGAGAAATGTCTAGATGTTCATCACATCTGGTCTGGAATTTCTTTCCTTCCCCTGCCCAAACCCCAAGGTGCCAGGTGTGACAAAAGTGAGTTGTCAAGTTCTTACTGAGTGTGCTGATGCAGCCTGTTTGAAATGTAAGTGGGGCAGGGAACAGCTCGGCCATGCTGTAAGAATGACCCATTTTGGCAACTCCTAGTCCCCCTTTGTTACCCTGTCTGGGAAGTTCACAAAGGACAGCTGCCAACTACACCTAATCATATGACCCAGGATACAGGCTTCAGGACCCAATGGTTAGGAAAATAAAATCCCAACTTTCTAAAAGTGGCATTTACAGATTGGTGACTTAAAACCTGGCTTTCCCAATTCCAATTCTTTGGAGATCTAACTTTATATTTCCACTTGTTCTAAAATAAACGTTAGCATTTTATAAATGTAATAAGGTAACCCAATTTTATACTATTGAAGAGGTAGGCTATGTATTTTCGAAAAATGAATGTAAGGGTTTTTCAGTACTACGACATTTAATTTAAAGGTACATGTCCAACTTTTTAAAAACACTGCACCCTGCCCTAGGAGACATTTAGGGCCAACCCATGAGGTTACTTATATCCAGGGGCGGCTCCTCCATTAGAGTGGAGGAGTGGCGCCCCATTGCTTTCTCGTAGTGCGAGAAGCAGAAAATGAGATAGTATTTTAAATACCATTTTATTTTCTGCTTCTCGCGCTCCGAGAACTTAGAAGGCATGGGTATGCCTGGTTGGGGGCCAGCGGGCGGGTATGCCTGGTTGGGGGCGGGTGGGCGGGCGGGTCGGGGAGGAGTGGCTTGCACCTCTCTGAGTACCCTGACTGTTTGGTCGGCCCTAGGGCTGACCAAAGCAGTCATGCGCACTCTACATTTTCTCTATGTAGGCTGCATACAGCCTATATAGAGAAAATGGCCTCCCTCCAGGTATCCAGCTGGGCGCTGTTCCTGACTCCGCACCAATCACAATGCTGTCATTGCAGCTTTGTGATTGGCTTATAGGAAGGTAGGAAACATGCCTGTTCTTGTTCGGGAGCAGGAAAACGGTGACCCGGACCAGGAGCAGAGGCGGCGTGGGACCAGGTAGGGTAAGTTTTATTTTTATTTTTCTTCAACCCCCTCCCCCCACAGTACACCCCCCCACGATAACCTCCATGTGACCCCCCTCCTCCCCGAGTATTGCGAGCCACGACTGTCTACAACATACATGCTGCCATCCTAGTAGCCATGTTATTAGTTTGCTGTTAAGCTTTGATACGTCATGTCACATTACTAGTTCATACGTTTGGTGAACAATTCATTTTGTGCTTGCTGAAATTTAGAAACGGCAATGACACATTCAGCTGGTTATGATTGTGAAAACTCGTTTGTGAATTCCCAAATACTTGAACAACTTTGCAGAGGCGAATTGCAGAGGCTACGAGATGCCTGTAGAAAGCTAGTTATTGTGAAACCATGGACTGGTGATGATCACGCAAATTCCTTACTCTGACTTGCTTGCTGATGTGCGGCCGTTAGTGCGTTCATTTCATGCTCACCACTGGTTTTTATGAGAAACGGACATATACTGCTAGGCTGTGGGACGCTAACTTATTCCGTTAATATGAGTATTCTATAAAGTGTTATGGTTCAGCATCCTTTCGACTTAGAATTTCACACTGTCATTCTATGGGTGGATTTCCTTAATGGGCAAAGTCTAAACGTGTTTTTTCCTGTGGCTTTGTTACGAGTACCTTGTACATTTTATCATTTACAATTAACTATGTCTTGGCGCACTCTTGATGGATATTTATTTAGTAGGAAACAGTTCCATGTCTCTGCATGTGATCAGATATCTGTTATGGTGGGCCTCAGCCCCATATGATGATGGATGAGTGACACAGACACATGTACATAGGGGGTAGCAACTGGCCGCGAGCACGTGCACTCTGGACCTTTTATTAGCAGGCTCACATCACTCGTGACGCCTGTGAGGGATGTGTGTGGGGATGCCAGTGTGCCCACTCCCATATGGGAGTGGCTACTAAATCGGTGCCTTTTCGAGACACTAGAACGTGTCTCGCAGGACACAATATTCCTCCAAAAATTTAATGAAAAACAAAAGCTCTTGAGTTCAACCTGTAGGGATAAAACAAAAACATAATATGCACCACAGGTTCCATCAGCTTCTCGGGTCAGGCATCCGGAAGCCAGCAGACAGGGACTGGTGACTCCAACTGTAGCAGGACGATCTCAGCGGGCCCTCATCATTTAACCCGAGTGGGTCAGGACACAAACGCTTGCTTGGAGACGTCAGCTGCGCATTGGGAACGTGCCGGTGTAAGTATGTCAATTAGTCCCAGGTGGCTTCCTTTCGCTGACATGGAGGATGGTATGTGGTGGATAACAACAGTTTATTGACTGGGTGCAAAGCAAAACCAAAGGAAATGATGGACGGAGTGTTGAACAGTGCAAGCACTCACCCCCAGTCAAGTGATCTAGGTTTAATCCATCCTCGTTCTTTAGCCCACTCTGCCACCCCAGTTCAGACATGACCATATTCAAATCAGTCTGACCCTGTGCCTCGTGGGAACTGTCCAGCCCGAACTGCCAAGCCATGTCTTCCCTGGACCGGAAACAAGCTTCCTAGGACCGGTTTCTGGCATTTCAGCCGTCTTCAGCCAGGCTTGCTTGAATCCAGTGGCAAAGTGAGCAAGGGACTCACGTCTGAGCATACCCTGTCAACTTATGGCGAACAAAGCAAAACCAAAGGAAATGATGGACGGAGTGTTGAACATTGCAAGCACTCACCCCCAGTCAACTGATCTGGATTTAATCCATCACCGTTCTTTAGCCCACTCTGCCACCCCAGTTCAGACATGGCCATATGCAAATCAGTCTGACCCTGTGCCTCATGGGAACAGTCCAGCCCGAACAGCCAAGCCATGTCTTCCCTGGACCGGAAACAAGCTTCCTAGGACCGGTTTCTGGCATTTCAGCCGTCTTCAGCCAGGCTTGCTTGAATCCAGTGGCAAAGTGAGCAAGGGACTCACGTCTGAGCATACCCTGTCAATTTATGGGGAACAAAGCAAAACCAAAGGAAATGATGGACGGAGTGTTGAACATTGCATGCACTCACCCCCAGTCAAGTGATCTGGGTTTAATCCATCACCGTTCTTTAGCCCACTCTGCCACCCCAGTTCAGACATGGTCATATGCAAATCAGTCTGACCCTGTGCCTCATGGGAACAGTCCAGCCCGAACTGCCAAGCCATGTCTTCCCTGGACCGGAAACAAGCTTCCTAGGACCGGTTTCTGGCATTTCAGCCGTCTTCAGCCAGGCTTGCTTGAATCCAGTGGCAAAGTGAGCAAGGGACTCACGTCTGAGCATACCCTGCCAACTTATGGCAAACAAAGCAAAACCAAAGGAAATGATGGACGGAGTGTTGAACATTGCAAGAACTCACCCCCAGTCACCTAATCTGGGTGTAATCCATCACCGTTCTTTAGCCCACTCTGCCACCCCAGTTCAGACATGGCCATATGCAAATCAGTCTGACCCTGTGCCTCATGGGAACAGTCCAGCCCGAACTGCCAAGCCATGTCTTCCCTGGACCGGAAACAAGCTTCCTAGGACCGTTTTCTGGCATTTCAGCCGTCTTCAGCCAGGCTTGCTTGAATCCAGTGGCAAAGTGAGCAAGGGACTCATGCCTGAGCATACCCTGTCAACTTATGGCGAACAAAGCAAAACCAAAGGAAATGATGGACGGAGTGTTGAACATTGCAAGCACTCACCCCCAGTCAACTGATCAGGATTTAATCCATCACCGTTCTTTAGCCCACTCTGCCACCCCAGTTCAGACATGGCCATATGTAAATCAGTCTGACCCTGTGCCTCATGGGAACAGTCCAGCCCGAACTGCCAAGCCATGTCTTCCCTGGACCGGAAACAAGCTTCCTAGGACCGGTTTCTGGCATTTCAGCCGTCTTCAGCCAGGCTTGCTTGAATCCAGTGGCAAAGTGAGCAAGGGACTCACGTATGAGCATACCCTGTCAATTTATGGCGAACAAAGCAAAACCAAAGGAAATGATGGACGGAGTGTTGAACATTGCAAGCACTCACCCACAGTCAACTGATCTGGGTTTAATCCATCACCGTTCTTTAGCCCACTCTGCCACCCCAGTTCAGACATGGCCATATGCAAATCAGTCTGACCCTGTGCCTCATGGGAACAGTCCAGCCCGAACTGCCAAGCCATGTCTTCCCTGGACCGGAAACAAGCTTCCTAGGACCGGTTTCTGGCATTTCAGCCGTCTTCAGCCAGGCTTGCTTGAATCCAGTGGCAAAGTGAGCAAGGGACTCACGTCTGAGCATACCCTGCCGACTTATGGCAAACAAAGCAAAACCAAAGGAAATGATGGACGGAGTGTTGAACATTGCAAGCACTCACCCCCAGTCAAGTGATCTGGGTTTAATCCATCACCGTTCTTTAGCCCACTCTGCCACCCCAGTTCAGACATGGTCATATGCAAATCAGTCTGACCCTGTGCCTCATGGGAACAGTCCAGCCCGAACTGTCAAGCCATGTCTTCCCTGGACCGGAAGCAGGCTTCCTAGGACCGGTTTCTGGCATTTCAGCCGTCTTCAGCCAGGCTTGCTTGAATCAGTGGCAAAGTGAGCAAGGGACTTATGTCTGAGCATACCCTGCCAACTTATGGCGAACAAAGCAAAACCAAAGGAAATGATGGACGGAGTGTTGAACATTGCAAGCACTCACCCCCAGTCAACTGATCTGGGTGTAATCCATCACCGTTCTTTAGCCCACTCTGCCACTCCAGTTCAGACATGGCCATATGCAAATCAGTCTGACCCTGTGCCTCATGGGAACAGTCCAGCCCGAACTGCCAAGCCATGTCTTCCCTGGACCGGAAACAAGCTTCCTAGGACCGGTTTCTGGCATTTCAGCCATCTTCAGCCAGGCTTGCTTGAATCCAGTGGCAAAGTGAGCAAGCGACTCACGTCTGAGCATACCCTGCCAACTTATGGCGAACAAAGCAAAGCCAAAGGAAATGATGGACGGAGTGTTGAACATTGCAAGCACTCACCCCCAGTCAAGTGATCTGGGTTTAAGCCATCACCGTTCTTTAGCCCACTCTGCCACCCCAGTTCAGACATGGCCATATGCAAATCAGTCTGACCCTGTGCCTCATGGGAACAGTCCAGCCCGAACTGCCAAGCCATGTCTTCCCTGGACCGGAAACAAGCTTCCTAGGACCGGTTTCTGGCATTTCATCCGTCTTCAGCCAGGCTTGCTTGAATCCAGTGGCAAAGTGAGCAAGGGACTCACGTCTGAGCATACCCTGCCAACTTACCCCCAGTCAACTGACTGGGTGCATCAGGATCATGGTGGGAGTCCATGGTGACAGTTCTCTGGATAATTTCCGGATCGCCTGAAGTCTCTACTAGGCTGTCTTGCTGTATCTGGTGACTTGCCGGTGGGGCAATGTCTCTTCCCGCTCTCCCGCCTGGGGAGGCCCTTCGTCGGGCTTGCCACGGGACTGCTGGTACGCTGCGATGGGGCTGCCTGTGTGCTAGCTGGGAGCAGCTGCAAACCACCAAGGAGCCAGTAGCCAGTTGCTCGCACAAACCTCAAGGGTGTATGGGTCTTGGTCAGGACATGCTCTCGCTGTTGTAGTTCAGGTGTAGACCAGGTTAGCAGGTAGCCTCTGAGTTTTCTTGTTGGCTAGTTTAGCAATATTGTAGGACCCCACTCCATGTGTATTCAAGATGGTGTCGATAGACGCACATGATGAGGACTGGCGTGGTAGCATTGCCAGCCATGTGGTGAATCTGGACGATGGCGGGTGACGACTTGCCTTGAGGGATTCAGGTGTCTAATCTCGAGTCGATCACCTGAGGCAGGGAGTGGCCAGGTACCTCCGTGTTCTCTGGGGAGGCACTTGCATTCATGTACTTGTGCTTCTTGGGCTGTTGGAACTTTGATGACGGAGGAGTAATGAACACGCTGAGGAACGTAGGGCTTGAGACTCGGTTCACGCAGGCTGTGCGGCTTACTCTCGGACTCCCGTTGTGCGGCTGCCAGTTCCTTCTCGGGTTATCATCCTCTTCCCTTGCTTTCCCTGTGTCAGGACTCACTCCTGTTGTAGCTTGGGTTCTCTTCATCGTCCGGCGCTGCCAATCATGACTTCCCCTTCTAACCTCTATTGGTTGTCCGAATCTTGGTGCGGACCCTCCGGTCATACTTCCACGTTTCTTGCTGAGTGCGGTGTCAGGCACATGGCACTGATGATGTAGCTGCCATTGGGCCTGGACGACAGGTGGTGATGATTAACTAGGAGAGGAGGTTTCTGGATGGACGTCGTAGCCACGTGACTGCCTCTTCTGAGTCTTCTCTTGCTTCACTGGCATTTGCGGCCAGGCGCAGGGATGCCGTTCGACTCCAACTGCCGACACTCTGGACTGGACGGTCTCACTGTGAAGCGACGGGAGCAACGCGGTTTGCGCTGGCTGCGGCTTACATGTGGTTCTCCCTTGGTGCTGTCGCCAGGGCCGTCGGTCCACCTTGGTGGGTGTCTGGTGTCTTTGGAGGTGTTCTTGGCGTGTGGTGCTACGAGTCCTTGTGCTTCTCCTCTCGTTGTCTTTGACGCTCCTGTGTTTGTCCAGCTCTTTTGGGTGACACAATTTCCACTCTTCTTCTGTTTCTCCTCCGGGTGCAGTGACATGCACCCTGTTCTAGCGAGGCCGTCGGGTCCTCTTAACTTCAATGGTCTCCGGACCATACAGGCGAACCTTTAGTCGCTCTTCTCGGCTGCATGGCGAGCAGCCACCCATCTTGGGTGCTCCTTCTTCAGGCAGCTTCTTGCACACCTACTCCGGGCGTTCCCTCTCCAGGGAATGGCTTCCATGGGCAGGGGTGAGCTATGGCGTCTTGACGCTCCTACTCCGGATGTTCCCTCTCCAGGGAATGGCTTCCATGGGCAGTGGTGAGCTGAGTCTTCTCAACACTCCTTCTCCAGGTGTTCCCTCTCCAGGGAATGGCATCCACGGGCAGTCGAGCGCTGTGGTGGCGGCGGGCCACTTGTGGTGTATGACTCACCTCTCGTCAGCCTTGGGTCACTGACGACTCCTGCTTGAGGCAGTGCAAGGGAGGACACTGTGTTGCGTTTGGCTCCTGCCGGGCTCTGTTGCTGTAGCTGCTGTGGAAATGTAGGGGATCTCCCTGCTGATTCCAACAGTGCTCCTTGTCTTTTCTTTGGAGAAGCCTCTTTCTCTCCTGGGCATTTACTCATGCTGGCGCGCTTCTGGGTGCATTTTGTCACGCACCTCGGACTGCGCATGCGTCATCTTTTCATGGAACGCCCTCTTTTGGCACCTGCTGGTCCTCTTTGCGGTGGTAATCGTTCACCGCCAGGAGTTTGTAGCGCTCTCTTCTCAATTGCTGTAGTGTTGGGCAGACACTGGTGGTGCACGCTCTGCACCAGTTTTACTTGTGTGACTGGGTAGGGACAGCTGGCTGAAAGCTTTGTGCTTCCTGAGGCTCCTTGTGGCTTAATAGTCTCACCCCTCCAATGCAACAGACATGAGTTGGTGCCCTATCAGACAGTGCTGGGGCTACTATGCAGTGTCTGCTGGTGCAGTGCATGCCCACTTTTCTCTAGTGGTGGTGTGCGTTCCCATCTTGGCGGCGTGCAGCGCTGTCCTCTTTTGCAGGGATGTTGCTTGTCCACCTGCGGCCTCTTTTCTCTGGCCAGCCTACATGCAGTGCTAAACCTTTATTCGACTTGCTTCTGTGGTGAAGTGCTGGCAGAGCTTGACACTGTGCATAGTCATTTTTCGGGTGACTGTCAGCCATCAGGCTCTCTGAGACACAGACTCTTTATGGCTGCGGTGGCTGACCATCACTGAGAGCCATACCCTGCTCTTTTGGCTAGCCCTTGCTTCTAACACCTTTCTTTTTCAGGCTTGGCTAGGGTATTGTCCTTGTAACCAGGGCTGTTGTGAGAGGCGGAGTCTCATGCTGAGGAACTCACAGGGTGCAGTCAGTGTTTGCAGGGTATTTTGTTTAGCGGGCGCAGTACCGCTAATCGGCCGCTAGATGGCAGTGTGGTGATTGGGCCCTCAGGCCCGCATGCAGATGAATGAGGGACGCAGACACAGGATGACTGGTACTGTAAACTGGCCACGAGCACGTGCGCTCGGCCCCTTTTATTGTCAGGGTCACCTGACTGGTGACGCCTGTGGTGGGTGGGTGTTCAGTGTGGGTTACAGGCACAATGGAACACTAGACTGTATCCAGCCGGATACTACAGGCAGCACAGTGTTCTTCTTTGGAATACTGTCTCAGAAAACACCGGGCGGCTGCTTGTTGTAATCCTGTATTCCGTTAATGTAGTGATTACAGCCTTACTGTCACAGGCATGAAGGGAACAAAAAAACCAGTTTATTCGTGTGAAGGCACGCTGCCTGATGGGTTTCTACTGCGGCGGTAGGCACATGTGGTGATGCAGCTCCCGTCCGCTTGCACCTTGCTGTCAACCAGCCGCACCTCAGCTTTTTCCCTCGAATGCGAATGGCGGCGGGTAGGCAGCCCGCAGGCCACAGCAGCTGATGAACACCGATGCGGGGACGGAGCAGGGCAACTGCAGCAGGGCCTCCCGGGTGAGTATTTTTTTTTATTTGTGTAGGCCGGCGGGCAGGGTCTCAGCTGCAGGTCACTGCTCCTGTTCCTTGGCGCTGGTGCAGCAGGAGGCATGGAGGCTTTGATGCCGCTGCGTTGGGCAGCTGAGGGCAGTTGTCTCTCCTTCCTGATGCACTCTTTGGTGACAACCTTTGCTAACTTCGGGCATCGCGGGGGCTGGAGACGTGAATCACGGTCTCTCCTGGTTGCCGATCACAGCATGCAGATGAGGCGCCTCACCTCCCAACCGACAAGACTGCAGGGGACGACCAGGCTGTAGAGGTGCGTGTGCCGCGGCAGCATGTTTGGCATCTGCGAAGATGAGCGCGTGGGTGATGTGTGAGTCCCACTATACTTTTCTCCCTTGGAGGCGGCAGCATCCGCTCTGGCCGGTCTCACATCTGGGCTCAGGGGTTGTAGGGCTGCTCACTACCACGCGTGGTGCTGGCTGTGCCTCACATCGAGGAGGGACCGGGACGCTCCCTTTTCTCTTCCGTTGCAGAGACGGCAGGCGGGGCAACCCATGGGTGTCTCAGGGCTGTGTGCTTTGCTGGACAGAAGCACGGCTGCCTCGGCGCGGCGCTAGCAGTGGCGCTTCCTTTCGCACCTTTTCTGTTCCCCTCACAGCTGGGCTGGCTGGTACCCCGGGTGACCTCCGTCCACCCCCACACGGCCTCGGTCGTCGTGCTGGCGATATGTCTGTGGAAGCCTTCCGACAGGCAGCACTTACCCAGGGTCTAGGACGCGACGGAGTCACAGTTCTGGCTCATTCCCCCCCTTGAAGGATGATGTCGCACCAAGCGGCAGACACGCGGAGTCAGACCCGCCTGTCACCATTGGTATGTTGGGCCTCAGGCCCACATGATGATGGATGAGTGACACAGACACTCGCGCAATAATCAGTCCACGCAAGGTACTTTTAGCGTAAAAGGCCATTTATTAGGACAGGGTTGGACAATCATAACCAAAAAATAACACAAATCCCCAACAATCCCCAACAACAACACTTCTCAATATCCCATACTATCCAAGACTCCAACTACTCCATCCCCACTTCACACCGCAACCTTCTCACTTCCATTCGCTTCCTCACTCTCTTCCAAAAACTCCACCATCATCTCCATTCGTCGTACACTGGTCTGACGTACCCCCACGTTTCCCCAGTATCCCCCTCCCCGGAAGGGTGAGTATGCCCGTCATGGACTCCTCCCCCCTCCCCAATCCGCCCCACACACACACAACCCGTCCTAAACTGGCACGCTGGTAAACGTAACATCACGCCAATTGTTCACGTGATTGTAGGGTGGGCGGGTGGCCAAAGCTCCACTAGCTAAACCCACCCTGAGGCGCTGGGGAAAGGAAGAGGAAGGACTTCCTCTTCCTCCCCCATTTAACCCCTACCTGACGACCCCACCCCTTATCCCACCCCTTCCTCCCCTGTCCTTCAACTGCGCGAAATCCCCGTGGGAAGACTAGTCCGCTGACCTCTCTTCCCCCGGGGCCCGCATCGCGCAATAATCAGTCCACGCAAGGTACTTTTAGCGTAAAAGGCCATTTATTAGGACAGGGTTGGACAATCATAACCAAAACATAACACAAATCCCCAACAATCCCCAACAACAACACTTCTCACTATCCCATACTCTCCAAGACTCCAACTACTCCATCCCCACTTCACACCGCAACCTTCTCACTTCCATTCGCTTCCTCACTCTCTTCCAAAAACTCCACCATCATCTCCATTCGTCGTACACTGGTCTGACGCACCCCCACGTTTCCCCAGTATCCCCCTCCCCGGAAGGGTGAGTATGCCCGTCATGGACTCCTCCCCCCTCCCCAATCCGCCCCACACACACACAACCCGTCCTAAACTGGCACGCTGGTAAACGTAACATCACGCCAATTGTTCACGTGTTTGTAGGGTGGGCGGGTGGCCAAAGCTCCACTAGCTAAACCCACCCTGAAGCGCTAGGGAAAGGAAGAGGAAGGACTTCCTCTTCCTCCCCCATTTAACCCCTACCTGACGACCCCACCCCTTATCCCACCCCTTCCTCCCCTGTCCTTCAACTGCGCGAAATCCCCGGGGGAAGACTAGTCCGCTGACCTCTCTTCCCCCGGGGCCCGCATCGCGCAATAATCAGTCCACGCAAGGTACTTTTAGCGTAAAAGGCCATTTATTAGGACAGGGTTGGACAATCATAACCAAAACATAACACAAATCCCCAACAATCCCCAACAACAACACTTCTCACTATCCCATACTCTCCAAGACTCCAACTACTCCATCCCCACTTCACACCGCAACCTTCTCACTTCCATTCGCTTCCTCACTCTCTTCCAAAAACTCCACCATCATCTCCATTCGTCGTACACTGGTCTGACGCACCCCCACGTTTCCCCAGTATCCCCCTCCCCGGAAGGGTGAGTATGCCCGTCATGGACTCCTCCCCCCTCCCCAATCCGCCAACCAGGGAACCCCCGGAGGGCGGTTACCTGCCCCACCCCGCACAAGTGCACCTTTCGCCCTCACCCCCTCAGACACCAGATCGACTCATTCCACAAACCACTGATAAGATCCCTCATCTCCATCATATAATAAGCGTTTCCCATGTGCGAAAGGTGCACGCCATCGTCCCTAAAAAGCAGGGGCTCCTCGAGCCGCAGACCAGGGTGCGCCAGCACCTTGATCCCACAGTCCTCACAGAAAACTCTCATCGCCCTATTCAATTTCCTGCGGGCTCGCTCCACCGCAGCGGGCTTCAATGCCCCCCTCCAAATCCTTCGAGGAATGAATTCTGTCCACACAATACAGGCGCCAGCCAGATTGCGTTTCATCGCCTCCAAGTCCCGTTGCATCAAATAAATCAATGACACCGCCGATTGCCGCACCAGATCATTCTCTCCCAGGTGGATAACGAGCAAATCCGGACACCCTTGCTGCGAGACTTTCTTCGTGAGCCAAGGCAACAGTTCCCCCCAGCACATCCCACTCCTGCCCCACCAAAACACCTCATGACTGCTGCTTCTCAGGCCCAGGTTACGCCCGTACACCTGCCTGTCAGAAAACTTAGAAGCCCAATGCACAAATGAATGTCCAACTATCCAGGTAACCGTCTTGGCTCCTGGACCCCCAACACAACCTACAAAGAAAAAGGGGAGCGTTAGAACAAGAAAGTAGCACAACACGCTCACGCAGCCGCTGCGCCCCCCCCCGCCCTATTTCCTAACGTACCGCTCGCAACAGCGCGACCGCCATCTGCCAATCTTCCTGATCTTATCCCAGGACCAACCCAGCCGCGCCGCCGCCGTCGCCGCGCCGATCCGAAAGGAATGGGTCCCATACCCAGCCGGGTCCCTGCCTAGGCGCCTCAATGCCATGCGCAACACTGCCAGCAGCTGGAACGCCGTGACCCTCTTCCCGGAGGCATGACAGAAAATCTCCCCCGCCCTCCGGCTGCTCTGCCCACAAAAACTGCTCCATTCACGCACCGGGCAAACTCCCAACTCCCCCGACTCGCTCAGCCACACCCATGTGCCTCTTCCAGCCTGATCAGTCTTGGACCGCCCCAGCCATATCCCCAGGCGCACCCCATCCAGACGAACATCCTCAAACCTCATCCCCAGCGCCCCCCTACCCCCCAACAATTCCGAAACCCGGAAGGCCCCAAAGAACATCCACGTCATGCATAAACGAAACAAAGCCAACTCGGCCATGTCGTAACAAAGAGAACCTAACTCCGCCAGTATTTCCACCAGCAACTCAAAAGTAATCGCCTCGCGCACAGGCGCCCCCCCTGCCCTCCCCGCTCCCTGCTCCAGCCCTTCAGCATCCTGCTCAGCAACTCACTTCTGGCTGGATCGAAACCCAAATAAATCATCCCATAGAAAGAAATCCCCGCTAATTTCCCTGCAATCGTCACCGACGACAGTCCCCTGTCCATGCAGTGCAACACATACCGCATCACACCTTCCTCACACTCCCGTTGGGACATCCGCCACGTATCCTGTGACCAACCCAAGTACACACCCAACTCCATCCATGCCAACCGGTACGTCCGCCGCGTGGACTCAGCAACAGACTTCTCCACCAGATTCACCACTCTCACTCCCCCCAGCTCCAGATACCCTCCGGCACCTTGGTCTTGACAAATTCCGCTCCGGGCGCCAACCTTCGGAAACGCTGCCACTGCGAACGAGACAATGCATCCGCAATGTCATTGCTAGCGCCCGGCACATGTTTCGCGCGAAACAGCACATTGAAACGCAAGCACAGCAGCATGAAACTTCGCAGCAAGCGCAGCACCCGCAGGCCCCTCGCCCTCTGATGGTTCACCAAGTCCACCACCGTCCGGTTGTCCACATGAAAAAGCACCGACCTGTTCCGGAATTCCTGCCCCCACACCTGCAGCGCCACCAACAGCGGAAAGAACTCCAAAAACGCAATACTCCTGCCCTGTGTCAACCAGTGCGCCAGCCACTGCTCCGCACACCACCGACCGTCCCAGAACACACCAAAGCCGCGCGCCCCAGCCGCATCCGCAAAAATCTGCACCTGCCATACCATGTTGTCATCCGCGAAATCCAAGGAGACCCCATTGAAGTCACTCAAGAACCCCTGCCACACTCGCAGATCCGCACGGACACCCACAGAAATCCACACCCGGTGGTGAGGCAACACCGCCCCGGACATGGCCAGCCCCAGTCGCCTGCAAAACGTCCTGCCCGCCCGCACCACGCGACACGCAAAGTTCAGCAAGCCCAACAACCGCTGGACGGACCTCAAATCAATCTTCCGCTGCAAAACAACCTGGCCCAAACATTCCTGCATCTCTTCCGCCTTGTGCTGGGGAAGGCGCGCCATCCACTCCACCGAGTCCAACTCGATCCCCAGAAACGCCAGACAACAACTGGGCCCAGCCGTCTTCTCCGGCGCCAAAGGCACCCCAAACTCCCCAGCCATCCTCTGAAAGTGCCGCAAAGCCTCCCCGTACTCCCCCGACCGTCCACGGCCGACGAACAAAAAATCATCCAAGTAGTGGGACACCAGCCGGTGCCCCGCCCTGTCAGTGAAGGCCCATTGCAAGAAAGAACTGAAAGTCTCGAACAGAGTGCAGGAGACCGCACACCCCATGGGCAAAACCTTGTCCACAAAGATGGCCCCCCCGAACTGCATCCCCAGCAACGGAAAGTCCGCCGGGTGAATGGGCAGGAGGCGGAACGCCGACTTGATGTCGCACTTAGCCAGTTCCGCCCCCCGCCCACACCTCCTCACCAACCCAATCGCATCGTCCACCGACGCATACAGCACCCGAGAATCCTCCTCCGCGATGAAATCATTCACAGACCACCCCTCAGGCCACGACAAATGGTGAATCAAACGAAACTCCCCTGGTTCCTTTTTGGAACCACCCCCAAGGGGGATATGATGAGTTCAGGCAGCGGCCACGTGTCAAACGGGCCGGCAATTCGACCTTCCAGTACCTCCTTACACAATTTAGCCTCAACCACCCCCGGCAACTCCTTCGCCGACCTCACATTCTCCGCCCATCTGCTCTCCCGCGGCCCCTGGTACCCCACTCAGAACCCTTCAGTGAATCCCCAGTACAGTTTCAACGCCGCTTCCCGATCGGGGTAGCGGGAGAGCCAAGGACCCATGGCCTCCACACTAACTGGCGTAGGAGCCCTTTGGCCCAGCCTGTCCCCTGCCCTTGGTGACCCGCCACTGTTCGGAGGGAGTGGCCAATGTGAAGCATTGCGTGACCGGGTGCCGGCCTCCGCACTTAGAACACTCATGTTTAAACCTGCATGGGTGTCGGGTGCAAAACCCCTTGTTGAAATTCCAACAGGCCCCTGTGTTGGCTCCCCCACTCTTAGCAGGCTGTCCTGCTGCGCCTGCAGCGGCAGCCTGCCCACCCGCACCTCCGGCTCCAATGGATCCCCCTCCCACCCCCCCCGAGGCGGGACGTGACTGAAAAGGCCGATAGGCCACCGGAAGCCCACTAGCCGTGTGCGTGGACGCGGAGGACTGCGTGGAAGACATCCACTGCACCCACAACTCCTGGTCTACCTCTCCCCAGGGCTTGTCAGGATTGACGCTGATCCGAGCCCGAAATTCCTCATCGTAACTGAGCCAGGCGAAACCCCCAAAGTGCATTTGCGCTTTACGTATGATATCCATGTATTTGAATAACGCAATCGCCCGATCCTGATGCTTCTCACAATAGATGCTTGCATAAATCAAGAACGCCGACGTCCAATTCTCCATATTCACCGGCACCCGCGGTCGTCGCGTCAACTCCCACTCCTCCTCCTTAGACCCCTCTTTCGCCTGAATTTCCCGGTGCAACAGTTTGAAAACGTCCACATACTCATGTTTCCAAATCCTGCCCCTCGTCTTTTCGGACAAATGCGACCCCAATGGCATCGCCGAACCCATATAAGGCAATTTCTTCTTATGCTTGTCTCCCCCTTCCTTCTCCCCCTCCTTCTCTCCCTCCTTGTCCGTCTGAACACCGGCTCCCACGAGCCGCTTCTCATCCCCCTCCGGGGCCGCCGCCTTAGCCGGCACCTTCGGCTGCGCCGTCTCTCCCGCCACCCTCACCGACCCATCACCCACCCCCACAGACCTGCAGGACTTCCGGCGCCCCAAACCGGCACCCCCATCCCACACCCCCCACCATGCGCTCTCACCTGTCAGAGTGCGTGACACCTCCTGCGCCCGTCCGCCGAGACCCGGGGCTGACACCTTTGCCACTGGCGTCTTGCTGCAGCTGGCTTTGTTGGCCTGTAAAACACCAAACTTCCGCGTTGTCTCCGTCCCCTTCACCTCACGCACTTCACCTTCCTCCAACTCCTCACTCTCCGACTCGTAGTCCAGCTCTTTGTCCAAGACATGCTCACCGGGCTCCATTCGCACCTCACGCACCACTCGCTTCACACCTTTGCCTTCTTCTCCCTGCACAAACTCATACTCCGGCGCCGATGATGCCCGCTCCCTTGATGGAGGGCAGGCCGCCGCGGACCCCCCTACTGCTTCGACCCGGCATCTGGAGGCTGTCATGCGCCCCGCCGGCCCACCCCGGCCTCTACCAGCAAGCTGCACTGGTTTGGATCCCCCCCCCCGGGACCGACATAGTCCGAGGGGGCCCCAGCGCCACCAGGTCTCTGAGACGTCAAGTCTGTCCCTGCCTCATCAACCCATACCCATCGCCCGCGCCCCCCCGCCGGCCCCACGCCCCCCCGCGCGCCGCCACCCGGCCCACCGCCCGCTCCCGCCCCGGGGGCACCCCCTCCCTGGCCGCGCACATCTCGTCCCACCGGCGCTCCGTCTCCTCAATCATCCGGCGCTGTTCCCGTATCCGCTCCTCCAAAGACATCTCCGCCCACCGGTCTTCCCACCGAACCTCCGCACCCGCCACCCGCGGCCCGCGGCCATGCCCCGCACCCCCTGAGGGGCCGGGAGTCCCCCGCCCCGTCCCGCGCCCCCCCACCCCTTTAGCCGGGCCCTTGCCTTTTACCCCCCGCCCTTCCCCTTGCCACTACCTGATGCGTCCTGCGACTGGTCCCCCCACCCACCACCCTCACCCCCAGCCGACTCGCTCCCAGATAGATACAGGGCGAAGTCCTCACCCACCGGCTCCTCACATTCCCCCTCCTGGTCACTGTCCTCGCTGTAATCCATCAGGCACGATCCCCCCCCACTACCAGCCGGCCCCGGCGCCCCCTGGTACTGCCGCGCCCCCCCCTCAAGCGCCCCCACAGCACCCCCAGCCCCTCCCGCATCATAAAGTACATCCCCCCCGCCCCCTCCCCTCAGACACCACCTCCACAGACCCCAGCACCGGGAGGCTCATACGCCAGTCACCGGGTTTCCCCACAGGCCCCCGCCTTCTTGCTCCCCCCCCCCCACGCGCCCGCCGCGTGTTTCTTGGGAGGCGGTTCCTCCAGACAGGCTGCTACGGCCGCCGCCACCCCCGCGGACGCCGAACGCGGTGTCCTCGCCATCCCCACCCACGCCTGATCCAGCACCCCCGGCCGCAGTAAATCGGACCTCCCAGCGCGTCCCAACAGCTGCAGAGCCGCGCGCACCGCCGCGTCGTCAGGCACCTGGCCCCCACCCCCTTCCATCGCCGCACAAGCTCCGCCGCACACACCAACCTGCCCCCGCCGACTCCCCCGCCGCACACAGGCCGCCCACCATCGCCTGACGAGGCCGCCTCAACCGCCGCTCCACACACCACCACAACCGCGCCCCCGCTCACCGTTCCTCCCTCGCTGATGCGTCCGCCAAACCGCCACTTTCAAATCTCACCAGCCGTTACTGCTTATATCTATTAAAAAGGAAGGATTAGGCTTGGCAAAATGTTTATTTTGCCAAGTCGAAATGGCAGTTTAAAACTGCCAACAGGTTCCAATGGCAGGCCTGAGACACATTTTAAAGGACTACTCGAGAGGATGCCACAATAAGTAATGTAGGTCTGCTAGTAGCATTTAATTTACAGCCTCTGAGTACATGTAGTACCATGCTATAAGCTTATAAGTAAAATAAAGTGCCAATTGAGTGAAAGCCAATCTTTACCATGTTTAAAGGAGAAAGCACAATCAATTTAGCACTGGTTAGCAGTGCACAGAGTCCTCAAAGCCAACAAAAAAGGTTAGTGAAACAGGAGGGGTGAAGGCAAAATGTTGGGGGTGACACTGCAGAGAGGGCAAAGTCCATCAATATATAAAAAAAGGTTTTATTTTCTCTTTCTGTAATATGGGTGTTGTTTACCACATCAAGTATACAAGCATTTAATGACTCTCCTCTTGGACCAGCCAGGTATTGTTTCTACACTGAAACACGGTGCACTATTGCATTCCTATTTAGCTATTTGAAGATTCAGTGAAATAATATATAAACATGAAAAAACTCTAGCCAAATGATTACCTGAGCTTATTTACTTTGGATGCATTGACTCTTTTCTTAAAAAAGTTAGTTAATCTTGATCACGTTTTCTGTTCTTTCTCTTCCAGTTTTCCGCAGCGCAAATCTACTTGAAATGTTGTGCGAATAAAATAGTTCCGTGTGAAGTAACAACTTTTGCAAAATTGCCAGTCAGTGAGACATCAGTGCATTGTCAACTATGATTTTCCTTAGAGTGTTTGCACTGTCCGTGCTTTGGAAAGGTGAGTGTGCAGCATCAATTTTAAAAAACACACGAAGTAAATCTTATTTTGTATTAGATTTATTTTGCTTGCATGGAAATGTTCTCTTTCTCAAGTGCCTTTTTTGTTGAAGACGTGTTATTATTTTATTCAGAAATATTACTGGCGTGACTAACACGAAGTAGCTGTTGCGTCAATGTTTTAAAAGTGTTTGGATAACAGTGTTCTAACAAGACACAAATCTGCCGGAGCTATATAGTTGAACAGCTATGGTAAATGTGTGCTGGTAAAATTTCTGCTTGGTGAAGCATGATGATGAATTTGTTTCTGCCGATGGTAGAGTAATGGTTGCCTTTACAATTGTGCGCGCGCCAAATTCGCGTAATAACGGCGAAATTCCACATAATTACGCGAGATGCGCCCCCGTCATTTTGTAAAAGAGTGCAGATGCGGTACAGATACTTCTTACTAATATATGATGCCAATATGCAAACTGTTGCATGTGCATATGAAACAGTTCATATCGCATGAGCATTGCGTAGATCCTCGGTGCACACCACAAATCTGTTTTTAAGTGCACCCGCCAGATATCACTAGAAAGAAAAACAAGCATTTGCAATGCAATAGGTCTCGAATTTGTTGCAGTTGGAGCTACTGGCATTGTAAATGGCAGTGTTTTTATCAATGTTTTTGTTTGCAGTGGAGTGATTATTTAAAAATTACACACTATACCATATTATAAGCTATTCTAGCAACTGTACAGTAAAGTATGGCTATTTTAACGTAAAGGAGTGTGAATGGATGAATAAAAATACAAAACAGGATCTAAAAATTTACGATGGAATGTATAGCAGGGGACAGGGACTACTGATCACAACAAATGTACTTGAAGTGATTAGGGTATCATATGCAATAAAAAAATCGGTAGTACGGGGTGTCAGCGATGCTTGTGCAAATGTTGTTCAGCTGGTGAAGTGGTCAGCTCTGTTTGCAGATGCAAAGTGGTGAAAGGTGAAGTATTCAGCTCTGTTTGCAGGCACAAAGGGATGAATGGTGAAGTGGTCACTCTCTTCAGCGGTGAACATGCTCTTTACTGTTGCTCATGGGCATCAAGAGACTGCCAGGTCTAAGGCATTCCAGAGACCTTATATGATGGCTGGGGTTTGTAAATGAACCTACATTAAACACCACTAAGAGATGAAGCGATTTCTGCAACATCACATGATTTTTCTCCAAAATGTGTTTTTTCAGTTTTACTTTTTGGATTCCTGGGATGCTCTGGCATAAGATTCCCGGTTCCACCATGATTCATTTGGTACAGTAAATAAACACAATAACCAAAAATACTCTCAAACTGCAGTTTAACGGAGACGTGGTTTTCTGTGTAACAGACAAACGCCTGACCATGGTCCCAGCAGGGGCATATGCCACCTAATCTAGAGACACTTCTCTCACAGGAGTTGTGCCAACTCACCTGTAGCCAAAGCTGGTCACAGGAAAATGGGATGGAGAGTAAGGGGGGTACAGGGAGAGAGAGAAAGGGGGCAGAGGGAGAGAGAAATGGGGCATGGAGAGAAATGGCGGACCGAGAGAGAACGGGGGAAGGGAGGCTGGAAGGGTGAAAACGAAAGGGAGAGAGGGCACTAGTGAGGGGGGTACCGGAAGGGGAAGGAGGTGGACAGGTGATATGCATTTTAAAAAGCAGGTCTTTGGCAGTAGGTGATGACTGCTGGCAAGGACCAACACCCGAAAGGAGGTTTGACATCCGAGCCCCCACTATTATAATGTGAAACTATCATGCAACTACAATATCACAAAAAGGTGCTAGTTTTCCAAAGACACATGACCCACTTGATGTACACACTACAAGATTTTTATAAGTCCCAAGAACATAAAGACAAATTCATCTGGCACATTGGAAAAAAATTATACTTTCAAATAGCCCTCCGTATTAAATTTGCTCCATTTCTACACTCGGTTAACAGATATAACTACTACCCAATCAGTGGTATTCAATTGATCCACCTCGGAAGAATGAAGGCTGAGGCAGGCTTGCCAGGAGTGTAACCTCTGCCCCTTACAAGTGTACGTCTCACTGAGCCCTTCTGCCGGCATTGTGTTGGACAGCTGGTTACAATTCGATCAGTTGAGCCCCTTATGTGTAGCCTTTAAACAGAAACACAGCAAAGCCCGCTTTTGTATTCGCCAGATAACTAGGAAAGCCAGCTATACACGAGGCATGAGCAGCAACCGGAGTCACAGAGGTAGAGAGACCAGCCTTGGCTCCGCCGGTTATGAATAACTTAATATCCACGTACCTACCAAACATGAATGTGTCCTTCTATAATGGATGTGGTATACATGTAAAGTGCTCCAATACCTACGGATTGAGTTTGCGCTAAATAAAAAAAACTAAAAAATAAATACAAACACCTAACAGATCTGTTCCAGGTCAGGCAGCGGAGTCATAGTTCGCCCGACCCTTGTGAAGACAGAGCAGCCGTCCCTGAAAATCAGCAGGGCAAGGGCGAGGATGTGGTCCGTCGGCTAAACTGCCGACTTTGGTGCTGGAAACCAGAGTTTGAGCCCCGAGGTCGCATCAACATCCTGTGATTCTGGGCAAATCACTTAATCTCCCCGTGCCTGAATGTGTAATGTAAATACGGTGCTCGTGTAAAGCGCTCCAATAAACTTCAGGTCGAGTTCGTGCTATATATATATGCAAAAAAAAACAAGTGCAAAGGCAAGTAACAGTACAAGGACATGTCGCCAGCTAGTCACATGCACTCATAACCACACCTACAGGCGACGCAACAGCACAGTGAACCCATCCGCCCAACACCGGACATTTTGCAACTTGCTTTTATATGGTGTACGCATAATTATACATTTGCCACACTTGCCTCATACCATCATCTCCTGCATATTTTTCCTTTTCTCGCATAATTTAGCCAACCCTGCCAGTTATACTATGATAAAGTAAACAAACTAAACAGTTCACAGAACTTACCCCAGTAAAACAAGCGTCTTCAAATAGGTCGTGTCTCCAATGAATGTCGCTGATTCGCCTTCTTTGAAAATGTTCAGTGCTGCACGTTTAAATAGAGCATTGGATGCACAAAGGATATCACTAATAGCACTAAGTAGACAAAGTAATTGCTAAAAATGTCCTAAAACATGCCGCCCTAATTATCGCTTGCCATGAAGCTTTTATGACTAATGAAGGCGTGGCGGTGGCGCCAGTAATACGCCTGCTCCCGATCACAACACAGAAAGTGAGAATTATCACAGCATGAGACCCCACAGTAATCATTAGCACAGCATGTCGACAGGCGCCCCAGGCTGCTGGAGCACTCAACTATAATTAATGCGCAGCACGTCTTCCGGAGACGAGCACTCAACTGGAATTAACGCGCACAAGCTGTTCCACTGTGAAGAGCGTTCACAGACCAGAATCGGCTCGTGCCCAGACCAGAATCGGCGCAGCACGTCTTCCGGAGACGAGCACTCAACTTGAATTAACGCGCACAAGCTGTTCCACTGTGAAGCACGTTCACAGACCAGAATCGGCTCGTGCCCAGACCAGAATCGGCTCGTGCCCAGGTCTGTCTCCCTTGGGAGTAAACACGGCAACAATAGTAGTCTCGTTGGCGGCAGCGCTTCGCGCTGCAACGCCAGTGAGTCCTAAAAAACAATGGGTGCAATGCTTGAAATAATATCAGCCACTGGTTTTACTCTTGACCTTATTTGGTATTATCAGTGTTGCGCAGCTGGAGCCCTATGGCACAGTGAGCAAGAGACCCATGTCTGGGCATAGCTGTTGCATGCAGGTTGCCTGACTGACAAAAACTAAAGAACAATTAATTGTTTAGAAGATAAGAAATAAGATTGCAATTTATTTTAAACTCTGTAAAGGGACATCCACCAAAACCAGATCATTAAGAGTGCAGGAGAATACACAATCAATGCAGCCATCAAAAGAAGCAAGAATCGGTTTCAGAGACTCAAGCAATGGAGCAACCAACCTCCTGCCGCACCCACTTATTCCTCACTTCACATAAAAGTGCAATGCCATCAACAAAAAAATACAGAAGATCCAACAGCACATCAATGGAACAAAGCCTGAATAATGTTTACACCCACCCCTTTCAATAGAATTCAGCAATGGCCAGCCTTCAGTTCCATAGTTCTAGGTCTTGCTGACAAACTCAACTCCCTCAAAACCATTCCTCATTAAGATGATGATCAAGCACTCCCCTGAGGTGCTTTCTTACAGCTATGTACATTTGCCAATGCCGCCTTAACAGTTAGTAGATAGGCCAGATCTACCCTTACCTAAAGAAACCTGCAATACATCTGGTTATGTTATATTAAATGTACTTATGTTATGTAAAGATAATTTGTAAAGCGCACGGCTGCCTCAGCAACGGGGCGTCCCAGCGCTAATTTCAAAGAAGAGGACCACGCACAAACACAGGGTTAAACAGAAAATAGCCAGGTCTTCACGGCCCTCCTGGAGAACCAGTGGTTCTGAATACCCCTAATGGAAAGAGGTAGTGCGTTCCAAAGGGCAGGGGCTTTGGTACAAAAGGAGCGACCTCCTGCTCTCGGTTTTTAAATGAGGGACACAGGCTTGATAGAGTTTAGCTGAGCGCAATGCCCGCAAATGTACATATGGATGGAGCAGATTGGATAAAATTGGAGGGCCTTGAGAGGTAAGAATTTTTTAAGTGATGCATAGCTCTTGAAGAGAATTCTCTTATCTACAAGGAGTCAGTGCAGCCTAAGGACAAAGAAGCAGAGCAGAAATTCGGAAGGGCAAATAAAAGCAGTGCTACAGCATTTTGGGCTATCTGGAGTCTCTTGGGGGTATATTATCAAGAATCAGCGTTAAGATTATCGCCGCTTTAGCGGCAGAAAACTGCCGCTAAAGCGGCGATAATGGGCTTGATAATATGCCGCAGAGAATTCCAATAGAAGCCTATGTTGACACCAGAACATGGGCTTCTATGGGAATTCGCAAGGGCATATTATCAAGCACATTATCACCGCTTTAGCGGCAGTTTTCTCCCGCTAAAGCGGCGATAATCTTAACGCTGTTTCTTGATAATATGCCTCTTGGTTATTGCCTTATTGGATCCCAGATACAGCACATTGCAATAGTCCAGCCTAGAGAGTATAATGGACTGAACGATTATCTGGTGGGTATGAGGGTCGAAAAATCCAAGAATGGGTTTTAAGCCTCGAAGGAGTCCGAAACAGACGCCTACCTCCAAATTTACCTAAGTAGCAAAAGTCAGGGCTCTGTCGACCCAGACACCCAGGTTTTTAACCTCCGTTTTGGGCTGGTGAGGTGGTTCTAGAGATGGAGGCCATCGGAGATTGTCCCGTAGGTGCATATCTCTCCCTAAGAGAAGACTTTCAGATTTGCTCTAGGTTAGCTGTAGGCAATTGGTCACCATCCACTCCACAATGGCCACCATGTCATCTTGGAATTTAACTAGCTTTTGTGTAGAATTGGTGGAGAAGGAGATCACAAGCTGTGTGCATTTGGCTTAGGGTACCAGTGTGATCCCCCAAGTTTTAGCCACCTGAGCTAATGGATGAATGTAGATATTAAACAGGGTTGGGCTCAACGTGGAGCCCTTATTAAGTGCACAATGGCCCGGAGGCATCTTGGCGCTGACTCCAGAGTGCAAAAAGGAATCGGATAGATAATCTTTATTAAAAGTCTTGCGAGATTTCCTGAAAGCAAGAAGGATGGTAGAGGATTTGATAGGGAGAGGAAGACTGTTCCAGGCATTGGAAGCGTTTAGCAAGAAGCTGCGGCCACCCCAACGTACACGAATACATTTAGGGATGATCACGAGTTTGGCATTAGCTGATCTTAGTTGTCTATTGGGAGTGTACCACCTGAGGCTGTTTTTCAGAAAAGTGAGGCCCTCATCATATAGGGCTTTAAAGACAATAAAGAGAGCCTTAAACATAACTCTGTGTCTGATAGGTAGCCAGCAAAGCCTTTTCAAGTGTTTAGACAGAGATTGGACAGAGATTGATATTTTGGTATGCTGAGTAGGAAATGCGCTGCCGCCTGTGAAGCTGGTTAAGGACCGACTTATGTGCATTCAGGTAAAAAGCGCTGCAGTATTGCAGTATGGAAACTACTATAGAATAATCTTTTTTATCAGTTTGAGTGCATAGAAGACTTTGGAGGAGACTGCGTTGACCAGATCTGTGCATAAGAGTTTGTCATTCATAATGATTCCCAGATTGCGGGTCTTATCAAATGGTGATGGAGGAGTACCCAGTTCCTGGGGCCATCATGCGTGGTCCAGAAAGAGGTCTGTGCACCAAAGAGAAGGACCCCTGTCTACTCAAGTTTAGCCTAAGACAGTTTTCAGACATCCAATTGCTGACTGCCCGCATGCAGGTACAGAAGCGCGTACTCAAATCAGGTGCATCACTACCAAGAGAGATAACGATTTGAGTATCGTCAGAATAAGATGTGAGGGCAAATCATAAAGAGTTAATGCGATCCGTTAATGGAGTGATGGAAATATTGAAAAGCATGTGGCTAAGTGAGGATCTCTATGGGGCCCAACAAAGAAGGGAGAAAGCTAGGGATACAAAGCTGTCCAGACGAGCCGCTTGTTCACAAGATTTTAGAAATTATCTGAGTAGGTCCCAGGCCGAACATTTGACACCAATCTCATTGAGGCGGGACAACAATTTGTTGTGGTGGACTGTGTCAAAAGCCGCCAACAGATCCAGAAGGATCAAAGCAGCTTTGTTGTCAGCACCCAGGGCAGATCTAATATCTTCACTGACCTTGATTAGGGCTGTTTCCGTACTGTGATCTGCATGGAAACCAAAATGAGTGGGATCAGGAAGATTATAGGATTGGATGAATTCAGTTAGTTGAGAATTCCTCACCTTCTCAATGATCTTGGCCGGGAGAGGAAGACATGATATTGGACAATAGTTGTTAGGGTCAGATGGATTCAGAGAAGGTTTCTTGAGTAGAGGACAGACGAAAGCTTTCTTCCACCCATCTGTGAAAAAGCAATGTAAAAACATCAATTGCAAGATGTCAGTTAGTACCGGGGCCACGGTGTCGGTGATTATTCATTATATTTAATAAGGTATCTAGCATTGAGAAGCACACATAAAAGTTGGGATTTGTGAGCAGAATGAGCGGCCTGAATGGTGGCTAGAGCAACTAGTGGGTCCTGAGTATGGACCAGCATTTTAAGTGAAAAATGACAGATGGGGCATGTGACAGTGGCTTTGGGTAGAAGATTAGTGATTGTTAGACCTGGCATCCTTGCTGTGGGTTTCCCCTGTATTTTTGCCTTTGCCTCCTGTGTTTTTACTGTGTGTTGGACTTCGTTTTTCCTGGTCTAGATGCTTTGGGCACTTTGCTACTGCTGTTCAGTGCTAACGTTCAAGTGCTCCCTCTGGAAATTGTTGTCATTGATTGGATATCTATAATTGGCATATTTGATTTACTAGTCAGTCCCTAGTACAGTGCAGTGTGGGTGCCCAGGGCCTGTAAACCAAATACTGCTAGAGGCCTGCAGCACTGATTGTGCCACCCATATGATCAGCCTGTAAATGTAACTCAGACCTGCCACTGCAGTGTCTTTGTGCAGTCTGGTACTGCCACGTTGACCTGGCAAGTGCACCCACTTGCCAGGCCCTAACCGTCCCTTTTCTTGCCTGTGTTTCACCCCTAAGGTAGGCCCAAGTTACCCCTATGGGCTGGGTGGAGTATATGTGAAAGGTAGGACATGCCCTGATGTGTGTAACATGTCCTGACAGTGAACTAAAGTGAATTTCGTTTTTCACTAGTGAAAGGATATCTGTCCCATAGGCTATCTGTCCCATATGATAGAATGGGAGTTCATTTATAACATCTCATAAATATTTATTTATTTATTTATAAATATAACTTCCCATTGGGACAAGATGGAAAGGTGAAGTGTAGTATGCCTGAACTCAGAATATAAAGATGTATCTTTTATTGAGGATGATTCTTACTCTGTGTTTGAAAATACCACTTTTAGAAAGTAGGTATTTTCTTTCTTAACCATCCTGTGTGCCTTTGCTAGGTTGTGTATTGACTGTCTGGTTTTGGAGTGACAGGGGCGAGGGATGTGCATTCACTGTAGACAGCCACTGGGGTGTTAAGGTGTGTCCTGCCTTTCCTGGATGAGTCAGGGCTGGGTTGAATGGGCCTGGTCTGCATTTAGAGTAGGGGGAGGAGATTTCCTTTCACCTGAATGGGCCTGGTCTGCCTTACACAATGCTGTCTCCACCTGTTGCCGGGCAGCTGCACCAGAGAGGACAGAACTGGTTTTGGATGGGTTAAGTGCTTCTCTGCCACCAGAGAACAATGGATTTTGTGATATAACATGTGGGGCTCAGACCCCAGACTTTTAGATTAGTTACGGAATTTAAGGGGAACATTTGCTAAGGAGAAGAGCTGGAGAAACTGAGAAGTATTGCACTTTGCTGTGTGCTGTCTGGGGTTGGCCTGAAGTGGCTGTTTCTGCCAAGGAAAGGACAAGGACTTTGCTGTGTGCTGTGTCCCCTGCTTGAGGAAGATCTCCAAGGGCTTGAAGTAGGGCTTGTTTCCTGGTTTGAAGTCCCAGAGATACAAAGACTTCACCCCCAACTCCCCTGAAATTTCTTGCTGGGAGATCTGACCTGTCAAGAGGTGCCTGTTGCTCTTCTGGGCCTTTGGAGGTTATTCCTGCTGTTGGGAGCTGGAAAAGTAACGCAACGACAAGAAGTGCGACGCATCTGCACCTGTTTGCGACTCATCGCCGAAGAAACCGACGCATCGCCTGCCTGCAGCTAGAGAAAGTGCTGTATGCCGCATCAAGTGCACTGATCTACGAAGTCTGATATCACCACACCGAATCCGATGCAGGCCCTGCTGTGCTGCTGCAAGAACCAACGCATCGTGGGACTGCGGCTGAAGAAACCAACGCTGCATCGAGTACCGACGCATCCCCGATCCTCATGCATCGAACCGGTGTGCCAAGTCTACAAGGACACCGGGGCCACAGTAAGAAACAGACGCATCACCTCCCCGCGCAGTAAGAAACTGACTCATCACCTTCTGGCGCACTAAGGAACTGACGCATCTACTCCCCTGGAGTAAGGAACCAACGCATCATCTTCTCTGCGCATAAGGAACTGACGCATCACCTTCCCTGTGGCTGTTCTTGCTTATGAATGAATGAAAAATGTATTGTTTAGTTAATAAAAACATACAATTAAAACACCATTATGCAATTCTTCTTACATTTCATACATTATTAAGACCACATAATAAAAAGATACTTACAGCAATTTATAAAACCAAGTATATATAAAAGCATCCTCATTGTCCACAGTTAAGCTGTTTCTTCTCCACTATTTCTATAAACTTCAGAAGTCTGCCCGTAAATTGGAAACTTTCTCCTTTTAAACTGGCTATGACTGCTTGTCGGCATGTTCGTATCAATTGACTATTAATGTCCGACCTTAGCAGCCTCCTACGTTCCTTTATTAGTGCAGGGCAGCTACAGATGATATGGCAAATATCTTCCCTCTTGTAATTAAAGAGACGACACAACCTCTCACTACTCATCAATTTCCATGTAGGAGCATCTCCAAGAAATTGGCTATTTCCAAATCGGAGCTTCATAAGCTTCAGCTTTGCCCTTTGGCTATTTGAGTCTCCTAAATAGTTCTGAGGTTTTAACATACCATATGAAGCAATAACTGTCCATGCATGGGATCTCTTTGCCAGTGCTGCTTTATCCCATAAAGATGACAATTTTTCGCTGAACCCATTTCTGACTTTATTAAAAGCCACCTGTGAAAGAGGTAAGGCCCATAGTTGTTCCGCCTTGAACGTATCTATCGCCAGTTTAAAATATTCATGTGCCTGCTTATGTTTATTATCGCATATTGCCTCCCAGACCACTGTCATAAGCGAGGATTTATTATCCCTTCTAATTTTATGGCAGAATTTTAAATATGCTCCTAAGCTGTTTAGGTTCTGTCGTTTAAGTCCGAACTCAAGTCGTATTTGTGCTGGTAAAGTATGTCGCGGAAGACTAAACAGGCGTTGGTAGGTCCGTGTCACTAGCTTATCTATGGTGTTATCAGCACGTCCTCGTAAGGTCTCTACTCCATATGCGAGAGTTGGCACATGTTTAACTGATATAATTTGTAATAGTTGGTTAAGGGGAAGCCCTTTTAAGTTATTCTGGAGTATGGAAAATGCGGCAGTTAATGAGTTATTTCCTCTCTGTAGGGCAGCGCACTGGTTTTTACCCATGCTCCTAGCATCTATTATAACACCCAGATATCTGTATTCAGTGACCAATTCTAAAACAGTACCTTCCATTCTCAATTTTGGTCTTACAGCCGACCCCCTAGTCATCAGCATGTTTTTTTTTTTTTAAAGTTAATCATTAGGCCATGAGTGGAGGCGTACTTTGCACTTTTACTAATTAATCTCTGCAGTCCCACCTTGGTGTAACTTATTAAAACAATATCATCTGCATAAAGTAAATGTGAAACATTAAAACCTGCTACAGTCGGTGAGTGAGAATTAATTTCACTAACCTTGATGAAATCCCAGCTAAATACAAGTTAAATAAGGTTGAGGCCAAAACACACCCCTGCTTCAGCCCGTCCCTTATCACCATTTTTGTTTACAAAACTGTGCCTTGGCCCAACCTTACTCTCGTCCAAGTATGAGTATATAACAATTGTATCGCTCTCAACAAACTCGGTGAGATTCCCATTTTCGTTAGTTTGTTCCAAAGAATATTTCTATGCACAGTGTCGAAAGCTGAGCTAAAATCAATAAAACATAAATGAAGGTTCATCTTATGTCTTCTGGCTATTTCCATTATAAGAACTAGCATTTGAATATTAATAATCGTCCCCATGCCTTTAATAAACCCTGTTTGATTTTTTGGGAGTAAATTACTGGCAGCAACCCAAGCCGTAAGTTCTGTTAGCAGACGCTTAGCAAAATACTTTGCTTCTCAATCCATTAAAGCTATGAGTCTATAGTTAGCAGGGTCCGAAGCTTGACCAGTTTTGTAAATCGGAGCCAAAATTGAACCCCCCTCCATTTGTCTGGGACTTCTTCCTCCATTAAAACATGATTGAATAAGTTTGACAAGTTCTTTGCCCAATATTGTGAATTTTCTTTAAATAGGGCTTGAGGAAGGCCATTTGGCCCTGGTGCACTACTCCGTCTGCTAGAACGTATAATTTTTTCCACTGTTGTCTGCTGGATCATTAGCTGGGCATTTTTCCTTACATTATCGTAGTCCCTTGTATTTTCTCTTGAATTTACTTCTGTTGGCTTTATTATATTTCTGGTGTAACCTGTCATTGATCCTAAATGCTTCTCCCAGACTTCTTCCGATATATTTGTAGTCAGTTGTTGTTGTTTCCTAGCATTGGCTTGATTGACCAGTCTCCAAAATTCACGTGCATCTTTACGTTTTGCTGCATAATTGATTTTACTCCAGAACAGATCAAGCTCGGTTTTTGTTTGTATCCATACTTCATTTTTATAGAGTGACCTCGGTTTTGGTAATATCTTACTCCTGACATTGGAGGATGGTTGATTTCTTAGGACCCTTAGCGCATTGTTCAATTTCCTTTTCGCTATCTTAAGTTAAACAGCCATTTTTTGGGGAAAAGATGTAGCTGTTGTTACCATGCCTTTTGAACGCATAGCATTTTTCCTCACTAAATTAGTTATGAACTGCTCCCAGAGGGTCAATGGATTTTGATCTATTCTATTTAACTCTGCCTCCCACTGGACTCTTGCTTGCTGTTCTATCTTTTGTATATTATTTACTGTCCAGTTTATCCTTCTATATGTCAGACCAATAGGTTCCCCTAACTCAGGGGCGCTTGGTGCGTGTCGGGTAATGTGGAGTTTGAGGCTGATCATTTGTGGTTGGTGATCACTTTCCAGTTGATTTCCCAGGTTATAGCTTATTATTGATTGGTATAATGGAAGAGTCACTAAAGTGTGATCAATAATAGCTTTGGATTGTGCCGTAAAATTGGTCGCCTGAGCTGGAATGTCCGGATCCACTCGGCCATTCAAAGCTCGAAGGCCGTGATGCTCAAGGTTTCTCACCGTTTCTTTACCCATTTTGTATGATGGTTGCATAGTTACCTCTGTTGCCGGGATGTGCCAGATTTGATCAATCACCTCCAATATTTGATCCCTAGGTGCCCCGTGGAAAAATTCATATTAAAATCCCCTGTCAAGATGATCCAAGGAACTGGATTCATCATACTTAGTGTTATTAATAGACTCAGTATTATCTCTATTGTTTCTTTTTTTTTTGCTACCAAGAGGATGTATGTATACATTTATTATCATCAAAGAAGGAGTCTTCTTTCCTGTGCTAACTGGCCAGACCTTAATTGCTTGAATGTTTGAATGGTCAATTTCCACTTCTTAGATCTTTATTTTTAAAGCCACTGTAACATATAAGGCCAAACCTCCTATTGCTCGCCCCTTCAATTTTGTTTTAATTGCTGATATCCTGGTAACTTAATTTCCTCCTGTGCCCATGTTTCTTGAAAGAGGATTATCTAATATCTTCCAATGTATGTTAGGAATTCATGGTTGTCCACCTTTGCTGCCAAACCCTCTATATTCCATGAGCAGGTGTCTCCTTTATTTCTATTGTCAACAAGACGGTTTATATCCTGTCAGTATCTTACACCTTTGTCTGTCCTGACATTCAAGGCTCTCGGTAGCCAATACCAGTCCGACTTCTTGCTTATGATTTTGACGCTTCCAAGGTACTTTGTGTTGAAAGTGTTGCATCTACAATTTGCTATGGTCAGAACTGTTTCTACCTTTTAAAAGTCATATTTTGATTACTGTATTGTGGATTTTTGTCATTTTGGTCTTGTTTGGTTTGGCTAATGATTACTTATTTTTCTAAACAGGTGTGGTGTCAATTTGTAATGTTTTCACTGTATTACTGTATGTGTGCACAAATACTTTACACACTGCCTCTGAGATAAGCCTGTCTGCTCGTGCCAAGCTACCACGGGGTGAGCAGGGGTTATTTTAGAAGTGTATCCCCCTTACCCTGACTAGGAAGAAGGGTCCCTATTTGGACAACGGTGCAAACCATTGCCAACTAGTGACTCTCATTTCTAACAGCAATAATGAGGCCATGGGGGTGCAGCACTTACCAGTAGAATTCAGTGCCAGTAGTGAGTTCCTGGAATAACTGGTCCGTGTGTTCAAGGCTGATCTAAAGTGGACAGGGGGACTGGCGCTCGGCGCAGTCTGGGTGCAGATAGGCTTGCCTTTGCTGCACTTGTAGCTGTGCGAACACGGTATTGGAAGGTTTAAATGGCCTGTCATGGGTTGGAGGCATGCCCAGGATGTGACTTAATGCACTCTGCAACACAAAGCCAGGAAACAGGTGGGGAAAATGTTACCGTAACGGGGTCTAACAACTCCAGAATTCATCTGAAGGTTCCCCTGCGGGTGTTCTCTACTAGTAAATAAAATCAAGGTTAAAATAATAGAGGGAAAACTTAAATCATAAAATAAAATACATTGGGCAACAGCCCGACTCGAACTGGAGTTTGCACAACACAAACAGTAGGGAGCCAGGCATCTCCTGAAAAAATGGCTGTCACCAGTCACCTACCACCTGCTATTCATCTGCATGATCATTGAAAAAGCAGCCTATTTTCAATTCCAAGACCACTTCAATGCTAACCATATTCTGAAACCTATCTGTCAGGCTTCAGATCATTACACATCATAACCAATGCCCTCTTTACCACAAATGAGGGTGACCCCTTCCTCCTAATATTGGTGGACCTCTCAGCTGCCTATGACACAATTAACTATCCAACCCTCATATGTACCCTGGAGTCTTGAATGGGATTCGCCTATTTTCCTCCTGCCTTTCTAACCAGCACCAGTTTTTTAGGTCGAGCCAAGTGACAGCTCGCATGCGCTGCTAGCTCTGCGAGACTGTTGCAGTAGAGTATGGGAGTGAAGCCAACCCCCAACGCTCTGCCCATATTTTTCATTGGCTTTTGTCATTGTCTTTCGTAAATGCTGCCTTTGGATTCGTTAATAGGCTTGTTAATCCCTCCTTAGTATGGCCTTGTCTTAATTTGTAACCTCTCATGGCTACTGGCTCCTTTACTTCGGTTGTTGCAGGGGTCCTTTTATTTAATCTGTAAGCACTATTTACTTTATTTAGTTTCCCATACTGCAGGTTGGACATGCGCTGCTTCAGCTGAAACCGCTTGTGTTTTTTTAAGCAGCAGGGCCGCCCCCGTTACACCGTTGCCCGCTTTCAATCACTTTTAACCAGGCAATGTCTTGTGTCTGTTTCAACCCCCTGTTAGATTTGGGTGTCTCTAGTTGGCATAGGTAGGTACCTGTGACAAATAGGGACTCTTGCGTCTAGTCAGGGTAAGGGGGTACACTCCTAAAATAACCCCTGCTCACCCCCTTGGTAGCTTGGCACGAGCAGACAGGCTTATCTCAGAGGCAGTGTGTGAAGCATTTGTGAACACATACAGTAATCAAGTGACAACACTACAGATGGACAACACACAAGTTTTATATAAAAAAAAGTATTCTTTATATAGATTTAACACAAGACCATAAACGACAAAATTTCACAATACTGTTACTTTAAAATGGTAGAATTTAGCTTAGTTCTCTTAAGATGGTAAATGCGACACTCAGAGTTCAATGTACCTTAAGATGCGACATGCAGGGCAATGAAAGTGTTGCAAGGATGGTGATGCGTTGAAGATACGGTGCAAATAAACAAAGATGGTGCTTTCTTCTTGATGCAACACGCTTCCCAGTAATGCGGCGGCACCTGATGCGACGCCGATGCTCTTCTCCAGGGATGCGAGATGCTTTACACGATGTGAGCCACAACAGGCCCTGCAACACGCTTCCAAATGATGCGGCGGCATCTGCTGCGGCGTCGATCCTCTCCCCTGGTGATGCAAGCTGCTTCCAAAATGATGCGAGCCGTGACAGGCCGTGCGACACACTTCCTGGTGATGCGGCGGCGTCTGCTGCGACGTCGATTCTCTTCTGCGGCGATGAGCCGTGACAGGCCCTGCGACACGCTTCTCGGAGATGCGGCGGTGTCTGATGCGACGTCGATCTTCATCTCCTGCGGTGATCCTCGACAGGCCCTGCGACATGCTACCCAGAGATGCGGCAGCGTCTGCTGCGATGTCGATCCTCTTCTCCTGGCGATGCGAGGCGCTTCGTTGGACCTGTGATGACTCAGCGATTCTTCTGCGACACACTTCCCGGTGATGCGGCGGCATCCGCTGCAACGTCGATCCTCTTCTCCGGTGATGCGAGGCGCTTCGTGTTGTGAAGCGGCAGCAGCATTTCGGCGACGCGCTTCTTGTTCTTGAGTCGCGCTTCCAACCCCTTGCGACGCGCAAGTCCTCCAAAAGTCCAGCACAACTGCAGGCGCTTCAAAAGAACTCTTGGGGAGCTGGTGGGTGAAGTCTGTTGGCCCTGAGACTTCAGCAGGAGGCAAGCTTGTTTCCAAACCCTTGGAGATCCTTCACAAGTTGAATAAAGTGCACACAAAGGCATTTCTCCTTTCTTTGGCAGTCAGGGAACCACTGCAGGCCAATCCCTCAAGCAGCACTTCAGCTTAGGGAAAGTCTCTCCTCAGTTTCTTCTGGTTCCACTCCACAGCAAAGGTTTCTTCTTGTTTCCCACAGTGATCTAAAGTTCTGGGGTTTGGGTCCCAATATTTATACCCAGTTTATCTTTGTTCTTTGAAAGCAGATAGGCCTTTGCCTAGTCCAAACCAGTTCTAGTCAGTCCTGGAGCACTTTGTTGACAAGACTCCTTCTTTCCGTTCAGAGTGCAGGGTTGAGACATCAGATACACCACAGGAGGTGGAGCCAGCATTGTGGAGGGAAGGCACAGCCCTATTCAGGTCCCAGGTGCAACTCCTCCCACTTATCTAGATGCAGGTCTCTCTATTCAGCCCTGTGCTGTCTCACCCTGTCTCCTGAAATCCCCCAGCCCCTGTCACTCAAACTCCAGACAAGGAATACACAGCCTAGCAGAGGCAGGTTTGGATGGTTAGACAAGAAAATACCTACTTTCTAAAAGTGGTATTTTCAAACACAGAATGTTAAAACCAACTTCTCTAAAAGATGTATTTTATCATTCTGAGTTCAGGCATACTAAACTCGAATTTCTATCATGTTCCCTGAGTCAGTTAGGATTATAATAATCAAACTGCCCATTCTGGCCTATGGAGAACAGGTAGCCTTGCAATAGTGAAAACGAAAATGGCTGTAATTCACTATTAGAACATGCCACACACACCAGGGTATGTCCTACCTTATACTTACAATGCACCCTGCCCTTGGGCCTACCATAGGGGTGTCTGATATGAAGAAAAGGGAAGGTTTAGGGACTGGCAAGTGGGTGCACTTGCCAAGTCAGTATGACAGTACCAGACTGCACGTAGGCTCTGCAATGGCAGGCCTTAGACACACTTTTACAGGCTGCTTCTGTGGGTGGCACAACCAGTGCTGCAAGCCCACCAGCAGCATTTGAATTTACAAGCCCTGGGCACTCCTGGTGCACTGTACTAGGGTCTGACAAGTAAACCAAATCAGCCAATCATGGAATCACTAATCCATACATCAATTTACAATAGGGAGCACTTGCACTGTGGCACTGGACAGCAGTGGCAAAGTGCCCAAAGCATCTAACACCAGCAAAAACACATGAGGCAACAGCAAAAATGTAAGGGAGACCCACGCCAAGGTGCCAGGTCTAACACACCCCAATGTAAAATGGATTTAGCAATGATTAGCGAATTAAGTCATGTGAATTCCAGGTAGCATATAATCCTGTGCTAATGGGCTGAAGCTGACAACTGCACATCTGTGTTACATGTCATCTGCACTAAGCCACCTGAAGGGTTGTTTTCAAAAGCCTGTTTAACAACAACAACACCACCAATAACACCACCACCAATACCACCACTACCAATATCACCAATACCAACACCACCACCAAAAATACCACCACCACCAATACCACCACCAATAACACCACTACCAATACCACCACCACCTCCAATACCATCACCACAAATTCCACCACCACCAATCCAATACCACCACTACCAATACCAATACAACTGCCAATACCACCACCAACAATACAACCAATACCACCACCAATACCACCACCACCACCAATACCAACACCACCACCACCAATACGACCACCAATACCACCACCAATACCACCACCACCAATACCACAACCACCACCAATACAACCTTCAACACCAATACCACCAACACCACCACCAATATCACCACCAATACCACACCACAATGCCACTGCCAACAATACCACCATCAATACCAATACCACCACTACAAATACCACCACCAATACCTGTACCACCACCAATTCCACCACCACCACCACCAATACTAATACCACCACCACCTCCAATACCAATACCACCACATCCACCAATACCACCACCTCCTATACTACCGCCAATACCACCACCACCAATACCACCACCACCAATACCACTAATACCTTCACCAATACCATCACCCCCAGTACCACCACCAGTACAACAACCACCAATACCACCACCACCAATACCACCACCACCAATACCAATATCACCCCCACCAATACCACCACCACCAATACCACCACCAATACCAAGACCACCACCAATACCTATACCACCACCACCACCAATACCACCACCAATACCAACACCAACAATATCACCACCGTTACCACCAATACCACCAACAATACCACCACAACCAATACCAATACTACAACCAATACCACCATCATGAAATAATATCACCATGACCAATACTACTACCAATACCACCAGCACCAATACCACCACTTTTACCACCAACACCACCAATACAACCACCAATACCACCACCACCAATACCACCACCACCACCACTACCAATATCACCACCACCACCAGTACCACCACCAATACCACCACCCCCACCAATACCTCCAATACCACCCACACCAATACCACCAATAACACCAATACCACCAATATCAGTACCACCACCAATACCAGTACCACCACCACGAATACCAATACAACCATTACCACCACCACCACCACCAATACCACCACCACGGACACCACCAATACCAATAGCACCACCAATAACACCACCACATCCAATATCACCACCACCTATACAAATACCACCACCACTAATACCACCACTGTTACCACCACCACCAATACCACCACCACCACCACTACAAATATCACCCCCAACACCACCACCACCAATTCAATACCACCACCACCACCAATACCACCACCAATACCGCCAATAACACCACCAATACAAGTACAACCATCAATAACAGTACGACCACCAATACCACCACCACCAATACCACCAATGCTACCACCACCAATACCACCACCACCAATACCAGCACCACCAATAGCAGCACCACCAATATCACCACCACCACCAATACCGCCACCACCAATACCACCACCACTAATTCAATACCACCACCACCACCAATACCAATAAAACTGCCAATACCAATACCACCACCACCAATCCCTCCAATACCACTACCAACACCACTGATACCACCACCAATACCAATACCAAGACCACCAATACTACCACCACCAATACCACCAACACCACCAATACCACCACCACCAATGCCACCACTACAACCACCACCACCAGTACCATCACCACCAATACCACCACCACCAATACCACCACCATCAATACCATCACAAATACCACCAATACCACCACTACCAATACCACCACCACCAATACGACCACCACCACCAATACCACCACCAATACTACCACCACTAATACCACCACCACCAATACCATCACAAATACCTCCACCACCAATACCACCACCACCACCACCAATACTACCACCACCAATACCACCACCACCAATACCACCACTACCAACACCACCACCAATACCAGCAATATCACCATCACCAATACAAATACCACCACCAATACTACCACCAGCAACAATACCAACACCAATACTACCACCACCACCAATACCACTACCAATACCCCCACCAATACCATCACCAATACCACCACCTCCAATACCACCAGCACCAACAACAATACCACCACCCATACCATCACCACCAATTCCACCAGCACCAATTCCACCACCACCAATACCACCACGTCCAATACCACCACCAATACCAATACCACCACCAATACCAACACCACCAATACCATCTCCTCTACCAATATTCCCACCACCAATACCGCCAATACCAACACTACCAATATCACCATCAATACGCCCAATACCACCACCACTACCACCAATACCACCACCACCAATACAACCACCACCACCAATACCACCAATACCACCATAACCAATACCAGTACCACCGCTGTTGCGACCACCACCAATAACAATACTGTCACCAATGCCACCAATACCACCACCACCAATACCACCAATGCCACCACCACTGTAACCAATATGACCACCACCAATACCACCAATACCACTAATACCACCACCACCAATAACACCACCAATGCCACCACCACCAATTCCACCAATACCAGCACCACCAATAGGAACACCACCAATACCAATACCACCACCAATATTTCCACCACCAATACGCCCAATACCACCACCACTACCACCAATACCACCACCACCACCAATACCAACACCAACAATATCACCACCGTTACCACCAATACCACCAACAATACCACCACAACCAATACCAATACTACAACCAATACCACCATCATGAAATATTATCACCATGACCAATACTACTACCAATACCACCACCACCAATACCACCACTTTTACCACCACTACCACCAATACAACCACCAATACCACCACCACCAATACCACCACCACCACCACTACCAATATCACCACCACCACCAGTACCACCACCAATACCACCACCACCACCAATACCACCAATACCACCCCCACCAATACCACCAATAACACCAATACCACCAATATCAGTACCACCACCAATACCAGTACCACCACCACTAATACCAATACAACCATTACCACCACCAATACCACCACCACGGATACCACCAATACCAATAGCACCACCAATAACACCATCACATCCAATATCACCACCACCAATACAAATACCACCACCACTAATACCACCACTGTTACCACCACCACCAATACCACCACCACCACTACCAATATCACCCCCAACATCACCACCACCAATTCAATACCACCACCACCACCAATACCACCACCACCGATACCGCCAATAACACCACCAATACAAGTACAACCATCAATAACAGTACGGCCACCAATACCACCACCACCAATACCACCAATGCTACCACCACCAATACCACCACCACCAATACCAGCACCACCAATATCACCCCCACCACCAATACCGCCACCACCAATACCACCACCACTAATTCAATACCACCACCACTACCAATACCAATACAACTGCCAATACCAATACCACCACCACCAATCCCTCCAATACCACTACCAACACCACTGATACCACCACCAATACCAATACCACCACCACCAATACTACCACCACCAATACCACCAACACCAATACCACCACCACCAATGCCACCACTACAACCACCACCACCAGTACCACCACCACCAATACCACCACCACCAATACCACCACCATCAATACCTTCACAAATACCACCAACACCACCACTACCAATACCACCACCACCAATACGACCACCACCACCAATACCACCACCACCACCAATACTACCACCACTAATACCACCACCACCAATACCATCACAAATACCTCCACCACCAATACCACCACCACCACCACCACCAATACTACCACCACCAATACCACCACCACCAATACCAGCACCACCAATACCACCACTACCCCCACCACCACCAATACCAGCAATATCACCATCACCAATACCAATACCACCACCAATACTACCACCAGCAACAATACCACCACCAATATTACCACCACCACCAATACCACTACCAATACCCACACCAATACCCACACCAATACCACCACCTCCAATACCACCAGCACCAACAACAATACCACCACCCATACCATCACCACCAATTCCACCACCACCAATACCACCACATCCAATACCACCACCAATACCAATACCACCACCAATACCAATACCACCACCAATACCACCACCACCAATACCATCCCCTCTGCCAATATTCCCACCACCAATACCGCCAATACCAACACTACCAATACCACCATCAATATGCCCAATACCACCACCACTACCACCAATACCACCACCACCAATACCACCAATACCACCACAACCAATACCAGTGCCACCGCTGATACCACCACCACCAATAACAATACTGTCACGAATGCCACCAATACCACCACCACCAATACCACCAATGCCACCACCACTGCAACCAATATGACCACCACCAATACCACCAATACCACTAATACCACCATCACCAATAACACCACCAATACCACCAATGCCACCACCACCAATTCCTCCAATACCAGCACCACCAATATGAACACCACCAATACCAATACCACCACCACCACCAATATTCCCACCACCAATACGCCCAATACCACCACCACTACCACCAACACCACCACCACCACCAATACCAATACAACCACCAATACCATTACCACCACCACCAATACCACCAATACCACTTCCACCACCGATACCAACACCAATACCACCGCCACCAGTGCCAATACCACCACCAATACCACCACCTACACCAACAGCACCAATACCACCACCACCAATGTCACCTCTACCAACACCACCACCAAAACTGCCACCACCAATAACAGCACCAATACCACCACCACCACCACCAATAGCACCACTACCAATACCACCACCAATACTACCACCACCAATACTATCACCACCAATACCACTACCACCAATACCACCACCAACACCATCAATACCATCACCACCAATGCCACCACCACCAATACCACCACCACCACCAATTCCACTACCACCAATACCACCACCAATGCTCCCACCACCAATACAACCACAACCACCAATACCACCACCACCAATACCACCAATACCACCATCACCACCACTACCACCACCAATACCAGCACCACCTCCAATACCACCACTACCAATACCACCAACACCACCAACACCACCAATGCCACCAATACCACCACCACCAGTACCACCACCACCAATAACACCACCACCGATACCACCACCACCAATACCACCACCACCAATACCATCACAAATACCACCAATACCACCACCACCATCAATACCGCCACCACCACCACCAATACTACCACCACCAATACCAACATTGCCACCAGCACCAATACCACCAATACTACCAATACCACCACCACCAATACCACCATCACCAATATCACAACCACCACCAATACCACTATCACCAATACCACCACCACCAATACCACCATCACCGCCAATACCACCACCACCAATGACAGTAGCACCACAACCACCAATACCACCACCACCACCAATACCAGCACCACCAATACCACTAATACCACCACCACCACAATACCACCACCAATACCACCACCACCACCAATACCACCACCTCCAATGCCACCACCCATACCATCACCACCAATTCCACCACCACCAAGACCAATACCACCACCTCCAATACCACCACCAATACAAATACCACCACCAGTACCACCACCACCAATACCACCACCAATATTCACACCACCAATACTCCCAATACCACCACCAATACTACCCTCAATACCCTCAATACCACCACCACTGATACCACCAATACCACCACCACCAATACCACAACAACCACCAATACTACTATCACCAATACCACCACCAATACCACCACCGCCAATACCACAACCACCAATGCCAGTAGCACCACAACCACCAATACCACCACCAATACCAGCATCACCAATACCACCACCAATACTACCACCAGCAACAATACCACCACCAATACTACCACCACCAATACCACCAATGCCACCACCACTGCAACCAATATGACCACCACCAATACCACTAATACCACCACCACCAATACCACCAATGCCACCACCACCAATTCCACCAATACCAGCACCACCAATAGGAACACCACCAATACCACCACCAATACCAATACCACCACCACCAATATTCCCACCACCAATATGCCCAATACCACCACCACTACCACCAATACCACCACCACCACCAATACCAATACAACCACCAATACCATTACCACCACCACCAATACCACCAATACCACTTCCACCACCGATACCAACACCAATACCACCGCCACCAGTGCCAATACCACCACCTACACCAACAACCCCAATACCACCACCACCAATGCCACCTCTACCAACACCACCACCAAAACTGCCACCACCAATAACAGCCCCAATATCACCACCACCAATAGCACCACTACCAATACCACCACCAATACTACCACCACCAATACTACCACCACCAATACCACTACCACCAATACTACCACCAATACCACTACCACCAATACCACCACCAACACCATCAATACCACCACCACCAATGCCACCACCACCAATACCACCACCACCACCAATTCCACTACCACCACCACAAATACCACCACCAACACCAATACCATCAATACCACCACCAATGCTCCCACCACCAATACCACCACAACCACCAATACCACCACCACCAATACCACCATCACCACCACTACCACCACCAATACCAGCATCACCTCCAATACCACCACTACCAATACCACCAACACCACCAACACCACCACTACCAATGCCACCAATACCACCACCACCAGTACCACCACCACCAATACCACCACCACCAATACCACCACCGACACTAATACCACCACCACCAATACCATCACCAATCCAATACCACCACCAATACCAATACAACCACCAATACCACAACCACCAATACCACTACCACCACCCATACCACCACCCATACCACCGCCACCAGTACCAATACCACCACCACTACCACCAATACCAGCACCACCCCCAATACCACCACTACCAATACCACCACCACCACCACTGTCACCAATACCACCACCACCAGTACCACCACCACCAATAACACCACCACCAATACCACCACCACCAATACCACCACCACCACTAATACTACCACCACCAATACCATCACAAATACCACCAATACCACCACCATCAATACCACCACCACCACCACCACCAATACCACCACAACCAATATCACAACCACCACCTGTCATGCCCCACTGTCCTGCCCCAAGACGTTTCTAGTATTTAAGGAGCATAGGTGCACACGAACGCCGCTTAGCGTTTTTGCTCCTAGCCCCATTTCCGTCTTCGTTGCTGTTGCCTGACTTCCGTTTTTGTGTTTCCTGCTTCCGTTGGCGTCTTTTCAGTAGTTGACAGTGTCTGTTAGCCGCTGTTTCCTAGTATTCCCTGACCGGGTGCTCCGCCCCGCGGCCGGCTCTGTTCCCGCTGCCGGGCTGGGCACTGCTTTTGATCTCTGTGTACAGTCGGGAGACGTTTGAGCCCGTTTGAAGCTATTTGAGCTCCCCTGCTAATTCTTCCCATATTTCCCTGCCCTGGTGCTCCGCCCCGTGGCCGGAATTATTTCCCGCTGCCGGGCCGGGCACTGCTTGTATGCTCTACGTATTGGCGGAGGTTGTTCCCCACCTTCCCTGTGACGACTTTGTCTTATCATTCGCTTGGGGTACTTGCGTGGACCACAGTGCAGGAAAGGCTCATTGCTCCAGAATCACGGTAACAGCGCAGTGCGCTGCCTTCTTACACATATTGTTATTTATATTGACTTTGGGGGTACTTAGTCTGTTTTAATCCCTTGACAGTTTATGACCATACCCACAAGAAGAACAGCACGGTTCTCGCTCTTTGAGAACCTAGGGTGGATTACGATCCTGTGTTTCTCATAGTCCTCCTGGAGAATGGCGGGGTGAGTCTCATGCATCTATAGCATATACTTTACTAATTAGTGGAGTCTATTATCTAACCTTTTTTTTCTTCTATTGTATAGGAAACTAGGGATTAAACCTAATTCGCCACCCCCTATACTACTAGATGTGATCTATAGTCTTGGTAGGTGCTATTAAGGTGTGTTAATAGTACAATTGGGTTGTATGGTGAAGACAACAAATAACACAGTCTTTTCTTACAGCTGGGTATTGCCTCAACTGTCCCTGACGTGGTGCCATCAACACAACCGGATTTTACCCCCGCCTTTCCTTGTTTTGTTTCCCTGTTTTCTCCTGACGTGCCATCTGATACTCTAGAGTCTGATAGAGTCGGAGGGCCGTAGGGGAAGACTGAGGACTCCTCTCCAAGTTCCTGACGCTCCTGTGGAAATATCCTGGCAGCCATAACACCACCAATACCACTATCACCAATACCACCACCAACAATACCACCACCACCACCACCGCCAATACCACACCACCAATGCCATTAGCACCACAACCACCAATACCACCACCACCAATACCAGCACCACCAATACCACCACCACCACAATACCACCACCAATACCACCACCACCACCAATACCATCACCACCAATGCCACCACCCATACCATCACCACCAATTCCACCACCACCAATACCAATACTACCACCTCCAATACCACCACCAATACCAATACCACCACCAATACCACCACCACCAAAACCACCACCAATATTCACACCACCAATACTCCCAATACCACCACCACTACCACCAATACCACCACCACCAATACTACCCTCAATACCACCACCACTGATACCACCAATACCACCACCACCAATACCACAACAACCACCAATACTACTATCACCAATACCACCACCACCAATACCACCACCACCGCCAATACCACCACCACCAATGCCAGTAGCACCACAACCACCAATACCACCACCAATACCAGCATCACCAATACCACCACCACAATACCACCACCAATACCACCCCACCAATGCCACCACCCATACCATCACCACCAATTCCACCACCACCAATACCGCCACCTCCAATACCACCACCAATACCAATACCACCACCACCACCAATATTCCCACCACCAATACGCCCAATACCACCACCACTACCACCAATACCACCACCACCACCAATACTACCCTCAATATCACCGATACCAACACCACTGATACCACCAATACCACCACCAATACCAGTACCAACACCTCCAATACCACCGCTGATACCACCACCACTAATACCAATACTGTCACCAATGCCACCACCACCGCAACCAATATGGCCACCACCAATACCACCACCACCACCAATGCCACCAATACCAGCACCACCAATACCACCACCACCACCAATACTGCCACCACCAATACCACCACCACCAATACCACCACCACCAATACCATCACCAATCCAATACCACCACCAATACCAATACAACCACCAATACCAGCACCACAAATACCACCACCACCACAATACCACCACCAATACCACCACCACCAATACCATCACCACCAATGCCACCACCCATACCATCACCACCATTTCCACCACCACCAATACCAATACCACCACCTCCAATACCACCACCAATATGAATACCACCACCAATACCACCACCACCAATACCACCACCAATATTCACACCACCAATACTCCCAATACCACCACCACTACCACCACTACCACCACCACCAATACTACCCTCAATACCACCACCACTGATACCACCAATACCACCACCACCAATACCACAACAACCACCAATACTACTATCACCAATACCACCACCACCACCAATACCACCACCACCACCAATACCACAACAACCACCAATACTACTATCACCAATACCACCACCACCACCAATACCACCACCACCGCCAATACCACCACCACCAATGCCAGTAGCACCACAACCACCAATACCACCACCAATACCAGCATCACCAATACCACCACCACAATACCACCACCAATACCACCCCACCAATGCCACCACCCATACCATCACCACCAATTCCACCATCACCAATACCACCACCTCCAATACCACCACCAATACCAATACCACCACCACCGCCAATACCACCACCACCAATGCCAGTAGCACCACAACCACCAATACCACCACCAATACCAGCATCACCAATACCACCACCACAATACCACCACCAATACCACCCCACCAATGCCACCACCCATACCATCACCACCAATTCCACCACCACCAATGCCAGTAGCACCACAACCACCAATACCACCACCAATACCAGCATCACCAATACCACCACCACAATACCACCACCAATACCACCCCACCAATGCCACCACCCATACCATCACCACCAATTCCACCACCACCAATACCACCACCTCCAATACCACCACCAATACCAATACCACCACCACCGCCAATACCACCACCACCAATGCCAGTAGCACCACAACCACCAATACCACCACCAATACCAGCATCACCAATACCACCACCACAATACCACCACCAATACCACCCCACCAATGCCAGCATCACCAATACCACCACCACAATACCACCACCAATACCACCCCACCAATGCCACCACCCATACCATCACCACCAATTCCACCACCACCAATACCGCCACCTCCAATACCACCACCAATACCAATACCACCACCACCACCAATATTCCCACCACCAATACGCCCAATACCACCACCACTACCACCAATACCACCACCACCACCAATACTACCCTCAATATCACCGATACCAACACCACTGATACCACCAATACCACCACCAATACCAGTACCAACACCTCCAATACCACCGCTGATACCACCACCACTAATACCAATACTGTCACCAATGCCACCACCACCGCAACCAATATGGCCACCACCAATACCACCACCACCACCAATGCCACCAATACCAGCACCACCAATACCACCACCACCACCAATACTGCCACCACCAATACCACCACCACCAATACCACCACCACCAATACCATCACCAATCCAATACCACCACCAATACCAATACAACCACCAATACCAGCACCACAAATACCACCACCACCACAATACCACCACCAATACCACCACCACCAATACCATCACCACCAATGCCACCACCCATACCATCACCACCATTTCCACCACCACCAATACCAATACCACCACCTCCAATACCACCACCAATATGAATACCACCACCAATACCACCACCACCAATACCACCACCAATATTCACACCACCAATACTCCCAATACCACCACCACTACCACCACTACCACCACCACCAATACTACCCTCAATACCACCACCACTGATACCACCAATACCACCACCACCAATACCACAACAACCACCAATACTACTATCACCAATACCACCACCACCACCAATACCACCACCACCACCAATACCACAACAACCACCAATACTACTATCACCAATACCACCACCACCACCAATACCACCACCACCGCCAATACCACCACCACCAATGCCAGTAGCACCACAACCACCAATACCACCACCAATACCAGCATCACCAATACCACCACCACAATACCACCACCAATACCACCCCACCAATGCCACCACCCATACCATCACCACCAATTCCACCATCACCAATACCACCACCTCCAATACCACCACCAATACCAATACCACCACCACCGCCAATACCACCACCACCAATGCCAGTAGCACCACAACCACCAATACCACCACCAATACCAGCATCACCAATACCACCACCACAATACCACCACCAATACCACCCCACCAATGCCACCACCCATACCATCACCACCAATTCCACCACCACCAATGCCAGTAGCACCACAACCACCAATACCACCACCAATACCAGCATCACCAATACCACCACCACAATACCACCACCAATACCACCCCACCAATGCCACCACCCATACCATCACCACCAATTCCACCACCACCAATACCACCACCTCCAATACCACCACCAATACCAATACCACCACCACCGCCAATACCACCACCACCAATGCCAGTAGCACCACAACCACCAATACCACCACCAATACCAGCATCACCAATACCACCACCACAATACCACCACCAATACCACCCCACCAATGCCACCACCCATACCATCACCACCAATTCCACCACCACCAATACCACCACCTCCAATACCACCACCAATACCAATACCACCACCACCACCAATATTCCCAACACCAATACGCCCAATACCACCACCACTACCACCAATACCACCACCACCACCAATACTACCCTCAAAATCACCGATACCAACACCACTGATACCACCGATACCACCACCAATACCAGTACCAACACCTCCAATACCACCGCTGATACCACCACCACTAATACCAATACTGTCACCAATGCCACCAATGCCACCACCACCGCAACCAATATGACCACCACTAATACCACCACCACCACCAATGCCACCAATACCAGCACCACCAATACCACCACCACCACCAATACTGCCACCACCAATACCACCACCACCAATACCACCACCACCAATACCATCACCAATCCAATACTACCACCAATACCAATACAACCACCAATACCACAACCACCAATACCACTACCACCACCCATACCACCACCCATACCACCGCCACCAGTACCAATACCACCACCAATACCACTACCACCAATACCACCACCACCACCAATACCACCACCACCAATACCACCAATACCACCACCACCAATGCCACCTCTACCACCACCGCTACCACCAATACTGCCACCACCAATACCAGCACGAATACCACCACCATCATTACAAACAACAATACCACCACCAATACCACCTCCACCACCACCAATACTACCACCACCAATACTATCAATACCATCACAAATACCACCAATACCACCACCACCAATACCACCACCACCAATACTACCACCAGTACCAATACCACCACCACCAATACCACCACCAATACCACCACCACTAATACCACCACTATAAATACCACCACCACCAACAATGCCACCACCACCGATACCACTACAACCAATATCCCCACCACCAATACCACCACCAATACAACCACCAATACCACCACCACCAATGCCAGTACCACCACCACCAATACTACCACCACCACCAATACCAGCACAACCACCAATATCACCACCACCAATACCACTGATAATGCCACTACCACCAATACAACCACCATCAGTACCACCACCAGCAATACCACCACTACCACCACCACCAATACCACCACCACCACCACCGATACCACCACCAATACTACCACTACCAATGCCACCACCCCCACCAATACCACCACCAACATAATATCATCACCAATACCACCACCAATGCCACCACCACCAATACCACCTCCGGCAATACCACAACCACCAATACCACCACCACCACAAATACCACCACCCTAATATCCCACCACCAATACCACCACCACCAATACCACAACTACCAATACCCCCACCAATACCACAATACCACCACAATTAACACCAATACCACCACCACCAATACCATCACCAATACCACCATCATCATTACCACCAACACCACCACCACTAATACCATTACAACACCACCAATACCAATACCACCACTGATTCCACCACCACCAATACCATCACCAATACCACCACCACCAATACCACCAATGCCACAGCAACCAATATAGCCACCTCCAATACCAGCACCACCAATACCACCACCAATGCTCCAATACCACACCACCAATACCACCACCACCACCAATTCCACCACCTCACCGTCACTCGCTCACTAGTAGTAGCAGGGGCACTGCACGAGACCGGAGCTGCAGCCGAGTTCATTCCTCTCTCCCTCCATGCCTGCCATTAAGCACAGCTGCTCTGCACCAGGAGGTGAAGCCAGGGCCCTTCTACAGCTGGAGTGTTTTTTATTAGGCCAAAGAAAGCAATGTCATTACGTAATGCCTCACTGCAAACTCAAATCATGGAGAAGGCTGGAAATATCCCCCACCCTCACTCCTCCTCCTGAGCTGTGACAGTGTAATCACAGAGCGGAAGTTGTTTTGAGCACTTTGTTAGTGTTTATAGCTCGGATGCCTGCCATAAAGCACAGCTGCTCTGCACCAGGAGGTGAAGCCAGGGCCCTACTACAGCTGGAGTGTTTTTTTTTAGACCAAAGATAGCAGTTACATTACGTAATGCTTCACTGCACACTCAATACATGGAGAAGGCAATAAATATCCCCCACCCCCTGCTCTTCCTCCTGAGCTGCGACAGTGTAATCACAGAGCGGAAGGTGTTTGAGCGCTTTGTTAGTGTTTATAAATCGGATCATATATAACTCTTACTTCACTCTTTGTGTCTGTAATTTACAACACTTACACATCTTCTTCACTGCTCTATTTATCACCACTTTGAAGATGTTGCAGGCCAGTCTCTTCCGCTGATATTTATAATTTAACAAGCGGTCGAGAAGGCCCTTTATTGCAATGCAATAGGTCTCGCATTTGTGAGTGTTTAAGCTATTAGTATTGTATATGACAATGCCTTTTAATTATGTTTTAAAAGCCAAAACATAAATAAATGGCATGGTTATTTACAATGCCAATAGCTCAAACTCGTGTGAATGCGAGACCTGTTGCATTGCAAATACTTTTTTCATATGGGCATGACCAGGTCACAAAAGATCCTTATTATCTGTGGTGACCTCCAGGACTCCCTAAAGTCTTCTGTCATATTCAACCTATACATGGAGCAACTTGGTGCATGCTCTACTCACCGATAACATATGGAAAATAAAGGGGTTAGCACTAATAATCCCACGTAACCTGGGCAAAAATACAATGAGGACAAAATTATGGTATAATGTGGGAAAAAATTATTACCACAATAGTTTATACAGTGAGTACTTAAACTAATCACTGATGATATGTTCAATTTTGTAAACCATAATTTATTTTGACTTTTAACATAGACCTACAAACATTCACTCCTGGGGAAGGTACCTGGGGTGTATAGTGGCATTAAACTCATTAAATATACATACATAAATAAAGGAAATGAAAACATGTAAAGAGGACAACAATTACAACAACTTGCGCATTCATGAACAATGTGTGAGATGAAGACAACAAATGCGACAACTAGAAATGTTTCTTCCGTCTTCCAGTTGTTTTAAAATGCTATGGCTGTGTTCTTTATTTCCTGTACAATCGAAATAGGAGATAGGCTGTAGAATGTACACTCATGAGGGACAGTCTTGCCCTCTATATCCTTAGTGTGTATCAGACAATGTCAGAAAAAGATTCAAAGTTTATTTAGACACCTCCCAATGGAATAGTGGACACGTTTAAGCCTTGAAACTAAAGACCTCTTCAGGCCGAATGAAAGACAATGTACTTCAGGCCCTTTACACTCTCTAATATGGCCACCAGGTATCTTTACTTCCCCACGTGACCTTAGTGGCAAATCCCCATTTCTATTTCTGGCCAGCGCTCATTTCCACATCTGAGAAGCAGACAAGCAGCTTGTTAATCTTCCTCCTGCCAATTTGACCGTCCGTTAGCACCCGCCTCTTCGAGATGTGTAAGTTACAGCCTGTTGGCCAAGCACCTGAGACACAGCATCCTTCGGGGCGCTGAAGTCCACTGACTGTTTGCTATGTACCTTTTTGTTGTCTCAGGCTGACTCACAGGCCCCCTGTGCTGTCTGGTTATGGCCCATCCGCCGGTAGATGCTGCTAAGATATGGGCACACATAAGTAAAGTGTGTCCTTCTGTACTTGCGTTGACTGCCTAGGGTATCTTTCTCCAGTTTGACCTCTCGGTCCATTTGGGTAGCCTTTCGACAGGTTGGTTCCTCCTTTTTTTTTTGTCTGTATACTTTTTTTGTTCTAAGCTAGAGGCCATGGCTGATTTTTCCTGGCAGTTCCCCACTCCCCTAGACTAACCTCAGGCTAAGTCTCCTGGTGCAAGTTTCTAGTGCTGTCATCGCTCCTCCCCCTGTCCGCAATTGCTGCAGATAAGCATTGATAGGGTCCTATCTTTCTTCATTTTACAAAGGTCCCAGCATCTCTGGTCCAGGTTCATTACAGTATTTGACTGTGGAAATGTGTTTCCCTACAAGCTTGAAACTAATCATTTCAGGTCTGACTGTCCCATATTCAAATGGCTTAAGGCAACATGCCTGCATTTTAAGTACTTAGGGGCACCTGGTGGTTCAGCATGTGGCCCATAGGCACAGTCCGCCCTCTTGATGGATAGACAATGGTAATTTTGTATGGCTCTGCATGCTCAATCGGGTGCTACATTGCAAACGTCTTGAGGTCACTGTTTAGTTTTAAATCCCTTTTTTAATTTGTGTTTTCTACACAACTGGCTCTGCAAGTTCTAGTATTCCAAATGTGTATACCTGAGTGTCAGTTCTTGGTGAACTTTCTATTGTATATGCACCAGACTGAATGTATATATATATATATATATGTTAATATTATCCTTACAAGTACCTTGTCTTTCATTCGTCCTGAAGAGGCCTTTAGTTTCAAGGCCGAAATGCATCAACAATTCTATCAGGAGGAGTCTCTGTAAACTTTGATTACTTTTCTGAAAGACAATGTCTGATACACACTAAGGATATAGAGTGCATGACTGTCCCTCATCTGTGTGCATTCTACATACTATCTCCTCTATGGACTGTGCAAGAAATAAAGAACACAGCCATATCTGTTTAAAATAACTGGAAGACTGAAGAAAAATTTCTAGTTGTCACATTTATTGTCTTCAACTTACACATTGTTACACAGGAAGGGAGAGGTGTGGTGCAGTGGCCAGGGTGGCTGTCTTCGGAGCACGGGCCTCACCGGTTGATTCCCGACAGCAGCTCAGCCCAGCACCATGTGACTCTGGGCAATAGCTCACTTAATCTCCCCGAAGGCCTCCAGCGCCTTGAGACCCTTAGGGGTGATTAGTTTGAGCTTTACAAATACCGGGCTATTATTGTTTATGTATGAGCAACTAGGTGCTTGCTGTCCTCTTTATATTTTTCTATTTAATGAATTTATGCATGTATATTTTTTTTTTGATAATCATCTTTATTGCATTTTCATAGCAAAGACAAGAATTCATCGGCAGCAAATCAAACACATTATTGGGACAAAAGACACTCAAATTAAGACGACCGTGACTCATAAGACACCTTTGAAATGAGCATGACACATACTTAACGAAATATGCGTATCCAACACACACAAACCCCTCAGGCGGGTCTTAAGTGGAACCACCTGCCCCATATTTTACCCTAAAGTTCGGGGCAGCCCCGGGCTGTGAAAATGGGCTCCTCCTGGACTCCGCACCAATCTACTCCTCGTCTCCACCTCCTCACAGTGGGCGGTTTAGCCTGGGACCAGAGTGCCGCTATGTCCCGCTTCACCACCGCTACCGCTGTACCCAGGAAGCGCTTGTCTGCCCGGGATCCATCAAGGTCATCAAACACCCCCAGAAGCAGGCGCAGCGGGTCGTGGGGGACCTCCCAACCCAGGGCTCGCGTAAGCTCAAGTTCCACCCCCACAGAAGGGCTCGAGACGGGACACTGCCACACCATATGGTAAAAATCTGCTGGGGTGTGGCTGCAGCGCGCGCAGGCTGGAGAGGACCACATATGAGCGCTGTACAGGCGTGCTAGAGTAAGGTATGCTGCATGAAGAGTTGAGCGAGGAGCAGTTTGGAGGAGGTTGTCATGGTCTTGGGGGCCATAAGGGCGTCTCACCAGTCCGCTTCTTCCAGGGAGCCCAACCATCCCTCCCATCGGGCCCGGAGCCGGTCCAGGGACGCGGGACCATTATTCACCAGGGAACAGTAAATCCAAGACACCCCACCTCTGCCAAGGTTTCCAATCATTACCAGGGCCTCCAAGGGGCTAAATTCCGGAAATGCAGTGGGAGAGGGAATGTGTGAGTGGAGGGCGTGTCTGAGTTGTAAGTACTTGTAAAATTGGGAAGGAAGGAGGGAATGGCATTGTTGGAAGTCAGCAAAGGATCTGATATGATGACCCACCCAGACGTCCCCCAAGAGCGAGATTCCAACAAGATCCCAGCAACGGAAGTCCTGGAGAGATGATACCTCCCTCAACCATGCTCCGCTCCACAGGGGCGTCTGTCTGGTGAGTGTCCGGTACTACTTTACGTGGCGTAGTGCGGTACGGCAGGCCATTAGCACCGTCTTATTGACGGGGGAGAGCCTGTGGCACTGGGCTTCCATACAGGTAAGCTTGAGCCTCGCTAAGGTCCATTGACCTGAGTTCCACCCGATATGCCGGGTCGGACCAGCCGCCTGCGAACCAGTCGTGGATCACAATGAGCCTCGTGGCCAAGTAGTAGAGGTGCAGATTAGTGACCCCCATGCCTCTGTCGTAGGGAGGGATGCGGCAGTGTGCCAGGGATAATCACAGCCTCCCGCCACCCCATAAAAACCGGGTGAAGACGCCGTCCATCTCCCGGAACCAACTGCCCGGGAGTTGGGCGGTGATATTCTGTAGGATGTACAGGAAGCAGGGGAGGACCATCATTTTGAAAAGGGCACTCCTGCCCATGGGGTTGAGGGGGAGGGACTGCCACCCTCTGAGGTTGGCTTTGGCGACCAAGGGCCTGCTGTTCAGGGCCCATTCAAGCTCCGGGAGGAGGGCGACCCACACCCCCAAGTACTTGAACGATTACTTGCGTAAGGGGATATTCATTTGCCAGTCAAAGCATGCCCGGGATGGATGAAGGGGGACCAGCGTGGACTTCGCTGGGTTGAGCCTGAGGCCGGAGACCCATTCAAAGGCTGAGAGGGCGTCCAAACAGCATGGGCCAGAGTTCTCTGGGTCCACCAGGAACCAGAGGACGGCATCGGCATACAGGGCTATTGTGTCAGTGTGACTCGGATCCCAGGCTCAGCCTTGGATGAAGGAGTCTTGACGGTTGAGAGAGGCCAGGGGCTCCATCGCCAAAGCGAAGAGGAGCGGCGAGAGCGGGCAACCCTGTCGGGTGCCCCTCCGGATGGTGAATGTCTCAGATAACACGCCATTAATAAGGACCCGTGCCCTGGGTCTAGAGTAGAGGATCCGGATAAAGCACCAGAAAGGGAGGCCAAAACCCAACCTCTCCAACACCCCATCAACGTAACTCCAGTCCACCATATCGAACACCTTTTCAAAATCTATAAAAAGCAACGCCAGGTACGGGGTGAGCTGATGGCGATGTGCAAGGGCGAGGTGTAGGCTGCGTATGCAATGCCCGGGCAGACATAAAACCGCATTGATCCGGATGGACCAGGTCCTGCAGGTGGGACGGAGCCATTGGGCTATCACAGTGGCGAAGATTTTGACTTCTGTATTAATGAGGGAAATAGGGCGGTAATCCAGACAGTCAAGGGAGGGCGGCTGTGTCTTCGGGATGACCACAATGGTGGCCACATCCGTCTCTGGTGGGAAGGACCCCTAATCTACCACGTGTTTGAATAGAGCTGTTAAGTGTGGGACCAATATGTCGCGATAGGCCGCATAGTATTCTTGGGGGTATCCGTCGGTCCCGGGCGTCTTGCCAGAGTGCAGCAGTGAGATAGCCCCATGGATCTCTTCCGAGGTGAAGGGGAGGTCCAAAGCCTCCGAGGCCGGCCGGTAAAGGCATGGCAGGTGAGTATCAGTCAGAGCCAACCAATCTGCCAAGGAGCTCTGAGGAGGGTGGGCCGCATAGAGGGCCGCATAATATCCGGCGAAGGTTGGGGTGATGGCCGGGGATGTGACGCGATGGGCTCCAGTCTCAGCCTGAATCTCGGGAATAATGCGGTTGGCTTTGGGATAGGACACTAAATTGTGAAGTAGTTTGCCGTTTTTGTCGCCCCAGCCATACACACACACCACCGAGGAGCGCCATAGCATCTTAGCAGACTCTAGCGTTATGCCTGTATATTTAATGATGTTAATACCTCTATACACCCCAGGTACCTTCCCAGGAGGGAATGTTTGTAGGTCTATATGATAAGTTAAAATAAATAATGGTTTACAAAATTGAATATATCATCAGTGATTAATTTAAGTATTCACTGTATAAACTATTGTTGTAATCATTTGTTCCTGCATTATACCATTATTTTGTTCTCATTCTACTCACCAATAACAACAGCATCAAAATACAACAATACGCCAATGATACACAACTCTTCTCTGCAGAAAGACATCCAACACCACAAACACTGCTTGTACATTATCCAGACCTGGATGTCCAGCACCTGCTGAAGCTTAATTCAACCAAGACAGAATCCCTATTTTTTTTCAAGCACAATAAGGAAGAATCTGTACAAACCTAGCTCAATTACATGAATCTTGAAGGCATCGAACCCCAACTTTCATGGAATGTCAAAACATCTCTTTGTGAAAGTGGCTTAAGTACTGTTGTTAAAGCTGTCATACTCACGCATATGGATGGTTGTATTGTCCTACTCTTTTTGCCTCCCAGATGCCGCACTGACACCTCTTAATGGTATCCTAAATGCTGTAGCACTTCTCAGCCAAGAACTGAAGAAATAAGATCACATCACACCTATCCTGATAGAACTCAATTGGCTCCCAATACCAGCCTACCCATCTTTAAAATCAGCTGCATCGTTCACAAATCTATCACAATCATCCTCCCTTCTTATCTTGCAGACAATCAGACCATTGTGAGTGGCTCTCTGCATATTTGCAGCCTGGACATAATCAGACTGCAGACTAAGAGGTGTAAAAATGAAAAAAAACAAGACAGCAGGCCTTCTCCATCTATGCACCCAGGATCTGGAACAAAATACCAGTATTCATCAGGGCCACCACAATGCTACTACAGTTTAAAAAGAGTTGAGGATCCACCTCTTTAAGGAACACTACATCTCAATGCATTAGCCACCCTCAACCCAATTCCATCTCCTCTTAGTCATCATCTTTATGCTTGTCCTTGATCATATACAGTTCTCTAATGCCTTTTGGCTAGGTTTGTGGTAAAGAAATACCATATTCATACATATGCATGAATACACATGAATGAAAGAGTGATTCCTGGTTCTGACATTTGACACGCCCTTTTGGCAAGCTAATGACACAGACAATTGTGACAAAAAGGCCTGTCTTATTTTTGGAGATATCTCCAGCGCCATTCCTGATAGCAACCTTCCTGCATGTGAATGTCATGTAAAATGTGGAGGACCAGTACAGAAACACTTCACGTCGCCCATATTCCTGTTGAGATTTGTCAGTGTGTAAGGAACACTAGTTGCAAGTGAAAGCAACCTGAATCTTTGTACCATTGGCAAAGGGAATTTATCAGATCAGCTTCGCAGGTTGTTTCCGTTCCTTTGGAGGACTTGGAAGACAAAACGTTTCTAAGCCTCAGGTTCCAAAAAAAGTTAGAAGAAGCATACACTGACACCAGCCAACCGTCCAGGACCATTGGGATAGCATTTGGGGGTCGGGAATCACTCCAGCAGAGGCAAGCAGCAGAATCCAATCCTGGCCCAGTTGTAACTTTCCAGCAAGGCAGTTGCAGAAAAGGCCTTGTGTAGCCTGGTGTGCACATGAAGCAAGAAGTCAACCGTATGACCCTTGAGGGTCTACTTCATTGACCTGGGTATGCAGGCCTAGTCTTCATAGCTCTTTTCGGGTCACAGACTGCTGGTCCAGACCTCATCTATTCTTCCACAGGTCTCCAATGGGAATAAATGTTCCCAGGGGTGATCCGACCCACTTCTGCCCTACTGTAAACAGATGCAGAGTGCCCTTCTTTACCTAAATCCAAGATGGTAGAACCATCCTTTCCTGGTGGAGAACTCTTGTGCCAGCCTTGGAGGTGTAGTCAGAGAAGTGAGTAACCTCTCCTCTGTGGTTATTCAAAACTGGGGGGGGCCTCTTCCACTGGGATTGGTGCCTGGTTGAATAGAGGGGCAATGGAGGAAGCAGTTACAGGTGCTCATTTGCCTGTAACAGAGTTGATCTCTTTGAAGGTAGTTAAGTTACTGTGCACAGTCAGACGGCCATCCTGTCAGATGTAAATAATACCTCCATACACTCAATGCCTCTGAGAGCACCTCCTGGGTGACAGTTGAAGCTTATGAAAACTGGCCTCTTAATATGTTAGGCAGGTAAAAGGTAACTTTCTAAACATTGAGCTTTTAATTAATATCTCAAATGTCCAAAAATAAATGTTGTGGCTGTTGGAGGTGGCATCTATGCAGTGTCACCACCAAACTTTTTGACCATCACTCCCCCTATTTTTTCTGTGCTTGTTGCCCTTAGGCACTTTACCACTGCAAACCAATGTGAAAGTGCTTGTGCTCTCTCCTTTAAACATGGTAAAAGTAGCCTACACCTTACCAAAAGTTTGTAATTTACTTATAAGTCCCTTGTAGAGTGGTATACCTTATACCCAGGGCCTGTAAATTAAATGTCACTAGTGAGCTTGCAGCACTTATTGTGCCACCCACTACTTGCCCCAGGACTGTCATTGCAACCAGAATGCAGTTTTAAACTTCAAATTTGACTTGGCAATATAACCTCCTTGCCAAGCCTTAAGCCCTCTTTTTTATTACATATAAGTCACCCTTAAGGTGTGCTCGAGGTAGCATTGTAATTAAAAAGTTGGACATGTACTTTTAAGTCTTAGATGTCATGTCCGTGAAAAACTCCTAAATTTGATTTTCACTACTGTGAGGCCTCACTGTCCCATAGAATAACAGTGGGTTACCTTATTACGTTTAATAAGTAGGCCTGGGTGGAGCTCGTGGAGTTTGACTCTGCGGGATTCCACTGAGTTACTGAAAAACTCAGGCGGAGCATGGCTCTGTGTAGGAAAGTGCCTCTTCTGACATGGTTAGTCCCCAACTTTTTGCCTAATGTAATTTTGAACTGTAAGTACACTGAGTCCCTGCTAAGCAAGTTCTCAGTGCCAGATGTCCTTTCCCTAAAACTGTTCCATGACTGGCACAACTTTTGTTTCCTCTCTAAGACCCAGTATATGGTACCCCTGGAACACAGGGCGTTGGGACAGAAAGAAGTCCCCTAGGGACCACTCACCCGGATCAGGCAGTGCTGCTATCACAGGCTGCATGTCCAGATGCAGGAAAAACCGAAGAGTTGACATGGCCCGCAGCCCAGTGTGCCATGCCACCCCCACACTGCATAAGATATAGGTAATCCACCCCTACTGCAGGCCATTAGCCCTAAGACACGCTGACCATATCCTATGCGAGGGCCTATCAGCATAAGCAGATGGGTCCGTTTCATATCCAGTCCATTGAGGGTGCTTTGAATGAACACGGAAGCCATAAAGAGTAGATAGGTTGGATACTCATCAACATGAGTTGCCTAGCTCCTTGATGGCTTCACTGATTTATAAGATGGTTGGTACCAAACATCTTGTCTTTTTACATCCTTGCTGATGCTGGTATTTAATGTATTAATAGCTTCCCACAGGAGACCCTGCAAGAGGGTCCCCTGAAACCTACCAGACACTGGTATATCCCTGTTTAATTTTAGCCAGCCTGCCATCTCCAGACATGTTTCTGGACCCCTGGTTAGAGAGCCAGAGCACTCCGGATGCAGAGACAATGCCTGCCCTGGGCGGAGGTGGTCACACCTTCCCCCTCCTCAGGGTCTGCCTCAGCAGAAGTGGGAAATGCTGCCTTTCAACCCTGCCCCAGCCCTCTGCTGTTGGCAACCCTCTAGTCCTGCTCCTATTTTGGTGGGAGGACTGAGGAGAAATATGGTAAAGTAGGAGGTGGGTCTGCCTTCACCCTGTACCACCCCTCAGGGGAGTCAGATGAAGTAGAGACCACTTTTCCCTATCCACCATCTTGTGGATGAGGAAGTGGCCTATTAGGAGTCAGGGTATGGCCACTGCCCATGTGAAGTGTAAGCACCATAAAGGTAGTCAGCCCACTGACTACTACCTAGCCTCCCCTAAAAATGCCTTTAAATTTAGTATTTAGGTGGCTGCCAGAGAACCTGCCTTCAGATTTGATGGACACAAGAAGATGACAGAAGAAGACCGCTGCAGTTCAAGAACTGAGATACAACGCAGAAGCTAGCACACACCCCGACGCTGCCAATGACTCAACCTTTGCAACCTACTGTCTCTCCTGAAACCTGCGAGGCCTCCAAGAAACTTCAGAGCCCTCCAGCCTTCTGCAAATTGCCAAGAGGCTCCCTTTGGGCTAGAGGCAATAGTCCCTGGCATCCGCCAGCAAAGAAACCACTATGGCTGAGACCGTAACACATCATGTTGCCATGACTCACCACCTAAAGAATGAACAATGCAATATCCAATGCTTGTTGGTTCATCAGTCCAGTGGAACCACCTCCTGCATGCCTCCACCAAATTGAGAGATCCTCACAGCATAACGACCAATGCTGGAAACAGTAGGCATGCTCTAAATAGACCAATTTGAAAATGGTTTATGTCATATAACTGAAACCTATTTAAATAAACAATTCATAATATCAATGCAATGTTCATTATGTTTGTTTGAGTTGCATATTACAAAATACAACATTGTACTTATAAATATATTTCCAACTACTGCTACTCATAATTGGATTGACAATGAAAATTTCTTTATGGTTTATTTATTTGTTGGTGTTTACTTTAATTGTGTTTGCTTTGGCAATACCTGACTCCATTTGAAGATACAGGCGTGAGTCGGAAGGTCGGCCGAGGTAAATAGAACTCTATCACACTTCCCGTGTAGGTCCTGGTGCTGCTAGCTGCTAGCTGCTGCAAGATGGGGGCTGAGCTAGAGGTTTTCCAGGGGAGTTTGGAAGTGAAAGGCAGGAGAGCAGGAGTCCAGACCCTTGAGATCTGGAAGAGGAGAGAAATAGCCATGGCTGGCTTTTAGTAACCATTAGGGCAAAAGCTTATGGTGAGAGCTCGTATTTTAGTCATTTTAAAGGCCACAATAGTAATCAGGGGCGAGGGCACCGGTGATATCCACTTCGCCGGTTTTAGGCAGAGTTTTTTTAGAACTCCGGGCTCCAAGCAGAGCGCGGAGGTGCCAAAAGTCCATGAACTCTGCTGGCGGAGCAGAGTTCACCGCCCACCCCTAAAACTGACCTGAGGCCCTAGGCATAGTGCCTTGTCTTTTGTTTTTTAACATTACTGCATCAGCCTTCATGTAAGGAATATGCTCAGGAGGAGAAAGACGGCTGGAAACCAAGGAACACAAAACTGACATTGAACAAAAACTACTAGACTAACGATGGGGATCTGGCCCTAATTACGTATACAGCACTCAGAATTGGCTTATCCACATGGTGTACCCCTTCACCTACCATGGTTTTTCTCACTCTCATTCCGATTGCGCTGCCACTGCGGATCACACTGGTCTGGTATGCGGGGACAACTACACACCTACATGAGAATCATTCTCTGGACTCATGTCAGCTTGCTCTTTGCCCTGGGAGGCTTGTCAACATGGAGTTGTCTGAAACAAGATTTCCCATGTAAGGAGCTGATGCTGGAGAGCAATCATTGTTATATCTGTTTAAATACCACATTTCCACCGGACAGCAAGTTCAACAGCAAGAAAATGTTATTCCACAGCACCACCCTGTCCTGTTACCTTATGAAAAATGTATACAATGGGAGCTTAGGCATCGCTGGCACTCCCGCCAGGAGAGCCCGGCTATCATAATGGTTCAAGACAAATAAAATAAAAAGGTACACAGAAGCAAACCAGCTGAACGTTACATTACACGAATGGAAATAGTTGGGAAACCACAAAGAAGAAGGGGAGTGAGCGTACTCTAAATAGAAAAGTGTTTTGTGTCATATAACCAAAAAACATATTTAAATAAAAAAATCACATGATGAATGTGATAGTCATTGTGCTTTCTTTAGTCACATTACAAAATACAACATTGTACTTGTAAATATATTGCCAACTTACTTTCAACACTGCTACTCGTTACTGGGTCAATATCTTAATAAACTAATGGGATTGACAATGAAAATTGCTTGATATTTATTAATTCGGTGGTGTTTACTTAATTTGTGTTTGCTTTGGCAATACCTGACTCTATTCGAAGATGGTGGCCATACAGGTGTGTTTAGGAAGGTTGGCTGAGGTAGATGGAATTTTGTCACACTTCCCATGTATGTCCTAGTGCTCCTGGCTACTGCAAGATGGGTTGTAAGCTAGAGGTTTTCTGGATGAGTTTGGAAGAAGAACGCAGAAGAGCAGGAGTCCAGACCCTAAAGATCTAGAAGGGGAGAGACGTAGGCGTGGCCCACTTTTAGTACCTAAATGGGCAAAAGCTAGTCATGCGCTTATGGCGACAGCTTGTATTGAACGTTTGTCATTTTAGTGGCCACAATTAGAATTAGAGGCGAGGGCACCGGTGAACTCTGCTTTTTTTTGTAGAATTCCATGCTCCAAGGGGACCGCAAAATTGCTGAAACTCAGAGAACTCCTCCGGAAGATTTGGGAAGATGATCATTTCATATTTGGTATCTATGAAATTGTAATAAAAATCCTCTTAAATGGTAAAGTCGAATTTTAAATTACAATTTTGAAAATGCCAGTTTGAGAAGGTTGACATTTCCCTGCTCTTGCCATTTGGTGCTTCCACCCTGTCCTATGTCATATGACTGGGTGCAGTTGTCAATTAGACTTTGTGAATTCCTCCCTGACCGTAACACAATAGAGGGATTAGGTGTGCCTCAATGGTATTTGCTGGCAGGATGTGGTCCGTCGGCTAGACTGCCGACTTTGGGGCTGAAAACCAGGGTTCGAGCCTCGGGGTCGTGTCCACATCCTGTGATTCTGGGCAAATCACTTAATCTCCCTGTGCCTGAATGTGTAATGTAAATACGGTGCTCATGTAAAGCGGTCCAATACCTTCTAGTCGAGTTCGCGCTATATAAATATGCAACAAAAAATAAAAAACTGAATGGTCAGTGCTCTGGCTTCATAGAAAAGGCTTGTCAACACTGCATTGTTGCTGCACCAGCTTGGAGTCAATTCCAATCACTTCAAAGAGAAACCTCTAGAAACTTCTCCTACTTCAAAAAAAGAATCAGGCATAAAAATACAGCCCTCAAACACACTCTTCAATTCACTTTCTAGACCTGCGGAAGGACTCTCAGAAGACTGCCTGCTGCTGCAGCCTGCTTTGTTCTCCACAAGACTGCTTCGCTGCACCTGTAAGGACTACTTTCCTGTGTGGAGCCTGCTTTGAACCCTCAGAGGCGTGCCCTGCTGTTTGGTCCCTGCATCTTCAACTAAACCCAGGACTACTGGAGTGACTCCAAGGGCTAGTTTGCTGGTCTCCTGTTCAGAGCCACAGGGAGATAACAGGATCCCACCATCTTGGATACGCATCATGACTCAGCCTGAGTGAGTCCTAATCCTCCAAGTGGTTACCCTCCCATCCTGGACTGTTGGTTGTGGTGTTAAATGTTCCCAGATAGCCAAAATTCAAAACTTGGGACTCAGAAACGTTTTGGCAAAAAACTACTCTGAGAACCAGGGATCAACCTGATTGTCTATCCCGCCCATGGTGTATCGCCAATCGGAATTAATATGTGGCAGCACCTGCTACATTCTTCTCCACAGCAGCAAGTCCTATTCAGCAGTTCTCTACCAAAGGGGTATCCCTCCTCCTGGAACCTTTATTGGACAACGTTTCCTGTCTCGTCCCGCTCAAGATTTTCAACTTCCAAAGTAAAGAGACTAACTCCGATTGTAGAAATCTACACTGCAAACAGGGGCGGTTCCTCCACTAGGGCAGAGTAGCATCGCCCTACTGCTTCTCGCATTGCAAGAAGTAAAAATATAAAATGGTAATACATTTCTGTTATTACCATTTTATGTTTGGTTGCAGGCGGGTGGGCAGGGCTGCTATGAGAGCAGGGCAGGGGAGAAGTGTTTGCCTACCCACTTCCGAGTGCACATAGACTGTTTGGTCAGATCCCTGGAGCCTCCCAAACCAGTCATGAGCACTCTGCCTTTTCTCTAAGTAGGCTGAAATGCAGCCTAAATGGAGGAAATGACCTCCCCATAAGCAGCCGGCTGAGTGGCGTCCTGACCAATCAGAACAGCTTAGAGGAGGGAGGGATCCTGGTTGCCTGCTTCTACTTCCTGGAAAGCAGGAGAGCAGTGAAAATGCGGGACCCGGCTGGCGGCAGAGAGGTAAGTTTCATTTTAGTTTTTTAAATTAACCCCCCCACAACCGCGAGTCATGACGGCAGTGACTGACTGCAACTTTATCTAGTGGCTCCCCGACATTGACTCTCCCTTCTTGCAGCCTTGTCCCACTAAACTTTACCTTCTGAGAACATTTTATTCAAGAATTTCATCTAAGTCTGAAGGTAAGTGCTCGCCGAGCCCAATCAATGTCTTGTATTCCCCTTGCACTCCATCGTGTTCAGCCATTTTTTTCAAGCCCTGTTCTCATGCGACAAGATGTCTGCGGTTGGCGCTTACATTATTTAAGCACTAGAGTTTACAAAAAAAATAATTATTCAGGATTCTGGTTCTACCGATTGGATTTTTGTGATTTTGATGTCAAATAATTTATTAAAATGTTCTCTAGTTTTCTAAATTGCAATGAGATTTTTCTTCTGTTGTGTTTTTACTTTATTACTGTTTGTGTGCTGCGGAAATACTTAGCAGTTTGCCTTTAAGTTAAGCCTCATTGCTTTTGAGCCTAGCTACTAGAGGGTTCAACACAAGTGAATTTAGTGAATTTTGTGGCTCTACCTTACAGAGACTGTGGCTGTTGATTGAACAGGGGTTACCCCCTTCAGTCAACAACCCAATTTCTCTCTGTGGCCGTTTCCTAGCCAGAGCTAACAATATTAAATTTAATAGCGTACCCCAGTGCTTGGCTGTTGAACAGCCAAGTATTGAAATTCAATATCTGTCTCATTTGCCTTCTACGACAGCTTCACCCCCTTCCTCCATCTCAATTCGAAAGACTCACTGGCCCAAGCAGTGATAGCATCCAAACTAGAACTGCAAAAGCCAAAACTTTGACTTAGACTGGATGTAGGAGGCAATTCATAACATCTGTCAACAACTTTCAAAGTGGCTCCGAGGTAAAGTGATCTTTTTAAGAAGCCACACCTTAATTTCTATTAACCAGATTACTTTAGAAGATGGGCTTCTAGATATTAGTGTCAACCGCACTCGAAGGGGAATTCCAGAAGGCAAAAATAATGTCTGTTAGGGAACTTAAATAGATGTAAGGAGGAGAAGGTTTTAGTTACGGATTTTGACACACTAGTCAAATTTCTAGAGCATTGAATGCAAAATGCCAGATCTTCTCCACAAGCAGACATGACACTGGTGAAGCAATGAAAGGAGGGTGGTCATGCTGGCAAACCAGCACACAGATGCAATAAACAGTGATAAACTTGGACCATTATGGTTCCATTTTTGGGGCAGCAGTCACTGCCTCTTGGAGGAGAACACCTAGCCTTCAATTGTACCATAGTGAACAGACTCTAGGAAAAATAAGAGCATTTCTTCTAGTCAGACAGAAAAAAAGACAGGAAGAAAGTTGCCTCAGTGTCATTAGGACACAACTGCACACATTTGGAGAAGACTAAATTAATGAAGAGCAAATTGATGTATTGTACGCACACAACCAATGTCACTTGGGAAACAAACCATGATCCATGAAAAGGAATTTACCTTTAGGCTGAGATGTACTAGCACTTTGTGCTGGGTTTACATTTACAAAAGTGATACAAACCCAGTGAAAAATATTGTAAGAGTGTGGAACATTAATTTCTCAAAAAGTGGTCACAAAATGCACAACAGCTTTTTGTAGATGGAAAATAATTTTGTGAATTAATCTATGAACTAGTATGGTGGTTCATAAAATTCCCATTCAGGGTGTCTGGCAATCCAATGTACATCATTCCTTTTCATGAGTTAAGTGTCACAAAGTGCAACTCACTCTGATTGTTAGCCATCACAAAGATGGTACCCTGCTGAGGTCATCAAACCACTGTGTCTACAATTGCTGTTTTATATATTTTTATGCAGTGTTTTTCCTTAAAAATCAAGGTGCACTTAAAAAAAAAAAGGTTTTTAAAAAAGTTTAGGAGTCCGCAGTAGTGGTCCTCTTGACACTGCCCACAACCAAGCAAACCTTTTTTTACATTCAAAAGGGAGAGAAGGTCGCAATGAGACCCCTTCCCATTTGTGAATGGGTTACCACCTCCTTAAAGGAGGCAGTAACCAATGGTTTGCCAGAAAAAATGTTGCTGCAAACCACTGATACATACCATTCCTAAACACGCTCCTTCCACAGTGCAAGTCTGTATACACTTGTAATCCTATGTTGCTATTTGATAAGCTCTTACCAAGTCAACAAATTGAGGTTTAGTGTATACTAAAAAAGTCATTTAATAGGGCCAAACACTGTGACTTAGCAAATTGAAAGTTCAGAGTCCACTAAATGGTCTTCGTTTGGTGTTGAGTTGCGCTGATTGAAACAGACATTTATTTAGTCAAAGCAAATTGTTTCGATAATACAAATCTTAAAACCCAGTACATCAATCAATAAAAAGAGGCTTTTCATCACCAGCAATAAAAATAACAAAATAAAACTACAATACTCAATACAACAAAATGGCCAATCACATAGTAAAAGTGACAAAGTCACACCATGTCAGTTTGCTAACTTTTATTAATCTAACCCTTTTCTCAAACATATTCCTGTCCTTGTCCCTCCACTGGCATAGTTTTGGCTGTCTAGTGCCAATGCAGGAACCCATGCACCATGAGGCAAGAGTGCCTGCGTTGCAGACAGGATTGTTTATGTGGAGGAAGGCACACCTTCCTTCGTAAAAATAATCCTGAGAGGCAAATTTCTCTTTCTGTGTGTGCTGCATAATTTATCACACTTAGAAAGAGGAAGTAATGGGGAGAAATAAAGCTATTTCTCCTGGTTATGCCTCACCTGGGGAGGCATATATTTGTGGCACATTCCCAGATTTACCAGTTCTGGTAAATCTGGAAATGCATCAAAAATCATGGGACTTCTGTGGGAACACCGATGCACTGCTCATGGAATGCCTTCCTGGCGAAGAGTAAGGCAATGTAGCAATTTGCGGTGTATTGCTTTACTCGAGATTCATGAAGCCACTCAGGGCCACACAAGGTAGCTATGCGTGGATTCATAAATCTATCTTGGGTGTTGCATTTTCTGTGTACCAATTTGTGAGGTGTAAGAGTGATGCAACGGGGCTCATAAGTATGTACCTTGGAATCTACCTTAGAGAGATTTACTTGCCAGAACTAGTTCCACTATTTCCAGTTCAAGGAATAAATTCGAGTAAAGCACATGGGAAATTATGTAAGATCTGCCTGAATCTCATCTGGACTATTGGACATGCTGCAAAATATCAGTTCAAAGTAGACAACAATATTCACAAGGAACTCATTTCTAATAAATGATCTATAGTTTGCGACTTAAGTCGTCGCTCTGAATTAATCACACTAATATATTTCAAATATGACCTTATAATAAATCGCAGTATCAATCATTTAACAATAGCATTCATAATAAGCCCACACAAAAAACCTTTTTCCTTTCGGAATATACCTAACTTCAGCCGAAGTAGGTATTTTTAATCTACAGTTGTCGTCTGTATCACAGACTTGTTGTCAAAAATACATATACAAAAAGATTCATTTATTCTTAACATTTGTAGTGATTTTGTGACCCCAAGTGAAAAACCATAACCTATTATAGTGATATTATGTGACAAGGTGAAAAAGGACTTGGACGGTTATTGGAAAATTATACAAGGACAGACCTAATACAATTTATAATAATTTAGTCAAAGCTGTCTCTTTTATATGTTGTCGACGGCGTTTCGACCCACTCTAGATACGGGGTCTCTTCAGGACTGTATTTCTGGGGATTAAACAGGAGAAAGATGTATAACTGTAAGGCAACAAACCTTAATAATGTAGTATTAATGAAAGGAAATTGGGCTTCAAGGGCAAAAGATCGTAGTTTACCAGTATAATTCATACATATGTCCATGTAGGATCCAGTATGAGAGTAGAGAAAGCTAAAATGCCACCTAGAGGTGGAAACATCTCGCTCATTTTACAATCATTGGAATGTAAATGGATCGACAAGTGTGGATCCATACGTGATGGACTGAATAGTCTTGAAGAGTGGCGTAGATTTATAAGTTTACACTGATAATTCCCATATGGGCTATCTCACTTACTTCATGAATAGACAGGGCTCTGTCAAAGTATAATAAGAACTATATACACAATGATAACGTTATGAGATATACTGCATATAGCGTAGCCTCTCTATAGTACATAGTAATCCTTTGGAACCATGCATAATAACAATTGGGAGTGTCTTGTAGACACATTCCTAAAACCAGTGTGGACTGTAGAATAACGACGTAGGAATATTGGATATAATTTTATTTTCAGTGTATATACTCTGGCACGCAGTATTATTTATAGTTGGCTAAATATAGAAGATGAATCCAGATTGATTAGCTAATATAGCACACTGGACCTACGACTTAGATGCATTGTCCCTAATACATGCTTGTATATGGATTTGTTGCCTTATGTTCTTAACTTAATATGTCACTGTATATATTATCAATATATTTGTATGTTATGAAGTTTAGATCATCCAAAATTGAATAATAAGATGTGTAAAATTGAGGTTTGCGTTAGTTTTAGAATTGAAAAAAGACTATATATTAGAAAGAAAGAAACTGTATATCTGATAAGACCTTTCGCTAACATCTGTTGTATATTGTACACTGATGATTGAGATGAATCCCGTAATCACTCCAAGATGGCCGCCGATATCGTTATACAATCGGCTACCTAGGAATACGTACCACACATGTTCCGTAAATATACTGATAATAGCAAACCGAATTGTAGAATGAAATCAGCTCTATTGTGAAACAGGCGACTGTGATTTATTAAGATTCAGCGCGTAATATATATTCTGGTGTCTGACAATAAGGAGTGCACTGGTTACTTAGATGAGCTTTATAACCATTATAAGATGGCCGCCGAATCCGCCGTCAATTGGTCCCCGAGAAATGCAGGTCACGTTTATACAGGGATTTCCTACATCCGGGTAACATAGCGGTATTCTGCCAGCCGGATTCAATACAGAAGCATCACGATTGTGAGACAGGCGACTGAGATTAAGTAAGTATAGCGCCTAATGTGTACACTGAGATCTTGTACCTTACAATATTGGATTTGGAGGTTTCGCGCTAACCCCCGTTTAATTTATTTCAGTGGGTCAGCGCATTGAAGTGATCATTCACTGAAGGAACTTTAACGTAAGAAGATTTCCCTCCCCTTTTTTAACAAGAGGACAGGCGACTGAGATTGAGTAAGTTTAGCGCTTAACAATTATTCTTGAAGTGTGTGCCCAACAACAATGAGATATATAGGACACGCGCTAACCCCCGTTTAATTCGTTACAGAGGGCCAGCGCTTGAGTGATTATTCACTTAAGGAATCCTTGGAAGATTCCTATCGCAATAAGACGACACAATTATCAATCAGATATACTCTGATAAGAAAGATTACAGTAATTTTGACCCTCTAATTCACCTGGGTGACCACTTCAATTAATTGAATTGAGTTTAGGAACTGAAATACTTTACTCCCTGATTACAGGTCCGGATATATTCCTTTTCATTCAGCCTACCAACCACATACTGGATCCTACATGGACATATGTATGAATTATACTGGTAAGCTACGATCTTTTGCCCTTTAAGCCCGATTTCCTTTCATTAATTCTACATTATTAAGGTTCATTGCCTTACAGTTATACATCTTTCTCCTGTTTAGTCCCCAGAAATACAGTCCTGTAGATACCCCGTATCTAGAGTGGGTCGAAACGCCGCCGACAACATATAAAAGAGACAGCTTTGACTAAATTATTCGAAATTGTATTAAGTCTGTCCTTGTATAATTTTCCAATAACCTTCCAAGTCTTTTTTCACCTTGTCACATAATATCACTATAATAGGTTATGGTTTTTCACTTGGGGTCACAAAATCACTAAAAATGTTAAGAATAAATGAATCTTTTTGTATATGTATTTTTGACAACAAGTCTGTGATACAGACGACAACTGTAGATTAAAAATACCTACTTCGGCTGAAGTTAGGTATATTCCGAAAGGAAAAAGGTTTTTTGTGTGGGCTTATTATGAATGCTATTGTTATATGATTGATACTGCAATTTATTATAAGGTCATATTTGAAATATATGATTGTGATTAATTCAGAGAGACGACTGAAGTCGCAAACTATAGATCATTTATTAGAAATGAGTTCCTTGTGAATATTGTTGTGTACTTTGTTCACAGGTACATATGGGTTGCTCTTGTTACTTAAAATATGCAAAATATCAGTTAACACTGTTTAATCCACATAATGAATCCATTTAATGTTTCTGGCTTGTTTCTAAATTCAAAATCCCTCTGAGTATCAATTTGGTAAAGTGGGCATGTGGATTCAACTAAATTGATTTCTATAATAGCATAGATGCAGTCTATCCTATTCTCTACATAGATAAGTATGTTGTAATTTGGCATGTGTTGTAATTTTGTGAAGCCTGTAGGAGCCTTAGCATGGAGTATTGTTTTTGTTTATTGATTTTATTAATAAAGGTATATATATCGCCAACATGACCTGTGAGGGTATCAAAGCACTTTACAAATAATCGGAAATATGAAAACAAGAAAGCAAATAACAACATAAACAAGAGAGGTAACGACATTCACATAGTTTAGTCACTAACCCATGCATTCAGTAAGACACGTTTAATCACTCACTTATACAGTCAGTCACGCGCCTACTAGATCATCGATTCAGACACTTATACACCCACTCATTCTTCAATACACCATGGCATATATATACATAAAACATATTTAAACTTTACAGAAGCATACAGTCACTGGATGATGTCATCAGTGATATCATTTGAGATGTCATCAGTGATGTCATCAGTGATTTCACTGACCATGTCATGAATGATATAATATGTGATGTCATCAGCAGTGCATTGCAGAGGGCGCAAGTTATAGATAGCTCAACTAACTATAACGGCTGAATTTCTCGGGTTTTTGTACGAGTGAAATGTCCAACTAATTATAGCGTCCCTGAAACCTGTGGTTTTTTCAGTGAATTTCTAAGGTTTTATAAATGCTAATTTCAAACTATAACGTCCTTGAACCCTATGGTTTTTACAGTGAATATATAGATATAGATATATATATCTATATATATATATATATTTCCTACTGGCGGTCGCCAGTAGGTAGTTATAGTTAGGACCGTGTATCTTTTCAAAAATAGTTTTTTTCTTTTGCCAATATCTTTGGCGCCGTTTGACGAATCTTCTGATTTTTCAAACTAATGGTTCACTCAGGTCAGCTGCTGTCTTTAAAGGTTCGTGATGATTCGTCAAGTGGGGGCCAAGAAAAAAGGGGGGTTCCATAATACGTTTTCCCCATGTTAATTTCTGTAGGAACTTTAGACAAAGCTACAGCCTGAACTGCTGAAAGGAATTACGTCAAATTTGGCAAGAGGTCTTGGTCCAGAAAGCATGCTTTTTTTAAATGGTGTAAATTCGTTCAGTAGTTGCTGAGAAATTCAAAAACCGAAAAAATCTATATATCTGAGCACCGAGGAGGATTCGCGAACCTTCCTGTGCACGAGCTTCATTCTAATTGGCTGCCAACACTTCAAACCAGGAAGTGTTGTCAGCCATCTTGTGACTCGGTAACTGAGTCACAAGAAAACAGTTGTAAAAAGATAAAAAACAAGAAAAGGGGGCAGGGTAGAAAAACTGCTCAGCCCAAAAAAGCGTATATATTTTTTCAATTTGCAGAATTCGCATTGGGTGCGTGAATCCGGACGAAAAGACAAAAAGAAGGTTTATTTTCTTTATGCCCCCAGGTGGGCCAGGTCCCGGGGGCAATGCCCAATTAATGGCCCCCACAGCCCGGGGACTTTTTAATAAATCAAATGCATGGGGAGCTCCTTCCACCCCCTTCTCTGCCCTGAGGACCACCACCTTTCCGGGACTTTAAATTATTTTGGGCATGGGGGCCTCATAAGCCCCCCAAGCCCCGAGGACCACCACCTCCCTGGGGCCACATTTTTTAAATGCAGGGGGCCATATGGCCCCCCCACAGCCCCAGGGGTCCACCACCTCCCCCCGGCTAATTCTAAAAGTGAAGCCCCGGGGACCCCTACCTCCTCAGGGCACTGTTTATTAAAATGCTGGGGTCCAATGTGGACCCCTTGGCCGGAGACCACCACCTCCCAAGGCCTTTAATCAGTTGGGAAGGGGGCCGCGTGGCTCCCCTCCTGGATCCCTCAATGGCCCTGGGGACTGCCACCCCCCAGGGCAGGCTGCTACAATTTCCCGGGTGCCCACACCCGGGACATTGCTGTTTGCTAAGGGAGGGCGGGAGCACGACTCCCACCCTGCCATAGCAAACACTGCTTTGCTTCTTGGAAGCGAGAGCAGAAAACCTGCTCTCGCTTCGAAGAAGCAAAGCAGAATTGCTTTTGGACAAAAGTCCAAAAGCAATGCCGGCTCCCACGGGAGGTGGGGAGCCAGCAGGGACCGTGGGGGCATTGGGACTTCCCCCCACGGTCCCCAACTTGAGGGCTGGCCCCGGGGGATGGGGTCCCCGGGGCCAATAGTTGCCCAGGGAAGGGGGCTACTCGGCCCGACTCCCTAAATAAAAAAATGTAAAAACATTGGCCATGCCCCGGGAATGGGGTCCCCGGGGCCAGAAATGGCCTCTGGAGGGAGGCCACACGGCCCCCCTCCAAAAAACAATAAAGAAGGCTGGCCAGGCTTCGGAGATGGGGTCTCCAGGGCCAATAGTTGTCCAGGGAAGGGGGGCCACACGCCCCTTTCCGTTTTTATTTTTAAAATAAAAAAATCCCAGGTACTGGGGGATGGGGTCCCCAGGGCCCAAGAAATACTAAATGAAGGGGGGCACACAGCCCTGCTTCTAATAATATTTAAAAAAAAGAAAAGCCGCCATCTCGCTGGAGGCCCCAACCCCTCCCTGCACCACTCTGCAAACGCTCCCCCTGGCACATTCCTGAGGGTCCTTGGGGGCCAACTAGCACACCACGAAGCTCCAGTAAGCCCCACACAGTGGGATTGCTGAGAGGTGGTCCGAAGCCATGCCCATTTTCACCACTCCACAAACGCGCCTCTTGGCACACTGCTGGTGAGGGGATGAGGTCCTCTTCATCCCCCGAGCAGCAGTGCACCAGGAAGGGTGGGGAAAGAGGCAATAGGGATGCAGAAAGAAGCAAAAGAATTGCAGAAAGATGCAACAAAGGTGCAGAAAATAGCAAGAGGGGTGGACAAAGAGGCAAAAGAAGTGCAGAAACAAGCAACAGAGGTGCAGAAAGACACAAGAGAAGTGCGGAAAGAGGCAGCAGATGTGCAAAAAACTGGCAGGAGAGGTGCAGACAGAGGGAACACTGGTGCAGAAAGAGGCAAGAGAGCAGGGCCGGACTGGAAATTGAAAGCAGCCCTGGCAAATGTAGCCAGACCAGCCCCCATCCGGCACATCGCCAGTGAGCGCAATGAGTGATCCTGACCACTACTAGGGGAGTTTGGGGGGGTTCACCCTCAAGAAAAATTTGGGAAAAAAACAGACCAAAATGTTGCATTTTACAGCACATTTTTCATTACATATTTAATTACATCAACTTTCAGAGCACAGTAAATTGTCGATGATGAACTTAAAGAGCACCAGGTTACCCACCCAGCCATATGTGTACCCATAGACATTCTTACAGAGAGCACCAACAATAGACTGAAATATACAAAGCTCTATTAGTAAAGGGGGCAGTCCTTTTTGATCTGTTTTAATTGTATTTGAACATTGTAAGAAATTGGGGTTGTTGGTCAACTGTGAGTATGACTGAGGGGCGGCTTCTCCATTTGAGTGGAGGAGCGTCGCCCCACAAAGAAGAGCCTCAGTCCAGAGCTGAAAAATAACAAGCATTTGCACCAAGAGGTCTCACAAATTTTGAAAATTAGACCTCTTGGTGTTAGAAATGACAATGTTTTTTAATTTTGTTTTCTGTATATAGTGGAGTAATGATATTTGCATAGTGCTATTTCTGTTCATATGACCTTGCAGCGCTGGAGAATCAGAAAATGGGAAATAGGTTATAAGGGGGGGGGAGAGACAAGAATAATATGCTGGCTGTGGAAAAAAAGTAACTATGGAATCAAATGCTCTTGAAGCCTCAAGATTTTAAACTGGACTATGTAATTTCACAACTATGACACATAATCCACAACCTTCTGCATAATCTTAGATTACAAAACATTGTAGCTCAAACAAAAAAAAAAGCATGACACGTGGTGCTGGGCACTGGCATGTTCTCTCTAAAGTTTAATTTGGCACCGTAGAGTTGCTGATTGTTGAATTCAAGTGCTAAACTGGTATTAATGTTTTTTATCTTTTCCCATCCAGTAGTTATTGTTACAGATATTGTTTTAGTAAAGCCTTTTATGTGCAATAAAAAAACCCTTGCAAAATAAACATAGATGCACAGATATACACACAAACGTGCAAGCACGGATAGAAAGAAACACATATACACAAACGCATGCATAAAAATGCACACATTTGGAAATAGCCAGCTGCAGCCGCATACACAGATAGATGCAACCACACTAGCATACACACACACTTGCGCACAAACACACACATACAGGCACAAGCACATACAAGCAGAGACACACGCTCACATAGACAAGCACATATGCAAGCATGCACATACATATACAAAAAGAACTATTGATGGACAGAATGCAGAACAATGTCATACATTCACCCCAGTACAGAGATCTGGGCCTAAATCCATCGTTTTTTTGCTTACCATGCCACACCACTGGAGTCAAGCTATCCTGGCTGAAGAGGGGTGAAATCCCAAAACCGGTCTAAGGATGCTTGATTCCGGTCCAGGGAAGACATGGCTTGGCAGTTCGGGCTGGTCTGTTCCCATGAAGCACAGGGTCAAGACTGATTTGCATATGGCCATGTCTGAACTGGGGTGGCGTGGTGAGCAAAATAACGATGGATTAAACCCAGATCTGTGACTGGGGGTGAATGTTTTGCCAATGTGCACCATTCCGTCCATCATCTTGTGTGTTTTGCTGTTCGCCCTATGTGGGAAGGGTATGCCCAGATGTGGGTCCCGTGCTCACTACGCCACTGGAGTCAAGCTATCCTGGCTGAAGAGGGGTCAAACCCCGAAACCAGTACTAGGATGCTTGATTACGGTCCAGGGAAGACATGGCTTGGCATTTCGGGCTGGACTGTTCCCATGAGGCACAGGGTCAAGACTTATTTCCATAAGGCCATGTCGGAACTGGGGTGGCGTGGTGAGCAAAATAACGATGGATTAAACCCAGATCTGTGACTGGGGGTGAATGTTTTGCCAATGTGCAACATTCCGTCCATCATCTTATGTATTTTGCTGTTCACCCAATGTGGGAAGGGCATGACCAGACGTGGGTCCTGTGCTCACTACGCCACTGGAGTCAAGCTATCCTGGCTGAAAAGGGGTGAAACCCCGAAACCGGTCCTAGGATGCTTGATTCCGGTCCAGGGAAGACATTGCTTGGCAGTTCGGGCTGGACTGTTCCCATGAGGCACAGGGTCAAGACTGATTTGCATATGGCCATGTCTGAACTGGGGTGGTGTGGTGAGCAAAATAACGATGGATTAAACCCAGATCTGTGACTGGGGGTGAATGTTTTGCCAATGTGCAACATTCCGTCCATCATCTTGTGTGTTTTGCTGTTTGCCCTATGTGGGAAGGGTATGCCCAGATGTGGGTCCCGTGCTCACTATGTCACTGGAGTCCAGCTATCCTGGCTGAAGAGGGGTGAAACCCCGAAACCGGTCCTAGGATGCTTGATTCCGATCCAGGGAAGACATGGCTTGGCAGTTCGGGCTGGACTGTTCCCATGAGGCACAGGGTCAAGACTGATTTGCATATGGCCATGTCTGAACTGGGGTGGCGAGGTGAGCAAAATAATGATGGATTAACCCAGATCTGTGACTGGGGGTGAATGTTTTGCCAATGTGCAACATTCCGTCCATCATCTTGTGTGTTTTGCTGTTCGCCCTATATTGGAAGGGTATGCCCAGATGTGGGTCCCGTGCTCACTACGCCACTGGAGTCAAGCTATCCTGGCTGAAGAGGGGTGAAACCCCGAAACCGGTCCTAGGATGCTTGATTCCGATCCAGGGAAGACATGGCTTGGCAGTTCGGGCTGGACTGTTCCCATGAGGCACAGGGTCAAGACTGATTTGCATATGGCCATGTCTGAACTGGGGTGGCGGGGTGAGCAAAATAATGATGGATTAACCCAGATCTGTGACTGGGGGTGAATGTTTTGCCAATGTGCAACATTCCGTTCATCATCTTGTGTGTTTTGCTGTTCGCCCTATGTGGGAAGGGTATGCCCAGACGTGGGTCCCGTGCTTACTATGCCACTGGAGTCAAGCTATCCTGGCTGAAGAGGGGTGAAACCCTGAAACCGGTCCTAGGATGCTTGATTCCGGTCCAGGGAAGACATGGCTTGGCAGTTCGGGCTGGACTGTTCCCATGAGGCACAGGGTCAAGACTGATTTGCATATGGCCATTTCTGAACTGGGGTGGCGTGGTGAGCAAAATAACGATGGATTAAACCCAGATCTGTGACTGGGGGTGAATGTTTTGCCAATGTGCAACATTCCGTCCATCATCTTGTGTGTTTTGCACATACATATACAGCATTAACAAGAGGAGATAGATTTACAACTGCAGATATATACAAGCACACATACACAGGCACTCATATATACCTACGCATATGTGCACTCAGATACACATGAATGGAGGCATGCTCGCACACATTTACACGCACACACTCTTGTGATTCTTGTCTCACCCCTGTGAGGAGTCTTGAATTAAATATTTATTTCACATTTTTTGCAAATGTGAACATTTGAAGTGCTTTGACGGGGGCAGCGGAAGGATGGAGATAACAAAAGAGAGAGATGAGTGTGTGAGATGGGGAGAGTGATATGTAAAACACAGACGGGAGAAATAGAGATGCAGGTTTAAAGAAACGAAAGATGTTAAGGACAGAGAGCGAGATGGGGCAACATGGGTAGATGGGTACGTAGAGAGCAAGAGAGAAAGGGGAGACAGATGAAGACAGGTGAGAGAAAAGGCAGAGGTGAATGTCTAAGGTGAGAGAGAGAGGTGGAGGGAGAGAGAGATGGGTTGATGGGTAAAGAAGTATGACCGAACAAGAGAGAGAGTGGGATGAAAAGACAAGAGGATGTGTAAGGTGAGAAAGACAAAGAGGTGAGAGAGAGAGATGAGGAGACAAGGGATAGGGACATGTGTGATAGAAAGAGGGAGGAGTGAGAGAGGGAGAGATTGGGAGATGTGTGGACTGGTAAATTGGGAAAGAGGGAGGATGGCAGAGCGAGATTTGGAGAGAGAGAGAGAGAGAGACTTAGAAAGAGAGCAGGAGAAAATGAATGAGAGATAGGGAAACAGGGTGTATGATAGAGGCACAGATCAGCTAGAATAAAATGTTTGCACAGAGCATGGAAGGTCGAGTGAGGAGCTGGGACGGGGTGTAACAAGTGAGAGTTGAAGGTGCAGAGCCACTGCACTCTTCTCCCAAATACTGCACCGAGGCAGGATCTGAATCTAGGTTCGAGTTTTTATTTCTCTTTTAGGTTTTTGACAGGCACGTACAGCCAACAAGCTTGCCTTCAGCTGTTGTAACAAATTTCAGGTAGAAGAACTGGAAAAATACAGTTTTTCCTGGGCCTTCAGTAAGTTTTTATTACACCCAGGGATTTAAGTGGGCCAGGTCTCACCGGGTCTGAGCACCGGCAGTTTTTTAAAGGGGGCCTTGAAACGGGTCTCTATCGGGCTCTGTTTTGTGCCCTGGCACAGGCAGTCCGTTTTTTTGAGCGTTTTAGGGGAAGGGAAACCTTTAAAAGAGAGTCATTTTCTCTATGGATTTCCCTTCTCTTTTTGAAACTCAGAAGCAGCAACATTGTTGTGGTGTCACAAGGGCTTTAATTGGAAGCTTTTTCAATATTATACAGGCATAGTTGCTGCTTATTTATGTTATGCAATTAACAACCATTGACAAAGCCAATAGTCCTGAATTGTTGTAGGTATGATTTTACTTGTTGTAGCATATATCTGGATACAGTGACAGAAACAGCAAAATACCAGTCGGGCAGTACACTATGCTAAGCACAGATTTTTAGCTTGGGTGTTTTAAGCCACACCCTTAATTACATTGGCCACGCCCCTTTGAGAGACGCCCCCAGTCTTTTCATCCCACTTAAAGCCCTGCTTACACCGTCTTGGTGAATGTAATCTTCTTTGCAATTGTAGGTTTCTTTGGAATTTTTTTGGGGGGAGCGAGGAGGGAGGAATCTTATTTAATGCCAATTGGTTGGGACAAAACAATTTAATAAAATAATTTAAGTGTTGAAAAAGTTCCGGTTAAAGACAAGCAAAGACACTAAAACGCACATATAAAGGCCTTCAGAACAACAATGAAGCAAGTGGCTTCCTGGAGGCCTTCGTTAATGAGCACATCTGGATTCCCACTACTACAGAGGAGTCCCTAGGCAGGTCTAACAAGCGGAACACTCAGGTGGTTCTGCATTGCAGGTAGCTCACCACAGGGTATGTGAGAAACCTATTTTGTGACAAAACGGGGGATTTTAAGAGTAAAAAGCTGTTAAACTGACCAACAATGACATCTTAAATGTCGCTGGGAGTATGGTAAAAATATATGGATAAAGAAAAAAAGAAGATGTCCTGATAACATGAGGATGGTCCCAGAGGGAAATGTATGTCGATAACGTCAGGAAACTGAATGAAAAAAAAAAACAGGACTAAAATTTTAAACAACGCAAAGGAGTTGTTCTGTGGTTCGAGAATACGTCTGTATTGTTCGGTCAATAGTTTGGTATATGGGAAGGGTAGCTGGTACAGCACTGTTTGATGTCTGTGAGGAAGCAAAATAAAGAGCAAAAGAAGGCAGACGAGAAGACAGGCCAGTGAAAGGGAGCACAAATAATTTAAAAATAAACCTAATTCAGAAATATGAAAAAGAATAAGAATCTAATAAGTCAGTAAACAATAGCTATCAGCGTAGCCACCACAGAGCAGTATTAAACATTGCAGGGTCAGCAATTGGAGGACTGACTACGTATGGTTGCCAGCAGCAAAAAAACTTAAAACACTGAGCAAAGAAATGCAGCTTTTTATTAGCACGCAAGTGCAAGGTTATGGCCAGGGCTTTAGGTGGGCTTGAAGTTCTAAAAAGGAGAGCGAACACGAGAAGTTGGGAAATATTGAAACACGCTTCTCCATGTAAAGGGTTCTTACAAATCAGCATGAAATTTCGGACGTAATGAAATGTTTGCCCCCACACCCAGCCACTTCGCTCCTCTCACTCACAATCAGGCCTGTCTGCTCACAATCACAAACTGGCCTGCAGGCTAGCAATCATCCTCCCGGTCGTCTCTCCACTGCTGCGCAGCGCAGCACCAGGCCCGGGGCGGGGCCTGTTACTGTATTAATTAAATTACCTTCTAGGCTTCTACTCGGCCCAGATGCGGGGCCAGCCCCATGCAGTTGTGCTGCTGCTCGCACCCAGCGTGCGCCCTCAAGGACTCAATGCGCATGACAGATTTGCAGCCCCACCCTAATGGTGAAGACTAAGACCGTGGTGCGCAGACACAGAGACATCTGCACTGCTCATTGCGTACTGGCACCATCACCTGCCTGCCTCTGCCAGCAGTGCAGTTGGGCTTTTTCCCCCGCAGTCTGTCTAGGTCACACAGACTACCACAGTCTGACTCTGACTCACGGAGTCAGTGTCGGCCCGAAAATTGGCCGCACTCAGAGGGGGCCGGTTTTGCTGGGTGGCCCCAGCTAAAGCGGGCCCCACTGAAAAATACGGCCCCCACACCATCCGGCCTACCAGGGGATTGCCCAGTGCCCGGAATCACTAGTCCGGCCCTGCAAGAGAGGTACAGAAAGAGGGAACAGGGGTACAGAAAGAGGAAAGAGGGGTGCAGAAAGAGGCAAGTGAGGTGCAGAAACATGTAAGAGGGGTGCAGAAAGGGGCAAAAGAAGTACAGAAAGAAGCAACAGAGTTGCAGAAACTGGCAAGAGAGGTGCAGGAAGAGGGGTGCAGAAAGAGGCAAGAGGGGTGCAGAAAGAAGGAAGAGACGTGGGAGAAAAAAGCAAGAGAATTTATGAAAGAACCAACAGGTGCTGAAAGAGGCAAGAGAAGTGCAGAAGGAAGCAACAGAGGTACAGAAAGAGGCAAGGGAACTGCTGAAAGAGGTGATAGAGGTGCAGAAAGAGGCACGAGAGGTACAGAAAGAGGGAAGAGGGGTGCAGAAAGAGGCAAGAGGGGGGAAAGAGGCAAGAGAACTACGGAAAGAGGCATAAGTGTTGCAGAAACAGGCAAAAGAGGTACAGAAAGAGGGAACAGGGGTGCAGACAGAGGCAAGAAAGGTGCAGAAAGAAGAAAGAGAAGTGCAGAAAGAAACAACAGAGGTGCAGATGGAAACATGAGGGGTGCAGAAAGAGGTAAGAGAAGTGCAGAAAAAGGCAAGAGAGGTGCAGAAAGAAGCAGCAAAGTGCAATAAGCAGCAAGCGAGGTGCTGAAACAAGCAAGAGAAGTGCAGAAAGAGGCAAGCGAGATGCAAAAAGAGGGAAGAGGGGTGCAGAAAGAGGCAAGAGAGGTACAGAAAGAGGCAAGAGAGGTGCGCAAAGATTGAAGAAGGGTGCAGAAAGAGGCAAGAGAGGTGCAGAAAGAAGTAAGAGAGGTGCAGAAAGAAGCAAAAGAGGTGCAGAAAGAGACAAGAGAAGTGCAGAAATAGACAATAGAGGTGTAAAAGCAGGCAGGAAAGGTGAAGAAAGAGGGAAGAGGTGTGCAGCAAGAGGCAAGAGAGGTACAGAAAAAGGGCAGATGGGTGCAGAAAGAGGCAAGAGGGGTGCAGAAAGAAGCAAATGAGGTGCAGAAAGAGGTAAGAGAAGTGCAGAAAGAGGTATGAGAATTGCTGCAATAAGCAACAGAGGTGTAGAAGGAAGCAAGAGAAGTGCAGAAATAGGCAGGAGAGGTGCAGAAACAGGCAGGAGTTGTGCATAAAGAGGGAAAAGGGGTGAAGCAAGAGGAAAGAGAGGTACAGAAAGATGCAATTGAGGTGCAGAAGAACTGCAGAAAGAGGCAAGAGCGGTGCAGAAAGAGAAAATAGGGATGCAGAAAGAGGCAAGAGCGGTGAAGAAAGAAGCAAAATAGGTGTAGAAAAAAGCAAGAGAAGTGCAGAACGTACCAACAGAGGTGCAGAAAGAGGCAGGAGAAGTGCAGAAAGAAGTAACAGAGGTGAAGAAAGAGGCAATAGAACTGCAGAAAGAGGCTAGAATGTTGCAGAAACAGGCAACAGACGTGCAGAAAGAGGTAATGGGTGCAGACAGAGGCAAGAGAAGTGCAGAAGGAAGCAACAGAGGTGCAGCAGGAGACAAGGGAACTGCAGAAAGAGGTAATAGAGGTACAGAAATAGGCAAGAAAGGTGCATAAAGAGGTAAGAGGGGTGCAGAAAGAGGCAAGAGGGGTGCAGAAAGAAGCAAGAGAGGTGCAGAAAGAGGCAAGAGAACTGCATAAAGAGGCAAGAGTGTTGCAGAAACAGGCAAAAGAGGTGCAGAAAGAGGGAACAGGGTACAGACAGAGGCAAGAAAGGTGCAGAAAGAACCAACAGAGGTGCTGAAAGTCAAAAGAAGAGCAGAAGGAAGCAACAGAGGTGCAAAAGAGGCAAGGGAACTGCATAAAGAGGCTAGAGAGGTGCAGAAAGACAGAACACGGGTGCAGAAAGAGGCAAGAGGGGTGCAGAAAGAAGCAACAAAGTGCATTGAGCAGTAAGCAAGGTGCTGAAACAGGCAAGAGAAGTGCGGAAAGAGGCAAAAGAGGTATAGAAAGAGGAAAGAGGGTTTAAGAAAGAAGCAAGAGAGGTGGGGAAAAAGTAAGCGAAGTGCAGAAAGAACCAACAGAGGTACTGAAAGCGGCAAAAGAAGTGCGAGAGGGAAGCAACAGAGGTGCAGAAAGAGGCAAGGGAACTGCAGAAAGAGGTATGAGATGTACAGAAAGAGGCTAGAGAGGTGCAGAAAGAGGGAACAGGGGTGCAAAAAGAAGCAATAGAGGTGCAGAAAGAAGCAACAGAAGTGCATAAAAAAGCAACAGAGGTGCAGATGGAGGCATGAAGGGTGCAGGAAGAGGCAAGAGAAGTGCATAAAGCAGCAAACGAGGTGCTGAAACAGGCAAGAGAAGTGCAGAAAGAGGCAAGAGGGGTGTAGAAAGAGGGAAGAGGGGTGCAGAAAGAGGCAAGAGAGATACAGAAAGAGGCAAGAGAGGTACAGAAAGAGGCAAGAGAGGTGCATTAAGCAGCAAGCGAGGTGCTGAAACAGGCAAGAGAAGTGCAGAAAGAGGCAAGAGAGGTACAGAAAGAGGGAAGAGGGTTCCAGAAAGAAGCAAGAGAGGTGGGGAACAAGCAAGAGAAGAGTGAGAAGTGGGCCTGGTATATGCTGTCCACTAGTTATAGTGGGCACCTTGCACCAATCCAAACAACCCCTTATTGATGATAGGTTAAAGACAACCTTTATTGAAAGCTATCCTGGTGATAGCTTTGGGGAGCAGCCTTCAGGCTGAGTCTTGAAGGAATGTAAAGCAGCTTGTTTTACCAGTCTATAATCTCTTGAATGACCAAATGAAAGGGAACCACACCAGGTATGTATATAAAATATATGTATTTATTTCTAAACACACCCTACTAGTCTCTTTAAGAGGTCAGAGGTCTAAACAGATAAGTTACACTGCAAATAGTACAGTAAAATAGCACAAATACACGTCAGGCCCTAGTGGCGAGCCAAACCATATACTAAAATAGTGGTATAAGAACCATGACTTAACTAGATACAAAACCTAGAGCCTGTAGAATCGCTGGGACCCCAAGGAACCAGCCAAGGTAGTGACACAGGGGACCCACGGGCCATGTGCAGTGTGAGAACACAGTCGCGAGCTCCCGTTAGCTTCTATGGGGAAAGTCACAGTTCGATTTTTCAAGATTAGGGACACTTAGAAATTAGTTAGGACCAAACCCTTTTGGACTTAGGAAGTTCTAGGGTCAACGCCCATGGGAGCACTGGAGTACTCAAGTTACCTCACTCAGGGAAGCAGGGTGCATAGGTGTCAAATGGTGATGGGTCGCGTCGTCGATTTCAATGGGAGCTGGCAAAGAAGTGCTGCTGCCGGGAAGATGCGAAGTTTCTGAAGAGATCCAAGCCTGGATCAAAGTCGAGAAGAACCTGAAAGCAGAGGGGACAGTGTCTGGGTCACTAGCCTGTGACCAGGAGGATGATAGGCATATGCCCACCGATGTCGGGTGATTTCAGGTGAAGAAGGTGCAGCTTGACTCTTCAGCCACGAAGACCAGGAGGTGTTGAGGACAACCAGGAGCTGGATTCAAGCTGTCCCACAAAAGATGTCGAGTGGTGCCATGTCGGTGCCTGGATTGGACACAACAAGCCTTGGCAACAGCAAAACCCAAGCAGAAAGCAGAAAGATGCTCCGATGCAGACCAGCAAAGTCTGAAGGACTCACCACTTGGTAGGGTGTCAGGGCACATCTGGAGCAACCAGGGAAGCCCAAGGAAAATCAAAGTTACCTTCACAGGGACCCACCAGTCAACGGACCAGGGATCGCGTATGGACCTCAAGAGGAAACACAAAATGGTAAGTCACGGGTCACTCGGGGTGACTAGGCCAACAATCTTCAGTGGATTCTCTGCTTGAGGTAGGGGCTACAAGTAACCAAAAACACGACTTCAATAGACGTCGAGAAGTCAATGCACTTGCAAAAGTGCACTGTGACCAGGAGTTCCACGTTACTCAAGAGGGCTGCGGGTCTCAGCTTTGCTGGGAAATCGGGTCGGCCTCTGAGCAGTCTGGAAATCCTCTTCCTGTGCTGCAAAGACTTTGGAGTCCAGCGGGAGCTTTGGAGATGCAGACCGGCCAAATGCTTTGTTGGTGCACCGAAGTCCTCTAGTCTTGAGTGGAGCGTCGAAGTTCCAGGATTCAGCTTCAGAGTTTCGTCCAGGGATATCTAAAGTCCTGTTGCCAGGAGATCCTTACTTATACCTAAGGAAGGGGTTGGACTAACTCTAGGGGCCCACCTATGCGAGGGTTTGGAAAGAGGGGTGGCTACACCCATATTCTTTGTCCAGTTTCGTGCCAGAGCAGGGGCTGGAAGCCCCTGAACCGGTTTGAGCTGGACTATGCACAGGGACACCAAATGTGCCCCCAGTGCAGGACTTCAAAGCACTCTGAGAGTGCTCCCACCCAGCCCCAATACACATAAGCCTGTCTGGGAGGTGGGTACACCTCCCTGTGACAGGAAACCTATTGTCCTGGCCTAACCTGCCGGAGTTTCGGTCAGCAGCAGGAGGCCAGACCCGTGTCTGTGGCTGCAGCATCCATTTTGTGATGCCAGGGCTCTGTTAAGTTGGTACCGGGTATACCAGTGCTGCCATGTCTCTACCTCTAGAAGGGTGGGATCATATTCTCACATCAGGAATTGATGTTGGGGTATGATTCCAAGGTGTTTGACACCAAACACGACATGTTTCCATACAGTCAGTCCAAAGTTAGCATTAACCATTTTAGATGGAGAAGAGATTCTGAAGGCTGCAGAGGGGCTCAGCCATTGCCTGGACACCCCCACACATATAACCAAGCACCCTGCCTTCAGGATTGATAAGGCCTGCCATACGAGTGATTGATAGGTTTCTATGTGCAGTATTAAGTGAGATATAGTGAACCTATATCTCACTAAGGGGTGCATGCACCACCTTACCCAGGCTGCAGTAGCAGACCTGTTGTGTAATTTTGGAGGGCTTTCCAGGGGTGGCATAATACATGCTTCAGCCCCTAGTGGGCCTCTGGGTTACCTATGCCCTAGGTACATAGTATACCGTATACTAGGGACTTATAATGGCACCTCAGAATCAAATCTGTGGTGTACCTAATGTACATGGAATCAATTTAGAGAGGAAGCAGCTAGGCTGGGGCCCTGAATGCTAGGGTCCCAGCCAGACTAAATTCGAAAAACAGTGAGGTACCAGCAAAAAGTGAGGGTAACCATGTGAAGCAGATCCTACTCTCCTACAAGTAGTGCAGAAAGAACCAACAGAGGTGCCCAAAGAGGCAAGGGAAGTGCAAGAGGGAAGCAATAGAGGTGCAGAAAGAGGCAAGGGAACTTCAGAAAGAGGTAAGAGAGGTACAGAAAGAGGCTAGAGAGGTGCAGAAAGAGAGAACAGTGCTGCAGAAAGAAGTAAGAGGGAAGCATAAAGAAGCAAAAGAGGTGCAGACAGAGACAGGAGAATTGCAGAAATAGGCAAGAGAGGTGTAGAAACAGGCAGGAAAGGTGAAGAAAGAGGGGAGAGGGGTAGATCAAGAGGCAAGAGAGGTACAGAAAGAGGGAAGAGGGGTGCTGAAAGTAGAAAAGAGGGGTGCAGAAAGAAGCAAATGAGGTGCAGAAAGAGGTAAGAGAGTTGCAGGAAGAGGCAAGAGGGGTGCAGAAACAGGCAAGAGACGTGCAGAAAGAGGCAAGAGAGTGCAGAAAAGGCAAGAGAGATGCAGAAACCGGCAGGAGATGTGCAGAAAGAGGGAAAATAGTTGCAGCAAGAGGAAAGAGTGGTACAGAAAGATGCAATTGAGGTGCAGAAAGAAGCAACAGAGGTGCAGAACGAGGCAAGAGAACTGCAGAACGAGGCAAGAGAGGTACAGAAAGAGAAAATAGGGGTGCAAAAAGAGGGAAGATGGTGCAGAAAGAGGCAAGAGGGGTGCAAAAAGAAGCAACAGAGGTACAGAAAGATACAAGAGAGGTACAGAAGATAGAAGCAAGAGAGGTGCAGAAGTGCAGAAAAAAGCAAGAGAGGTGCAGAAAGAAGGGAGGTGCAGAAAGCAGAAGAGATGAGCAGTACGAGGCAAGAGAAGTGCAGAAAGAGGGAAGAGGGGTACAGAAAGAGGCAAGAGGGTTTCGGAAAGAAGCAAGAGAGGTGGGGAAAAAGCAAGAGAAGTGCAGAAAGAACCAACAGAGGTGCTGAAAGAGGCAAGAGAAGTGCAGAAGGAAGACACAGAGGTGCAGAAGGAGGCAAGGGAACTGCAGAAAGAGGTAATAGAGGTGCAGAAAGAGGCAAGAGAGGTACAGAAAGAGACAAGAGGGGTGCAGAAAGAGGCAAAAGGGGTGCAGAAAGAAGCAATAGAGGTGCAGAAAGAAGCAGGAGAGGTGTGGAAAGAGTCAAGATACCTGCAGAAAGAGACTATAGTGTTGCAGAAACAGGCAAAGGAGTTGCAGAAAGATGCAACAGGGGTGCAGACAGGTGCAATAAAGGTGCAGAAAGAGGGAACAGGAGTGGAGACAGAGGCAAGAAAGGTGCAGAAAAAGGCAAGAGCAGTGCAGAAAGAAGCAAGTGTGGTACAGAAAAAAGCAAGGGATGTGTAAAAAAAAACCAAGGGAGGTGCAGAAAGAGGAAAGAGGGGTGCAGAAAGAGGCAAGAGAAGTCCAGAAAGAAGCAACAGAGATGTAGAAAGAGGCAAGAGACCTCCAGAAAGAGGCAATAGTGTTGCAGGACCAGGCAAACCAGGTGCAGAAAGAGGGAAAAAGGGAGCAGACAGAGGCAAGAAAGGTGCAGAAAGAGGAAGCAGGTGTAGGAGACTAGGATCTGCTCCACATGTTTACCCCTACTTGTTGCTGGTGTTTCACTGTTTTTCGACTTTAGTATGGCTGGGACCCTGATATTCACGGCCCCAGCCTAGCTGCTTCATCTCTAAATTGATTGCATGTACTTTAGGTACACTCCAGATTGGATTCTGGGGTACCCTTGTGAGTCCCGAGTATATGGTATACTATGTACCCAGGGCATAGGTACCACAGAGGCCTACCAGGGGCTGCAACATGTATTGTGCCACCCCTGGAAAGCCCTTCAAAATGACACCACAGGTCTGCTAGTGCAGCCTGGGTAAGGTGGTGCATGCACCCCTTACTGAGGTATAGGTTCACTATACCTCACCTATCACTGCACATAGTAACCTATCAGTCACCCCTATGGCAGGCCTTATCAATCCTAAAGGCAGGGCGCTTGGTTATATGTGAGAGGGAACCCAGGCATGAGCCGAGCTGCTCTGCCGCCTTCGGAATCTCTTCTCCGGGGTTGTCAGTGGTGCAACCTGACCATATACTCTTAAGTGCATTATATCTTAAACGGTTAATGATAACTTTGGACTGGCTACACGGAAACATGTCGTGTTTGGTGTCAAACACCTTGGAATCATACCCCACATCAGTTCGTTATGTGAGGATATGATCCCACCCTTCTAGAGGGAGAGACATGGCAGTACTGGTATACCCGGTAGAAACTTAACAGAGCCCTGGCATCACAAAATGGATGCTGCAGCCACAGACACGGATCTGGCCTCCTGCTCCTGACCGAATCTCTGGCAGGGGAGGCCTGGACAATAGGTTTCCTGTCACAGGGAGGTGTAATCACCTCCCAGACAGGTTTATGTGTATTGGGACTGGGTGGGAGCACTCTCAGAGTGCTTTGAAGTCCTGCACTTGGGGCACATTTGGTGTCCCTGTGCATAGTCCCGCTCAAACCGGTTCAGGGGCTTCCAGCCCCTGTTCTGGCATGAAACTGGACAAAGGAAATGGGTGTAGCCACCCTTCTTTCCAAACCCTCCCATAGGTTGGTCCCTAGAGCTAGTTCAACCCCTTCCTTAGGTATAAGTAAGGAACCCCTAGTAACAGATATCCCTGGACGAAACTCTGAAGCTGAATCCTGGAACTTTGATGCTCCAATAAAGACTAGAGAAATGAAGAAATCTCCCTTGGAGTCAAGGAGTGACTCCCCTGCTTGGCAGGCAACAACAACGCATTTTGCCGGTCTGCATTTCTGAAGCTCCCGCCGGACTTTGAAGTATTTGCAGCCCAGTAAGAGGATTTCCCAACATCTCAGAGGCCGACCCGAGCCCCAGCAACGCTGAGACCCGCAGCCCTCATGAGTAGCGTGGAACGGGAACTCCTGGTCAATGGGCACTTTTGCAAGTGCATTGACTTCTCAACGTCTCTTGAAGTTGTGCTTGGGGTTACTTGTAGCCCCTATCTCGAGCAGAGAATCCACCGAAGATTGTTGGCCTAGTCACCCCGAGTGACCCGTGGGCCACCATTTTGTGTTTCCTCTCGAGGTCCCTTCGCGATCCCTGGTCCGTCGACTGGTGGGTCCCTGTGAAGGTAACTTTGATTTTCCTCCAGATGTACCCTGACTCCCAAACAAGTGGTGAGTCCCTCAGACCTTTGCTGGTCTGCACCGAAGCATTTTTCTCCTTTCTGCATGGGTTGCTGTTGCCAAGGCTTGTTGTGTCCAATCTGGGCACCGACGCTGCAGCACTCGACTTCCTTTGTGGGACAGCTTGAATTCAGCTCCTGGTCATCCTCGACGCCTCCGGGTCCTCGTGGCTGAAGAGTCAAGCTTCACCTTCTTCACCTGAAACACCCGACATCGGTGGGCATTTGTCTATCGTGCCCCTGGTCACTGGCAAGTGACCCAGACTGTCCCCTCTGCTTTCAGGTTCTTCTCGACTTTGATCCAGGCTTAGATCTCTTCGGACACTTCTCATCGTTCAGGCAGCAGCACTTCTTCGCCAGCTCCCATTGAAAACGAGAACGCGACCCGACACCATTTGACACCAATGCTTCCCTGGGTGAGGTAACACGAGTACTCCGGTGCTCCCGTGGGTGTTGACCCTAGAACTTCCTAAGTCCCAAAGGGTTTGGTCCTGACACATTTCTAAGTGTCCCTAATCTTTAAAAATCTAACTGCGACTTTCCCCATAGAAGCTAACGGGTGCTCGCCAGTGGTGTAACGAAACTTGAGGGGGCCCCCTGCAAGGTATATGGAGGGGCCCCCTCCGAACTCAATCAGCTCTCCAGCGAGGGCTGCAGGGTCCTATGTTATGCCACTGGACGGGCCTTTCAAGGGTTTGGGGCCCCCCTGTGCCGCAGGCGCCTGCATTAAGTCCCTGGTTGGGTGGCGTGAATTCCAGTGCTTTATAATCTTGATTACAACCCCATGCCTCTTTAATTCACCCCCAGAAACTCCCTGCCCATGTATCTCACTCTTTCAGGTTCTTTTTCGTAACTGCTTTCTTTTTTCTCGCTGTTTTTTTGTCTTTTTCCTTTCTACTTCTTTCCCCCTTTTGTGTTTTTCTCTCTTTTGCTCTGGATCAAAGTCTGATGGAGAAAAATAAGTGCTGGTCCCCAAAAATTAATACCTGTGGGCCCCATCGGTTCATATTAAGAACTAGAAATACACTTCTATTTTTCTGTCCCTTTTAGGTGACATTTAGGCACTGATATGTCTTATATTTGTACCGAAAATTAGCATTTAGCACTTGTACACTCGCATTGATTTCTTCTATGTATCTTGGAAAAAACTTTTATAGGCTTTTCTTCTTCGGGGTCGATTTTTATCTCAGGCTGCGAGAATATAGCAAAACTGCTATCCAGAATAAGTTCCTCTTTCAAATTAGATTTCGTTTTCAATATAAATTAGAGAGATCTGATAATTTGTAATGAGAGATATTACATGTATCTTGAAATGTATGTGATGGCTTTATGGACATTTTATTGTTAAAATCCAAAATAAAACTTTCTGAACAAACCTCCGTTGCCTTTCAGCTAGGTTAGTAATATACAAACAGCAAATACATACATATATAAATACCAGGCCATCCATAAGGGGGCTGTAGGGATCCTCAGCCATTAGGCAACAATTTAGGGGCCCATGATCTTTTGCAACAATTAATTATAAAGTTTAAAGCTAGCCTGCCCTATTTAATGTTGAGGGCGCTAGCATGTGTAACACCACAGGATGGCACCATGTCTATCACCACACGATGGCACCATGTCTATCACCACAGGATGGCGCCATGTGTAACACCACAGGATGGAGCCATATAACACCACAGGATGGCACCCGGTGCTAGACTTGTTGTGCTTTATCTTTCCCTGCAGAACATTTTGTTTTAAAGATTGAAACAGATCTTCATGCCACTGGTGCCCCATTCCAGTGAGAGGTATGGCGCAGCGGCCAGAGCGGCAAACTCCAGAGCAAAGGGATCTCCGGCGCCAGCTCAGCTCAGCATCATGTGACTCCCTTAAGGAGGTGATAGGTTTGCCCTTTACAAATATGGATTATTTTTATTGTTTTTATTCTCCCAGGTCCCGCAGTACCTCCTGACATGCCTGATATATACATGCAAGAGATTACCATTAAAGCGCACTGTACCAAATAGGTACCATTAAGGTGCATTGCATTTGATGCCATGGAGGAGTATTTTATTTACATGTGAGCATAACAGGCCAACATGCTGCCAAGATCCACCTGAGTGAAAGGGAGGAACCCGCCCCAACAGAACCTAGGCAAGTTTCAATATTCCTCTCTCTAGTTTTGGAACTCTTTCACGTTATTTCTGTGATGCGACCAGGCAGGCACACATTACAGCAGGTCATAGCTTTGGAAGGAGGGTACAGGGTACCCTACCCAACAGGGCATCACTATATAATTGACAGGAGGAGATTATCTGCTTGAGCTATCTGCTAGTGCTGGTGGAATAAATTGCCTTTTCGGGCGGTCAGTTGAAACATTCCACTTTTAATCTTACCTGGTTCAGCCAATTGTGGTGAGGTGCACGTGAAAGGTTAGTTTAGCGCTTTCAAAGGTTGAAGCTGGTGAGCTGGGCCAGCCCAAGGACCTTTGCTACCCTAAATGACGTACTGCTGCTAGTCGTTACCCACAGTGGTGGTCCTTTTGGCTGACAACTCTTTGCTGAGGGTGACCTTGTCTGTTACCTTGTCATAGTTTATCAGTGGACCAACCCTGGCTTTTGAGTGCCTTGAAACAAACCTGCAGATCAGGGGCTGCAGTCTAGATCACTCACTGATTGTCACCTGGAGAAAACGAAAATGCAAACAATTTTAAATTTTTTAAACTGTTATCGGACCCTTACTGGCCCTACTGGGCGTTTTCCAGAGAGGGTGGAAAGGTGGGGGCTCGTTTTGATGCTGGGGAGCAGGGCAGCTTCTGCCATGACTACAGCAAGCCCCCCACCCTCTCAGCATCCCCCAGGTGCATGCGTCGACTGGGAACTGGGGTGGCCTGGTGGTATTGTGTCCCCTGCTTACAGAAGCCCGCATGCTACAGTTAAGCCCGCTGGTTGTTGTCAGAGGGAGAGTAGGGCGCTCTGAAGCCTGTCGGCGCTGCACTACATCACCAGGCAGAGTCCTGCTGAAGAGGCTTTCGGGTGGTGGCTGGGGTGTGGGCCTGCCCGTGCTGCAGAGGATGGTGCAGCAGTGATCGGCGCCACCTGCTACTATTGCATTTCTTGCCTCCTGTGTGGTTAAACACGTTTTTAAAGCACGCACAGTCAGATCACCAACGCTTTAAAGAACATTTATTTCTTACGTTTTGCTTTAAAGTCCAGCAGGAGGGATGACTACCACCGACTCCCGCAGTGCCCCAGTGAGGCCACGAGAAGTGCGGGCCTGAGCGCATGGATGCCTTCATGAGACAAGCTTGCCACTTGCCAGACTCCAGCAAGCTGTTTCATGTCCTAACCTGGGGCCTGCAGGATACAAACACCCAGAGGAAACCCAGAGGAAACTTACAGCTTTATTCACAAACCTTGTGAAATAATATTTTTTGTACACACTTTGAAACTTTTGCCTCCACCGTGCAAGTCCCCGTCGGTCCCTCTCAGCTGCCTCCTCACCTCATACGCACTTTTAATTGCGCAAAGTGGCATACGCATGAGAATGACCAGCTCCACCCTAAGGGTGAAGATCACGCATTTATGATGAGGCTGCGCGTGCAACTTCGGCGAGCCAAGGTGTGAGTGTTAGTTATCTGCAAACTATGAATGAAGAATTAGAGAAGCTTTAGAAAATTTGAGACCTAACACCTTTGATGATAGCAAGAATGAATCTTTTTCTGGTACTGTCTTTTTTTGTGAAAACGGTCACCCAAGACTAGTATGCCTCCCGTCTGTCCCCGGGCCGACGTGTTGATAAAAAGGGATATTTTTCAGTTAGCAAGGAGCATCGGGTGACATGCATGAGAAGAGCTGCCTCGACACAAGCGTCTCTAGTAATACGAGGTAGCAAGTGTGTGTTTCACTCTCATTCAGGTCTATATGCTTGATAGCAACTGGTTCGGCTTCATTGCTGGAGGTACATTCAATTATTATTGAAATATCCCTTTGTTGAGCATACTGAAGTGCCCGTGGACGTCATCTGCCTCTATTTACAATTTAATGGGTTGGCTGGTTCAATCATCCTAAAATGGAGCAAACGTTTTTGACACAACAGAAAACAAAAAAATTCACAGCTAACTTTCACAGCTAACGTCCAATTATATATATATTATCTACAGGCGGTCGCCAGTAGATAGTTATAGTTAGGATCGTGTTTCCATAGGAAATCTGAAAATTCTATTTTGAATAACTTTGGCGCCGGTTGACGAATCCTCGCGAAATTTTCAAAACTAATGGGGCGCTCCGCTCAGCTCCTACCCTGAAAGTCTCGGGGTGATTCGTCAAGCGGGGGCCAAGAAAAAAGGGGGTCCCAAAACGCGTTTTCCCCATGCATTTTCCCATAGGACCTTTAGTCGAAGGTACAGCCCGAACGGCTGAACAGAATTACTTGAAATTTGGCAAAGAGGTAGTCCTCAGGTCAAGGAAGTGCCTTTTGCATATATGGAGTCAATCTGTTTAGTATTTCCTGAGAAAATAGCATTTAAAAGCATATAAATATCTATAAGCGCGCACCGTGCGCGCACCGTGCGCGCACCCTATCGTGCGCGAGCGTAATTTTGATCGGTGGTTACATGTCAGTCAACGTTCGAATCGGTCGAAATCAGGAAGTGTCGGCCGCCATTTTGTTTTTTTTTTTGGGTGCGAGAGTGAAAAAGAGAGGTGGCGAACGTGAAAAGGGGGCAGGGTAGAGAGTTCCTGACCCCCTAGCCTTTGTCAGGGGGTCCCTAAAGGACCCCGAAGGGTGAAAAAACATTTACATTTTTTTTAAAAAGTATCGCGAGGTGCGCGCACCGTGCGCGCACGGTGAAAAAAATTTGAAAAAAAAAAATAATATATACATAACTTAGCATTTAAAAAACCGTACAAATTCACTTAAAAAACCATAGGTTTCACACACGTTATAGTAAGGAATTAGCTTTTAAAAAACCTTGCAAATTCACTTAAAAAACCATAGGTTTCACACATGTTATAGTTAGGTGGACATTTCACTCGTAAAAAACCAATGAAATTCCCCCGTTATAGTTAGTTCAGATAACTATAACTCGGGCGACCGCAACTCTATCACAAGGATGATGTCATCAGTGATGTCATGAGTGATGCCACTGACCATGTCATGAGTGATGTAATATGTGATGTCATGAGCAGTGGATTGCGGGCCCGCGAGTTATAGTTATAACTGTAACATTGGTGTACAGAGTGTGGGATTCCAGCTTGCTATTGTTTTACCAGATAATCTCAATTGAGTGACTAACTGAAAACTACTAAAGGTACTCTAGGTACATATAATACAAGCTTTAGAATACAGTGAGTTTTACTGAACTTTGAGTTGTGTGTTAAGGGATTAGCACACTCTTTCTACAACCCAAGAGAGTTAAGTAGGCCACACTAGAGTAGGTAGTGCAATACACCACACCTCACTAGTAATGTCTTCAAGGCCAGGAACAAGTGGGTCCCTGCCAGACGCCAATAGGCTTCTTGTCTCCAAGTATGATAACCTCCCATTCATGGAACTGAGAGCAGTATGCACTACTAGGAAACTGAAGACAGACAAAAGTTCAACCACCCAGCATCTGATAGAGTTACTCAGGCTGGATGATCTCAGAAGACCTATAAAGTCTGAAGGGGAAAGCAGAGTGGGTGGGACAGCACATGAGGAAGGGTCTAGGGGTGAATTTCCTCATGACCTGACCTCTAATGCTGACCAGGAACATTACAATGATCTTGACCTGGAAAATCCAGCTCCCCTGGAAGATGAGGGGTAGGGCCACAATGGCCCCTTCTTTGTCCCTCCAGGAAGAGTTGGTGGTGGGCCTAGAAGGTCTATGAGTCTAACCATTCTGGTTCAGCTATAGGAAGCTCTATTTCTTCTCATAGGAGGGAAACCTCCCAGGAGAGGAGGGAGAGACTGCTGAAGTATGAGGAAGCACAGCTTGAAATCAGAAGGAAGCAGGTAGCCTTAGAGAAGGAGGCCCTAGAGCTCTACAGAGCTAGAAGAAAGTTGGGAGTAGAGTCCCTTGGTGGCAGCAACATCCCTAGAGATAGGGAGAGGTCTCATTACCATAGAAACCTGAATAAGATTGTCCCTCCCTACCAGAGTGGGGATGACATCCACAATTGGATGACTGCACTGGAAAGGGCCTGTAAATTTCAAAGGGTCCCCCAGGAGCAGTGGGGGCAGCAATCATATGGCTCTCCTTTGCAGACAAAGGTAGAGATACGTTTTTCACTGTTAGAGAGGAGGAGGCAGATGATTAAAACAGTCTGAAAAGGGCATTGATGGAAGGGTTTGGCCTAACCACTGAACAATACAGGTTAAAGTTCAGAGATACCCAAAATGCACAGAATCAAGACTGGGTAGACTTTGCAGATTGTGCTACTAAGGCTCTGGAGGGTTGGTTACTTGGCAGCAAAGTGCATGACTTCCAAGGATTGTACAATTTGATTATGTGGGAGGAGATGCTTAATAATTGTCAAAATCAGCTGTTGCACCAGTACCTGGTGGACTCAGATCTGACCTCTCCCCAGGACTTGGGAAAGAAGGCAGACAAGTGGGTCAGAACCAGGGTGAGGCAGAAGGTACAGAACGAAGGTGGTGAATCAAAGAAGCAAGATCCTAAAAACTCTGACAAGGGTGGGGAGAAGGGTAAATACCAGAAGTCTTCACAAGGTCCCCAAAAATCTTCTTCATGTGGGGATTCACAGTCTAACAAGGGAAAAGGCCAAAAGAAACCATAGTGCAAAATCTATAAACAGAAATCTCACTGGACAAGTGATTGCACCAAGTCCAAGGACTCAACTCCAGCCACCATTGCCCCTAAGGCAACTGTTCCCCCTAGTACAGCTACAATTGGTTGTGAAAATGTTCAGAATAAGGGTGTAGTAGGGTTGACCCTGGGTTCTGAGATGGACTCTGGCCTAGAGTTCCAACTCAGGCTGTCCTGATCTGTGATGGAGGCATGGATATGTCCTCCTTTGTGAGTTCCAGTAATTTGGGAAAATACAGACAGCAGCCTTTAATAAATGGAAAAGAGGCTTTGGCATTCAGGGACACAGGAGCAAGTGTCAAAATGGTGACAAAAGATCTTGTGGATGCTGGGCAGATTATTCTTGGTGAAATGTACCAAGTGACCAATGCTTGCAATGCCAGTACAGACCATTCTCTGGCAGTTGTTAACATCTCCTGGGGAGGGGTAACTGGCCTTAAGAAGGTTGTGGTAAGTGCAGACCTACCAGTCCAATGCTTGCTTGGCAATGATCTGGAAACTTCAGCTTGGGCTGAAGTGGAGCTCAGGACACATGCAGAAATGTCAGGGATCCCTGCGCATGTCTTTGCTGTGACTAGGTGACAGGCCAAACTGTCTAACACTGGACAGGCCCTGGATTCTGGAAGAATGGACCAGGTGCCTCCCAAGAGGAGGAGCAGTAGGGTTAAGGCAGTGCCTTCCCACCTGACTCGGAATACAGATCGGTCTCCTGAAGGAGATGATCTTGAACCTGAAGAAGGAACTGTCCCAGAGGAGCTTGAACCTGATCAGGTTGAGTTCTTGGGGACAGGGGGCACTTCCAGGGCTAATCTGAGCCAGGGGCAGAAAACCTGCACCTCTCTTGAACCCCTCAGAAAGCAAGCTGCTGATGAAGCTGATGGGAATGCTAGTAGTACCCATAAAATGTATTGGGATGATGGACTCGTTTATTCAGACTATAGAGACCCCAAGCCTGGTGCATCCAGGAGGTTGGTTATACCTCTGAAGTTTAGGGGCTTCCTATTGACACTAGCCCATAATATTCCTTTAGCAGGACACCTGGGCCAGAACAAGACTTGGGACAGAATTGTCCCTCACTCTCACTCACCCCACGTGTCTGAAGACACAAAGGAGTTTTGTCGCTCCTGTGTGACCTGCCAAGCCAGTGGCAAGGCAGATGGAACCACAAAGGCCCCCCTGATACCACTACCTGTGGTGTGGGTTCTCTTTGAGAGGGTTGGGATTGACATTGATGGATCCTCAAACTGCATCTGTGCACAGATTTATCCTGGTGGTTGTGGACCATGCCACTAGGTACCCAGAGGCAATCCCACTTAGGACCACTACTGCATCTGTGGTGGCAAGAGCTCTCTTGGGTGTATTCTCAAGAGTAGGCTTTCCTAAGGCGGTAGTATCTGACAGGGGTGCAAACATCATGTCTAGTTACTTGACTGCAATGTGGAAGGAGTGTGGAGTGAACTACAAGTTCACCACACCCTATCATCCACAATGCAATGGTTTAGTTGGAAGATTCAACAAAACCTTGAAGGGCAATATCAAAGGTCTCGCAGAAAAGCTTAGGCGGAGATAGGACATCTTCATGTTCAGACTTTGTAATCGTTAGAAGTGCTTTGAAGTAACTCAAGAATAGAGACGGGCTAGCCAACACATTAAGAGAAAGCCGAACCAGAGCCAGGCTAAGTTACGTTTTTGGCATGTAAATCATATGAAGACACTTGGCAATTCGATAAAGTGGATTACTTTAATGTGCGTGAGTGTTTCAACTTAGTACATTAGATTTTCTCACTGAATTGAAAGGCATGTATTAAAAGTTACATTTTTCAAATCTTACCTTAACAATATTCATGCTCCAGGCATGGCGGCATTGACGTTATTTAAATAAGAGCCAAAGGGCATATTATCAAGGATGGCGTCAAAAATTATCGCCGGTTTAGCGGCAGAAAACTGCCGCTAAAGTGGCGATAATGGGCTTGATAATATGCCCTTGAGAATTCCAATAGAAGTCCATGTTCTGGTGTGAACAAGGGCTTCTATTGGAATTCTCCAGGGCATATTACCGAGCCCATTACCGGCGATTATTTTACAGCCGTCCTTGATAATATGCCCCCAAGTTAGCTGTAACGTGCACCCTATACGCGGCCTAGATCCTTACATGGAGCAACATTATAGTCTATTTAAATCAGACACCATGGTGAGAGAGAGAGGTGTTTGTGTAGCACACCCTGAGCACATGTTTTTCAAAGTGCTCTCAAATCCAATAATGACAACTAAAGATGGATGCTGAAATTAAATATTTGGTTAGAATCACACAATTCTTTCAAGTGAGGAAGCTGGGACAAATGCCAAGTTTTCTGGTTTCACATTGTGCCACTCAGGCACCAGGTGGATATGTCTACCTCGCTAATGATTTGCAACAAAAGATAATGCTATTTTTCTTTCATTCTTAGCATGTTAGGTTTGAGCACGGTTGTCAGGCAGAAGCCACTTAACAGCTCAGCTCTTTTTGGGCTCGATGGCCAAAGATGACCTCGAGCTGAGCTACAGCCAAGCCAAGAGTTTTACATAGCGCAAACTCGACCCAAAGGTATCAGAGCACTTTACATGAAAACCAGTTACGTAACACAAGGACACATTGCTTTTTAGGCATTGGGAGATTAAGTGACTTGCCCAGAACCACAGGATGTTGAGCGTCACTGCAGAGACTCGAACCCGGTTCCACAGATTTGAAATCGACCGCCTTAGCCCATTAGGCCACATCCTCTCCCTGACTCGAACCTGGCTCAAGCTTTAGGCTGCTAGCCCACCTCTGCTAAGAACCACATACAGCGCTGTACAAAAAATTTCTATAAATAAGGTAGTTGTTTGCCATTGGTCCAGCCGTTATTCCCCTTCCCTTTCGCCACTCCTGGCATAAAAATGTATTGTTAAGTTTAGATACATGTGAGGATAGTATGAAGCTTTTAGGTCAGACAGGATAGGACACATCCTCGAACATCCCCCTCATTCTTACTATTCTCTTTTCCTTCTTTACTACTTTCCGTAACAAAGAAAATGGCTTTAACTTAATTAAAGGCAAGGCCTATTGCATTTTCAATGCTTGTTTCCTCTAGGTGGTGGTGGTAGACAACCTCCAGGGGGTACACAATGCTCCTCACGCTTGGAACAGTTTGCTGCCTCACCCCTGGTAAGCTGCTGCCCCTTCAGTGGGACTACTCACCTCTCAAGTGCTTTAAGCCTGCTTTTTTCTGCCAATGTTGCCTTTAGCTGCATGCCATAGTCCCGGGGTGCACAGTGCTTTTCATGCCTGTCCAGGCTTTTCCTCTGGCTCTCACATGGGCTCCCCTCTCACCGGGCTGAGTGTGTTCTGCTCCTGGACTATCACTTGTCCTTTTGATGGCAGACAAACCCTGTTATGCCTGGCAGACAATTCTTTCATAAGCCAAACTCTTTTGCTCAGTGCTCTAATGTGTTCCCCCCCTTTCAGTTTGTATGTTTTTTCCGTCTCTTAGGAATACACTATCAGCCCTGCCAAATGGCACTCCTCACAGGTTAGTGTAATGCATTTTAATGCTAGTATACGCTCTATGCTCAGAGAACCTAGTGCACTTCTGTGTGTGTTGCTCAGAACTGTCAGGTCTTTGCCCAGGTGGAGCACAAGGTGGGTTAATACTATGAATGCCACCTCTCTGCCAGAACCAGCTTTCCTACCTTAAATGTGGTGAACGTTTACTGTAACACTTTAACGGAGGAGAAGGCTGCATCAGACCCTCTATTCACATGTCAATCTGATCTGACACAGTGTGCTCCTGGGCGTTATTATGCTCTTAATTGAGACGTAATGTATTTTTCTTTCTACCGCCCAGTCTGGTCTCGGGATGGCATTTTGAGGAAGAAAATAAATGTTCCTAGTGACCAAGGGGCATATCATCAAGGGCTTTATCTCTGCTTTTCTGGCTTTAAAAGTCAGAAAAGCGGAGATAAAACCAAGGCCCATCAGCAAGAGGGTGCTAACATGCGTATTCGCATGTTACCACCCTTTTACACTACGCCTACCTTTGTATCTCTAATGAGATGCAAAGTGGGCGTTCCTGACATACACTGTATGGCAGGAAAGCAATAACGTGTCTTTGCGCTATCAGCAAGGATGCCCTTGCATTTTAGCAGACGTTAGTTTTTGGAGAAAACTGCTGTTTTCTCCAAAAACTAACGTCTGCTAAAATCCTGACTAAGTCACCCCTAAAATTGGGGGTGGATTATGCTGATACGACCACAGGGTCGTATCAGCAAGGTTATCGCCCTTTTGCAGGGAACATCGCTGGAAAACCAGCGATGTTCCCTGCAAAACGGCGATAACATCGCTATCGCTGGAATTTTTATCGCCCTGGAGCAGCGCGTTGGGGATAATGCGCTTCCAGGGCGATAAAAAGCAGAGATAGCCAGCGATAAGAAAATTATCGCTAAGCACGGCCAGCGATAATTATCGCTGGCCGTTGCTGATATGGCCCCAAGAGCTTTCTCCTTGCATTGAAATTAGGCCTGGGCGAAAATTTTGTTCCGTTCGTGGAAATTGCGATAATTTGACATTTTCGCGTTCCGCAGAGAGCGCGAAAATGTCAAAATTTCCGCGTTCCGCAGCTTGGCGATAATTTGTTTCTTGCTCGCGCTGTAAAATAATACATTCTCGCGCGCGCGCGATCGCCTTACCTGAATCCCTGCGTTCGCCAACAAGTTTTCTTGATCCGGTCACGTTCTCCATGAGATGTTGTATTGTTTTTAGCCATTTGCGCTGTCTCGCGACAGTTCGCGCCCGCAGTGACGTCATGCGTCGCGCGATCACGTCTTTCTTCTCGCGATCATGCACCGCGAGACAACTGAAAACAAGATGGCCGCGCCCGCGAGCAACCACATGGGTAAGTTGGCGAGCCGCAACCATGCAGAAAATCTCGCGAACATGCGGGAAAAAAACTTCCGCATCTTCGCGATATTTCCGCTTGTTTGCGATAATTTTAAACATTTTCGCGATAATTTGCGAAAGTGGATTTCTCAAATTCCGCCCACCCCTAATTGAAATACTTTCTTCCACACAGTTGGGTTGAGTGCCCCTAAAGCCCAATCCGGAATCAAAGGTTGCTAGGTGAGTTGAGTTCACAAATTACAGATCCTGTGGCTGGACACAACTGGAAGTAAGTTATAATTTATTTCCTGAGTTTATTTTTCTGGTTCTAAGGCAGGCGATATTTACTAAAGTTTCATGTCAGGCACTTATAATAGTTTCAGGATTATAAATTGAAAAATGTAAGCTGCATCTCCAACAATGGTGCCGGGATCAGACAGAGGGCAGGAGCTGAAACATGTTTGGCTGGCCATATTTAATGTAAAGTGAAGGCAGAGTGTGAAGCATCTTTTATCACCAAATTATGAAAGTAGTATTCTAAAGATACTAATGTGTATCAAAAATATTTACATATATTAGTTGTGTGTCTTTTTTTTTACTGTGGTGATTTGTTCTACTTTTTTGTATTGCTGTGTTTTTGTGCTACATTTTTGCAACACAATGTGTTGTACTGAGGTTATTATCTTAAATTCTGCTTTGACTTTTATTGCGTTGTGCCCTGTTATGTTTTTATTGTGTTATGTTTGTGTATGTTGTTGTGGTATGTTCTGTTTTTTACGTTATGTTTTTCAACAAACGCTGATCCATTTTAAGGCACAAGCAGTACATGCCTTTAAAGCTCCTTTAACAAACCACCATTTGACAGTGTTTTAAGTGATAAAATAGCACTGGTCGAGCTCTATAACTAGGTAAGATACCAGTCACCCCAAAACTGTAGCAGAGACTGCCTTAAAGTAACGTTTCTTGTGATTCCGTTATGTGATATATGCCCCATGTCTTAAATTAGCACTTGCAGTGCTCATTTTATAAAATGTTGCCCATTTTGTTAGTTCCTTGAAAAGGGTGACTGCATTCTGCAGTGCATTGTCGTTTTTCTTCAGGATTGGTGCTAAACATAAGGCTTCTCTAGTCAGAAGGCAGACATTTGCAAATGTCAGGGCTTGCACGAGGGCTGTATTATATTAATATTGTGCATGGTCCCAGTCTGTGCCAAGTTAATTGGGAAAGTCCAGTGGAAGCACCCATTGATGCTTGCACAGTTAGGTGCACATCAGTGAAAGATGGACCACAGCTCTACATCTTTCAAGGAAGGGGAACTGGTCTTACTTTAATAGGGGGTCGGACTTCCTTTTCAGGTGTGTGCATTGTGTGACTCACACCTATCTCAGGGAAAGTTCACAGGAACCACTGGCCACTCGCAAAACGTACATTCAGGGGGCACAGTGTGTGACTTCCTATGTGGCACTCTCTCCGTAGGCCTCAAGACGCCCTCAGGCATAAGTTGCGCTCTATAAATTATATTTACATTACATCACATTTATTTATTTTAAAAGTTTTATATAGCACTAGCTTGACCCGTAGGTATCAGAGCGCTTTACATACATACTGTAAAGAAAAACAGACGGAAATTGCATTACATAGTAGGCAGGCAGTAAGGAAGCAAAACCAGGGATAAAAAAAATACAGCATGGGAGATAAGGTGGTTAACACAGTCCGGTCGCCAACTATCCTTGAATGTCAAGAGAGAGGAGTAAACTCGGATATTAAAGTCTAGGTTAGTTGACGTTGGTCAGGAAAGTATTTGTTAAGGAGATGGATTTTCAGGTACCTTTTGAAACAGGAGAAGGAGGGGTTGCATCTGAGGACTCTAGGGAGAGCATTCCACATCCTGGGAGCGTTGCCAGAGAACGATCGGTATTGTGTGGTTTTCTTTTTCAGTTTCGGAGGAATAAGAAGGAGTGAGTTGGAGCTTCTCAGCGATCTGGATTGACCTGCTCTTACCAGTTTGTTGTTCAGGTAGTTAGGGGCCGGAGAGTGAAGGGTTTTGTGTGTGATGCAGGCCAGTTTGTAAATAATCCTCCCTTCCATGGGAAGCCAGTTGAGGGAGTTGAGAGCTGGAGTGATGTGATCAAATCTTTTTACTCCAGATAGGAGTCGAGCGGCCATGTTCAACACTGCCTTTAGAGGGGCTAAGTGAGCTTTTGGAGTCCCTTTTAGGATGGCGTTCCCGTAGTCGATTTTAGAGAGAACTAGGGATTGGACTACTGTCTTGAGGTCATCATGGGGAAGAAAAGGTTTCAATTTCTTTAGGTGTTTTAGAGAGAAAAGAGCGCTTTTTGTAGAGTTTTTGATGTGGGCCTCCAAAGATAAGTTCTTGTCAAGGGTGATGCCTAGAGACTTAACTGAGTCAGATAGGACGATGGGGCAGTTTAGGGCGACCAGAATCTTGAGCCACTCTTGGATTGGACGATGGTTGCTTTTTGGAGAGAATAGGATTAGTTCTGTTTTATCTGGATTGAGTTTTAAGTGGTTAGCGTTGGACCAAGTTTGGATCTCGGTTAGAGTGGCATTGAGGTGTTGGATGTCGCTGGGAGACTTGATTTTGAAATAGATTTGGGTGTCATCAGTGTAAAGGTGGTAATTCACTCCAGCTTTTTTCAAGATGATTGTGAGGGGCTCCATGAAAAGACTGAAGAGGGCCGGGGAGAGGATCGAGCCTTGCGGGACCCCAAGTGTGACTTTTGTTGGCTTCGAGAGACAGGAGTTGATTCTAATTTGTTGCGAGTGGTGTTGAAGGAAGGAGGTGAACCATTTTAGTACTGTGCCATTGATGCCGGAGCGCTTCGACATGGTCTCCAGAAGCGCTGGATGATTTACTGTTTTGAATGCCGCAGATAGGTCAATAAGGATGAGTAGGCAGGCATCACCTTCATCTAAAGCCTTGTGAATATCGTCAGAGACGTTGAGCATAGCTGTTTCCGTGCTACAGCCTTTCCTGAATCCTGATTGAAAGGTGTTGAGGAGGTTGAACTCATCAATGTGTTTGTTGAGTTGGTGGAGAACGCATTTCTCCAATGTTTTTGCAAGGAATGGGAGGTTGGATATAGGTCTGAGGTTGTTGAGATCATTAGGGTCGGCCCCTGGTTTTTTAAAAATGGGTGTGATTTGTCCAAGCTGAAGGGAGTCTGGGACACAGCCTGAGGTGAGAGAGGCGTTGATGATTTTTGTCCAGAAAGGGGAAATAGTGTGGTTAAGTTCTTTTATGATTGTGGATGGGATGGGGTCCATAGTGTGGGAGGAAGGTTTTATGTTAGAAATTATACTGAAAACCTCATTATCCGACATTAGCTCAAAGTCGGACCAATGCGCATTGTTTTTTAGCTGGAGGCAGACCTGATTGTCCTTGGTAAGAACTCTTTCTGAATGATCAGGAGTGGTTAGAGTGCGGCAGGTTAAGAGGGAAGGAGGGTTAGAGGTTTGGATGAAGGATTGATCAATTTTCAAGACTTTATCAGTGAAGAAGGTGGCAATTTCTTCACAATGCTCATTGGTGGCTTTGATTTCTTGAGAGGGAGTGTAGTTAGTTTGGCTTTTGACAATGTTGAAGAGTTCTCTCGGTCTGTTTTTTGCCAGATCTAGTTGGCTGTGGAAGAAAGACGCCTTTTCACTGAAAATGTGTTTTTTGTATGCTTGCCGAGCAGATCTAAGTTGCGCTAGGTGTAAGGTCGAGGGGTTTAGTCTCCAAGACCTTTCCGTTTGTCTGAGTTGACGCCTTTCCTCATTCAGAACTACGTTAAACCAGGGTTTAGATTTTGTTTGCCTCAATTGTTTGAGTTTGAGAGGAGCTACTTGGTCTAGAACCTCTGTCATTTTTGAGTTAAAGTGTGTAGTGAGGTCATCGGCCGTCGATGATGAGGGTTGGAGTTGAAGATGGGCATGAATCTTGGATTCGAGTTCGGATAAAGGGATTGCTTTGATATTTCTGGTCCAGTGTTTAGGTTTGTCATCACGAATAGGTTGGTGGAAGACAAGTGCATCAATCTTGAACAGAATGAGGTGGTGGTCGGACCAGTCAATGGGAGAAATCGCTGTCAGAGAGACCAGATCATTGTTGGTAATGATCGCATCCAGTGTTGCACCTTTGATGTGAGTTGGTTTATTGCAGAGTTGTTTGAGGTTATATATTTCAAGTAGGTTGGATAGGTTCTGGGCAGTGGAGTCTTCTCGGTCGTTCCAGTGGATATTGAGGTCACCCAGGAACACGTCTTTAGTATCTGTCATGGAGAACCGTGATATTAGGTCTGTTAGTTCTTCTGGGAAAAGGTAACGCTCTCCAGGAGGATGGTAGATGCTGTGGAATTTGATGGGTGAGGTGCCCTTGGCACTGAGCTCGACGCCCAGGTATTCAAACGATAGGTTTTCTGCAGGTTTAAGTTTGGTAATCTGTATTCCTGCCTTGTGGATGATGGCTAGTCCCCCCCCCCGTTTTGATCGGTCTGTCTTGTCTGATGATGGAGTACCCTGGAGGGGTGAGAATGTCAAGAATGGGTGTGGAGTGGACATTGAGCTAGGATTCAGTGAGGAAAGCGATGTCAATTTCTTCAGCGAGTAGAGCTTCAGCAATGTCTGTGGCGTGTTGTACTGCTGATCTGCAGTTGAGGAGCATGCAAGAGAGGGGACGGGGAGCCTCGATGATAGGGGGATTAAGGTGGATAGAGGAGTATTGAGCTGGAGGTCTAGGCAAGTGGACATTTTTAGGGATTCTGTTAGTGCCGATAATAACAGGGATGGGGAAAGGGGCTGACTTCTGGCTCAAAGTGAGGTAAGAGTCGTTGATCTCATCAGGTTTCGGTATCGAAAAGGGTTGGCGATCCCGGTTGGGTCGAAGTGCCGGACTCACTGACGGACTGGAGGGACGAGGGTTGCACTGAGGGGCCAAGGGAGTGGTATTGAGTGGGGTGGGAGGAAATCTACCCGGGGAGAGGGAGCACGGCGGCTTGGTCCTGTTGAGAAGATCTTGTTGTAAGTATAGGAAATCAGCAGCAAGGGAGTTAATTTTCAGCTCCATTCTGTTCAGTTGCTGTGCTATTGAGCTGAAAAAGTTTAAGGTTTTAGGCAGGGGCCGAGAATGACTTGGGTCTTTGGAGGGAGGGTGAACAGGGGTCGGGGATTGGACAGAGTCAGTGGGGTTAGGAGAGGGGAGAGGTTGGACGTGGGGAGCCGGATTAGTAATGCTCCCATTCAAGGGGTTCAAAGGAGGAGTAGAGGGTCTACTGTCCAAGTGAGGAGGGAGAGAAATTCTAGGTAAGAAGTCAGATTTCCGGGGAATGTCAATGAGATTAGCGGTGGAGGCAGGTTGTGTATGTGGGTGTGCGACGGCGGAGGGGGAGTGTGTAGTGATAATAGGGGGGAACGAGTTTAAAGGATTGGTGACTACGTTGGCCATGGGGATGTCGCGGGGGTTGTCAGTGAGGTAATCGGTGGAGACCGGTTGTGTCTGTGGATGTCGGACATCGGCGGGGGAGTGTGCAGTGGTAGTAGGGGGAGAGAGACCACTGGATTGGAGATGACGTTGGACATCAGGGACGTAAGGGTCGGGGGAAAAGGGTCTGTGTTGGAGGAAGAGGTAGTTTGTGAGGGAGGGTTCAGATTATCACGGGTCGAGCGGAGAGTGCCTGTGGGGATTTCGGTCACGGGAGGGCAGAGGTTAGAGTCCGAGCTGTCAAGATCTAGATCGGTCTTGTGGTGTTTGTTAATTGTGAGTTTGTTGTTCCTAGTGTGCTCAGTAGATGTAATAGTTGTGGGTGTTTGGCGTCGGATAGTAATGATTGGGGTAGTGTGATTATAGTGAGTGATGGTGGATGTCCATGAGTTGGAGAGAGGTTCTTCAGGGCAGGGAGATGGGATCAGTTCCACGTTATTAGTAAGAGTGATGGTGGGTTGGGGAGATATGGTTTGACGGCTTAGTTGAGTTAACGAGGAAAGAAGTGTGGGGAAGTGGCGGTCAAAAGTGGTGAGGTGCGGGTCGGTGGCCTGTATGAGAATGGTTCCAGTTCTGTAGATGGAGATGGTGAGTTCCCCTTTGAAGGTCGGGGAGATGGTAGTTGAGATTGTTTCACCATAGGGAATGATTACTGGCTTGGCGACTTGAAGGTGAAGAGAGAAGGTGGTTTTCCATTTAGCCGGGCGATTTGTGTAGAAAATGAAGTTAGTTTTCGTATTGCCGTTGGTCGCTGTGTGGTAGTTATCTACAATGAGTGTTTCCATTGCATTACCTGTGTCTGCATCAGCAATACAAAGAAGGGAGATGGGGCAAAAGTCTTCCGTTATTTGCGTTGGGTCAGAATGTGAGGCAAAAGAGGGAACAACCCTTTGAGATTGTGCAAATGAAAAATGTGCACCCGGGTGATTGGATTTACAGTATGGGCTGTAGAAAACATATATGGGCTCTTTCTTCTGTAATAAGCAATTTTTTCTGCAGCATTAAAAGTGGCACAATTGCTCATTTGGCCAAGGGCCACTTTTGTAACATGATAGTGCTCTGTTATTATTAATACCACCCATTTTTAGGTTGAGCCTGGGCAGCGCATGTGCGGCTCCGCGGGGCATGCGCCTGTCTGCGAGGCATGCTGTATGCTGACTTCTGATTCGTTATTAGGCTTGTTGGTCCCTCCGTAGTACCGCCTTGTCTTCATTTGTAACCTCCCATGAGGACTGGCCCTTTTACTTCTGTTGTTATACGGTGCGTTTTATTCAGTCTGTAAGCACTATTTTCTTTAATGAGTTTCTCCTACTTCAGGCACAACGCGCTTTACTGCAACATTCAGCGTGCTTAGAACAATGGCGGACGCTTCTTTGAAATACAATAGGTCTCGCATTTAAGAGAGTTTGAGCTATTGGCAGTATAAATGACAATGCCTTTTATTTATGTGTTAATTTTCAAAACACATAAATAAACGGCATTGTCATTATCAATGCCAATAACTTAAACTCTCACCAATGCGAGCCCTATTGTATTGCAAATGCTTGTTTTAAAAATGCAATCAACTGTTGTATAGCACAGCAACACCTCAGGGAATGTTAGGCGCTTTGCAGAAACCGTTTTAGAAACGTAAAACTTTAACAGACATGAGACAAACTTTAAACGCAAGAAGTTGAAGGACCTCAATCATAAAAACATCATTCATAGTACGATTAAGAAAATCTCTACTAGATTAAGGGATCCGGGAATGCGGTTTTAACTGAGGTGGAGGTGGGAGTGCATGTTTCCTATGTGTGCAGAGACTGAGAGGGAGTTTTTAGTGGCCGCGAGTTCGGCACAGAGATGGAAGGACCTGAAAATAAACGTTTCTCTGCCTGACAGACGCACCAGAGTGCTGCAGTCAGTGTTAACAAGTGTCCTTTCTAATGTTTTACTGTTTGTACTTTAGTCGCTTTTGCGTTCGCATCTGAATACAATTGTCATCGGTAGAATATTACACACGAATAAAGATGTACTATTTGTGCAGGCCTCGCCCTCTCGTGCCCCTCTTTTCAAGACCTTGTCTTTGACATCGAGCCTTCTGTATCTTTCCGCTCGCTACTTTTCTCCTTTAATTCACAGTATTAACATTATTATTCATTTTACATTTCCTGCCGCTCTTGTCTCCGCAGGTGTCCATTGTGCCCTGAAAGATTATACACTGACGGCGCGCAGCCCCGTCACGGTCCAGGAAGGCCTGTGTGTCCTCATTCCCTGCCAGTTCACCATCCAAGATACGGGGAGGGCAGCAGAGAGCCCCCGCGGATACTGGTTCATTGAAGGTGACCGCCTGCGCGACGCGGCCGTGGCTTCAAATGATGAGAACAAAGAGATCCGCGAGGACACCAGAGGCCGCTTCACGCTGGTGGGAGATGTGACGCAATGGGACTGTTCCCTCAGCATCGATGACGTCAGGAGATCGGATGCAAGAAACTACTACTTCAAATATGAACACAGTGAAACCTCTCCCATTAAATTTAGTTATAGTAGATTTCCTCTACGTGTCACGGTAGTGGGTGAGTAGTGATCTCTGTCTATCCTCTTAACTCTCACAGTCACGGCAGTGTATAGGGACCGAAGTCCAACATTCTCAAGTTCTAAAACTGTAACTGATGTCGGCTGCAGCCAGAGTAAAGCAGAAACAAAACATATTCGAATGAACAGTTATGTCTTTTTCAGCATTTTTTTTTACACAAGAAAAGGAAAAGCATAGTGTGAAGGCTGGGGTGAAATATCTGAATTAATTGTTTCTAATAATATCAACGATGGTGAAACCTCTTCCTGACTTACGGATAATACAAATAACAAGGTCCTGGTGGACGGGGGTGTGTGCGTGTGTGGGGGGGGGGGGAGGAGGGGGGAATAGAGACCAAACCTGGTCACAAATAACCCGCCAGCCCAACATGCTTTGGATAATTACTAATTGCATAATACAAAACTGGCGCACAGACCAAAGCAAAGGGAAACTAAAACGCATACATTTTATTGCATTTCAAATATTTTTGATGAAATCAAGAGACATTATGTTACATCTGACATCCTTGGTGTGCGTTTCCCCCAAACGTATTCCCTTCTCTACACCTGTTTTGCTGCATTCTTTTTGTTGGCTTTATGACTGCACACTTTAACTGTGCTAACATGCGTGTGTTCTCTCCTTTAAGCATATTCTTAATTGGCATATTTAAATTACTTCTAACTCCCTGGTATATGGAACTAGGTGTACCTAGGTCTGTAACCTAAATGGTACTAGTGGCCCTGCATCACACATTTTGCCACCCTCTAAAGTAGCCGTTTAGAAGATGTCTCAGGCCAAACCCTGCATTGTGTGGATGTATGACGTTACATCGCATTTCATTGTAAAGCATGCCCTTACAACGCATGCGTTACAACGCTAATACCACGACATCGCAAACCTTTACCACGCATATTTTTATAACATATGTACGTTTACCACGCATGCCTTTAGAACGAAATTCGTTGTAAAAGCATGCGTGATAAAAGCATATGCGTGTTAAAGGTTTCCGCATATGGCTTTACCATGCAAGCCCTTACAGCGAAAATTTCGCTTTAAAGACATGGTTGGTAAAGACATGCGAGACATGGACATGGGTACCCCAACCCCCTCCCCCCCTTCGAGGATCAGGTGCGGCGGGCTCGACACTTGCGCCACCCAGGCCACTGTGGACCATAACGACCCTGCGCCCCTAAAAGTCGTTTCTGACAGGGACATTCAGTCACTTTTAAACTATACACCTCCCTCGGGCTGCACGGGTCAAACAGCCCGAGTTAGCGCCCTCCCTAAGCGTGAGCCAGTCCTCGAGGGGGGTCTCCAGCAGCAGCGCAAGGAGGGGAAGAAGGAACCAAAACTCATACCTCCTTGTCAATGGACTGCAATTTCCCCCATGTGTAGTGTTGCGCACTCACCGCCACAGCTAGACTGGTAGATCCGGTTCCAGGAACCAGCGTCTCGGCGCGCAGTCTTCCCGGGCAGCCACACGTCCCTGCCGCCTCGCCGAGCACAGCCAGGGGCTGCTGAAACTAGGAATGCGTTCAGCTCGCCGTCTCTGCCAGACTGGTGCTGGGCATATGCAGCTCTTGCTCCTCTCCCACTCCAGTACCAGAAGAGAGGAACACAAAAAACCCCAGGTATTCCGCCATCTCAATCACGAATCCACCATGGCCATTACCACAAGTCCTTTACCACAAACATGCCTTTACTAAGCATGCCGATTTTGTTGTAAAAGCATGCGTAGTAAAGGTATATTCGTGGTAAAGGATTCGTTCCAATGGACATGCGTAGTAAAGGAGCGTTCGTTTTAAACTACCATTTTGACCTGGCAAAATAGATCTTTTGCTACCCTACACCTTCCCTTTTAATACTTATGAGACAACTTTAATACAGGCCCTAAAGGCTCAGAGGACATGGTGCATTCTATTTAAAAAGTAGGACATTGTTTCTCCCACAATCCTGTTCGATTTTAAATCTCTCACAATTGGTCAGCTGATTTACTTTACCCGTCATCATGCTGCTTACAAAAGGATTTTTATATGGTAAACACTACATGTCCCATGATGCAATTTAATTAACAGAGCTAAACAGGATAATCACGATCTCATGATGCGTCGCCAAAAAAACAATTATTATACAAACAGTGACATTCTCCAAAGTTCCTTGCCTAAACAAATTGACACTGACTATAAAGACGAACCTAGATGTTCCATCGACAGTGTGGGGTAATACTTTATCATCTATTTTAACCATTTTCACAAGGCGGGGGCAAACCCAGGGCTGGGCAATCATTATTACATAAACAGTTCTGGGAATGGGAGCACACCTTTTCATCCATTGTTTCTTCATTCTCTGACTTGTCCAAAATTAATCCATTGTGCGTGCAGCTTGGTAAAAGTGTCTTGCCCAATCGACACCGTGAGTAACAAATCTATGCAGTGGGACGTCATGGCCCCAACCAAACGCACTGCGAAATGTGCCGCGTTGGCAATTATCAGTTCCTCATAAACCACTCTTCTCTTGTTCCATTCATCCTTTTATTCCTCTTCTTTGTTTTTCAATCTTAACTTTCAGTCCCCACACAATGTCAAGCGCCATTTTCCAAATTTCTTAATGTTCAGACTGTGCCCCTCCGGACCTCTCGTTAGAACATGACAAAAGCGAAGTTCATCAAAAGCAGTGTTTATTGAATAAATCCCAATGCATTTCGGGCAAAGAAGTGCCCTTCGTCAGGGGTCACTGTAAATAACAATAAACAATCACTAATTAGTATTAATCATACTTTAAACTCATTGGCATGAATCATACTTTCACATCATGTTTGAATAGTATTTTCCACATTGAGTGCTCGATACACCAAAGTGCATTTTACATTTCAGCGCGGTCATATTTACCAACAATTAGCACCCCTGTCATAATACAATCAACCTCCCATCTTTTCAGTAAGGTAATGTACCAAATGTTATCTCTCCCTCCCTCTCCTCATAAACCACTCGTTTGTCTCTCCCTGTGGTCAGGCTGCGTGTTCCACAATTCCAATCCCCTCCCATTGTTTCAATGAAATATTTTCCCAAATGTCATCTCTCCCTCCTGCTCCTCATAAACAGCTTGTTTGTTTCTCCCCACAGGCAGGCTGCTTCCTCCACACTACCACCACCTTCAATCCCGCTCTCTCCCTTCAATAATCACTTTAACAATAACCTTCAAAATATACAACGGTTTAAACTAACGTCTGATATTTACTTCCATTAGTTCATCTTGTTGAGATTGACCCTTTGCACTTGTTAACAAACTCATTACATGCACGTACCTGCCACCAAGCTTTAAAACCACAGGACATTGTCTCCATTACAGGAAATCATTGTTCCTCCCACAATCCTGTTCGATTTTAAATCTCTCACAATTGGTCAGCTGATTTACTTTACCCGTCATCATGCTGCTTACAAAAGGATTTTTATATGGTAAACACTACCCCATGATGCAATTTAATTAACAGAGCTAAACAGGATAATCACGATCTCATGATGCGTCGCCAAAAAAACAATTATTATACAAACAGTGTGTTTGTGAGTGGGAACACACCACAAAGTCCATGGCACAGGTCTCAATGCAGTTTGAGGCACTGCCTTAGACCATATCTACCAGGCCATGAAAAGTCGTGCAGGTGGATTTCCGTGGCCTCGTATTTATGGCTCTGCACGCTGTGCAGCCAGAAAGTTAAAAAAAGTGATGTTTCAGTGGCACACAGGTCTTGTAAATATGCCCCACAATTTACCAGAGTACAATAAAGAAGCATTAATAACTGAGTTAAATATCAAAACTAAGGAAAAAATTGATTGATTACAGAAATGTTAGTAAATGTGGTACAGAGAAAATGTATGAAAATGCCATGAATGCTCAATACATAAATACATAATCATAACAATTACCCTCAACTAAGCAACTTTAAGCAAAACCTCAGGAGTCAAACTCAGAAAAGGTAAACTTAGTTTAGATGGACATAGTCCCACAACGAAAAATGCAAAGTCATCTCAGGAGCAGCAAAATACAAAATAGAAGTAGCCCCCGGTAAAATGGAATGAGCCCACCATAAAATAGAATGTTTCCCCTAATGCTAAAGACCTGGAGTTTTTATACATTTTTTAATAGATTCTGCAAATACAGCATCACATATTCATGGTTAGAGTCACATTGGCAAATCAGAAACTACAACATAATATTTTAAATCATTAACACTAACCCATTTTTTCACGGTAAGAGAAATCTTCCGCCTCCTCTCACAGCAACTGCAATTCAAACATGATCAGCACATAGTTAAACATTTCTCAGATAATGGCTCAGAAAATGAACATGCCTTCAACCAAACTTTCAGCGGAACTCCTTGAAAATGATACTTTGGGTACTTGATGCAATACACAATCCATCAAACAGGATTTCTAGAGCATGGCTAATCACTAGCTAGGTTCTTGCTGCAGAGGGTAGGACAGTTGAGTACCTTTCTGAATTCCAGGAGGGAGAAGTTCAGAGGTGATGGGGAAGGTTGTTCCAGGACTTGGTGGTGAGGTAGGAGAAGGTGCCTATTCCACGGCTGCTTCCGCGGCTGAGGGGGGTGTGAGCATGGGAGGAGGATTGCAGGTGTCTGGAGGGCCGGTGGAAGTATGCTGGCCCTTGGTCATGAAGGCCTTTGTAGGCATGTATCAGCATCTTGAAGGGTCATCTCTTGTGGACGGGGAGCCATTAGAGCTGCTTGAGGTTGGGGATGGTGTGAGTTCGTTTAGGGAGGTCTAGGATGAGTCTGGCAGCAGAGTTCTGTATCCTCTGGAGTCTCTTCAGGATTTGGGTGATGATTCCTATGTAGAGTGCATTACCATAGTCCGGGAGGCTGGTGACTAGGACTTGCATGATAGTTTTCCTGGTGTTGAAGGGGAGCCATCTAAATACCTTCCAGTGAATGTGGTTAGTGAGGAAGCAGGCAGAAGACACTGCATTGATTTGTCTTTTCATGGTAAGTTTGCTGTCCAGGAGGATTCCAAGATTGTGGGCGTAGTCATTCGGTGTCGGTGAGGGTCCCAGTTTGGAAGGCCACCATGAGTCTATCGAAGGGGGGAGGGTGTTTCCAAAAATCACCCCTTCTTTTATGTCCTTGTGGAGCTTTACACAGTTGGCCTTCATTTAGACGGCAACACTCTTCATGCAGTTGTGGGAGCTGGTTCAAGTGGTGGAGGGGTCTTCTGAAAGTGAGAGGAGTCGCTGGGTGTCATCTGCATAGGATATGATATTGAGGCTGTGGGCTCTGATGACGTTGGCCAAGGGTGTCAATTAGGTGTTTAACTAGGTGGGGCTGAGGGATGAGCCTTGAGGGACGCCCAGGAATAATCTCTTGGATTCTGAAGTGAATGGTGGTGGGCAAATTCTATGAGTTCTTCCTGTGAGGAAGGAGGCATTCATCCAAGTGCGTCTCCATGGATCACGATTTAATGTAGTTTCTTGATCAGGGTGTGGTGGGTTACAGTGTTGAATGCTGCTGAGAGGTCGAGGAGGATCAAGGCTGGTGTTTCTCCCTGGTTGAGGATGGTTCTGATGTTGTCAGTGGTAGCAATCAAGGCAGTTTCGGTGCTGTGCTTGGTGCAGAAGCCGGATTGGGAGATGTCCAGATAATTGCTGTTTTGCTGGTATTCTTTGAGTTCTTGATTGATGGCTTTCTTGAGGACTTCGGTGCGACAGGGGAGCAGAGAGATGGGGTAGCACTTCTTGAGTTTGCTGGAGTCAGCGGAGGGTTTTTTTGATGAGGGGTTAGACCTCTATTTGTTTCCATTTGTTGGGTAAGGTGGCCATGGTAATGGATGCATTGAAGATGGAGGTTAGTTCATTGCTGATTTTCTTGCTTCCGAGGTTGAAGAGTGGTGAGGACAGGAGTCTGTGGGCGCTTCTGAGTAGACAGAGTAGATGATGGCTGTGGAGTTCTGTGTGGCGAGCTGTTCCCATGGGGTGAGCGGGTGATGGGATTTGGCAGCAGTGAGAGCGAGGACGTTGTAGAGATTGGTGTGTTGTGGTTTGAACTTTTTGTACATGGTTAATATCTTGTTGTGGAAGCAGTCCATCAGGCTGTTGCAGAGTTCTTGGGATGGGGTTATGGTGTGCTCGGTGGCTGACGGGCTGGAGATCTCTCTGACGATGTAAAAGAGTTCATTGCCGTTATTAGAGCTGGCTTCAATGTGGTTGGCCAGGGCGTCTCTTTTTATGTCTTTTAGGCATTGGTGATAATTGTTTGGAACTGTCTTGAGGGTGGCTCAGTATGTGAGGTCCTTACTGGTGCGCCATCTCCTTTCTAAACACTAGCAGCTGCGCTTCAGGGTTCTGAGTTCCGGAGTATACCACCATGCCTGTTTGGTGGATCTCATGGGTTTGTAGATTTAGGTATTTGGTTCCTCTTGCTCCTGCTCATTATAATACAATTGCGCAATACATACTTCCTAGCACAATAGTCAATTTTGAATCTTTGAAGTAATTTGATCTGTGCTCCGTAGAAACAAGGAGAGATGGTTTTCAACAGGATACATATTATGAGGCAGAATGAGCAGGAGCGAGTGGATCAGAACACCCAAATCTGCATCCATAATAAAATGAATAGCATCTCAAATAAAAAAGCGTGGCACAGCTACTTCACAGAATTAATTACACTTCAAAGTGACTCAGTAAACTTAATTTAGGTGCAACATTATGACTTTATGCATCATTTTAACCAAAACATTTCGGAAAACATTACACAATTGCACATTTTGAAAAGCTACTACAAATCCCCCCTCTGATTATTTTCACATAATCACTTAACCCCATTAATAACTTTAATAATCAGCCAACAGTCTTTTAAAGCCTGCATCTTCTTGGTTAGCTGAGCATTCTCTCCCATCTGCTTCATTTGTTGGAACACTGGATCCCTGTAATTGTCCATTTCAAAGTTCATCCTTTTTCTTGAAGTTGCCGCTTTAAAAGAACTATGTTCAATAAGTGGCTTATTCTTTGTGTTGCCCGTTAATACTTTCCCCAGGTAGAGAAAATAATCTACCATCTCCAGCTTTTCAGGACCAATTCTCAAATTGAAATTACACAATTTGCTGCTTCTGCTGCATTTCATGATCAGAACTTTACTTTTAGAAACATTTATATTCAGAAACTGGGCCATCGTATATTTCTGCAATGTTGTCAAATTTTTATTCAGCCCATTGGGTGTCAGGTCCTTAATTGCAATATCATCTGCACACATGAGACATGCAAAAGGACGGCCGCCTATCTTTGGTGCATCTCCTTCTAAGGGACAAAAGCATTCAGGTAAATCTGCTACTTACAAAGAAAAGAGTAACGGGCTAGTAGACAACCTTGCTTCAGTCCATTTTCTGTGGGTATTACTGTTGATAGGCCCTGTTTCCCCCCTATTAGCACCTGACATGTTCATGAATGCAGGGCAAACATTAATGATAAATCACAAAATGAAGAGGGGGGGACTGGGAGCCAATTAGAGAAGGTCCTGAACCAATGCTCCCAAAGTTATAACTTAAGATTACAATGGATGGTATCAGTTCCTATGGATGAAGGGGAACATCCACTAATTATGTGGTGTTCTAAAGAAAAGGGGTAGTCTCCTGGGATAGGTGAGTGTGTGAAGAAAGAGAAAAGTACTCCTAGGTTTTGTACGTAGTGCCCTCACACACCCTTTCGAGTGTATAGCATCATCATCGGGCAATGTTGCTCCTCGTGGGGGTGGCGCTGCAGTCCCTCACGGGCCCCGAGGGGCTCTCTAGCGGAGATCTTTTAGGAGTTTGCCACAGTGGTGAGTGCGGGTATGTGGGAAAAGGTGTCAGTGAATGTGAATTAAAATGGAGCAGGAGGCCCTGTCAGTTTTATTCGTAGGACCCCTGCTTCAGAGTAAAAGTCAACGGGGATGGAGATGCACGTATGTGCCGTTGTGAGAGGGGAAATAAAAACAAATAAATTCCCACTTCTCTCAACCCGAGTGTCAATGTGATAAAGTGTAGTTTAAAAAAAGGGGGTCGACATGTTTCGCGCTACAGAATGGTCCCTAAGGGATCCTAAGCGCTTCATCAGGACCAAAAAGAAAAAGAATTACCAGGGATCAGGAAAAGACACACTGTATCCCTAGACAGACCTGATTGTGGTAATGATTGGGAGGACCCGTTCTTATACTAAAGTCCTACTTCTCAACCTAAAAGGGAGACAAAAAGAGGGGGGGGGGGGAAAAAAGGGAGAAAACATACAAAAAAGGAGTTCAGAGCCCAGTTGCATATAAATTATATATGTTCCTTTTACAAGGAGCTCGAAGTCACAAGTGCACTGGTTGCGCCCAAGTGAAAAATGCATGGGACTAGTGAAGCGTCGGTGCGTCTTCGATGTGACATGCATGGTGAAAATGAACAAGAGTGCGAGGTAAGTTCTACCTGAGTAGCAATGGTTGGCATTATCAACCACGTGCTGTTGTGACGGAGGTGCATAGAGGAGACTATGCTGCATACTAGACTGGTATGGTGACATCGTGCGTATGAATAGTACAACTATGCCGCCCAGTGCCATGTATGTGGATACTGGGTAGCCACAGGGTTATTGATACTCAAGGTGAGGAGATGTCGTGGCGCTGGTTACCATCACGTCCCTTAGTGAGTACGTTCAAAACGCGACTGACCTGGGGAACTTAGAGCTGAATCCCGTGCAACTAAAGGTGTTTGTATAAGGTCTAGGGCTGAACTAACCCAAACCTGGAGTAGGAGTCTCGGCCCTGTGCAAAATAGAAGGGGGAGACGTGCCCGGAAGACAGGGAGCTCAGATCGAGTGCGTTCTTGTGTGGGGTCTGGTACGTGACTAGACCGGACCTGGCGTTAGGCGTGACCGATGTGGATACATGGACATACAAATCGGGACAAAAATCGAGACTTAAAATCCCGCCTACCCTCCCCTCGTCTGAGAAGGGCTCCTTCGGTAGTGCCGCGCCGTGATCAGCTAGAAAAAACAAACAAACAGAGTATAGGATTGGATTTACATCGGGAGGGCCCAACAGATACAAAGGGGAACCAGCCTGGCAGCGTTATGAAAGGACACGGAGTTACTTACTTCTGTTCTTCCTTCACGGGACCGGAAACCTACCCGTCCTGCGGTACTGCCGGTAGTATCTCAGGTCAGGAATCGGACTTCCCTAAATACGGGAAGCAACGCGGGAGGTTGAGGCCGTGACGACATCACGCGGCGTGAAGGGGGGATATCAGTGGTTATCCAAACGGTGGCGGCCATCTTGGAATGGGGACGCGAGTCGTGGGATACTATAGATAACGGTACTGACTATGCTCAAAAAATAGTGAAAACGCTCCCGATGGGTTGCTGAAATCATCATCAATCTGAGTTTATGTACCCTATAGGATTTGGAGTCAGTGTAGTAATTTAATAAAGAATATCTCACTAAACAAAAAATCAATCAACTACAAAAGGATGTAAAGAGGTTCGACAAAGAAAAGATCTACCCATATACAAAAGACGACTATGTCTTCCCTAACATGGACACCTCAACAGAAGAAACGGGCAGCAATTACTCAGGCAGCTCTGGTTCATCGAGCAATGAATCCAACTATGACAATAGGAATCAGAAACCAAGAGGAGGATACAGACACCAACATCCACCACCACCATTGTTTCACGGCTTCCCTACACATCCATTCTCAACACCAATGTATCAAGGACCATGGATGGGTCCCCAACCCGTATGGAACGGTCCCATGGGACAGAACCCGATACAGAGTTATCAACGATACCAGAACCCACCCCCACCTTTTTTCAACAGAGGGAGGGGCAGAGGCAGAGGCAAAAGAAGAGGAAACAACAAGTCCGTCCATTGGCAGGACCCGGAACCAATGACCTTGAGAAGCAAGACAACAAGACCCTAGTGGTGAACCTATCTTCGAGACCCATCACTGACGATGAGAACAACCTTCTGGAGAAAGGTTTAGGGTTTGTACCGACACCAAAGGAAGACGACTTCCTGTTACATCAAGAACTTCATCAATTCTTTCGCAAGGTGCGCCTTAAATCTTTCTTTCAAGACAAGCCAGAGACTACACCTGTCGGCTCAGGCCTCAAGAAAAAATCTAGATTCACTCCCACAGCAGCAATGACCCTGCACGAGGTACTAACCTTTGAACAGGCTGTACTGAAAGAGGTAGAGAATACAATCACTACCCGACCCTACAATAATCTGTCTAAAAAAGACCGACTTCTTCTTAAAAATTTGACAGAGGACAACACCATCGTCCTTAAGCCAGCGGACAAGGGAGGCGCCATAGTTATTCAGGACAAGGTCGTCTATGATGAAGAATGCTTGCGACAACTTTCCAACACTAGGTACTACGAGCCTATTGGAGAAGACCCTACCACACGTCTCACCACCAAGATACAGCACCTGACTGTGGAGGCCGAAGCAGAAGGCTGGATAACGATGGACGAGGCTTCATTTCTCATGAACAAGTACCCCCGTACTCCGTACTTCTACTGCCTACCAAAAATCCACAAAGGGGTCACTCCCCCACCTGGCAGGCCCATTGTCTCAGGGATTGATTCCCTGTTAGAACCACTCAGTAAGTTCTGCGATGTATTTCTGCGCCCCCTGGTAACTAAGACTCCTACCTATCTGAGAGACACAACAGAAGTCCTGAACCTCATCGAACAATTTGAAACACCAGAATCAATCAACCTCCTAGTCACTTTAGACGTGGAGGCTTTATACACGAACATTCCTCAAGATGCGACACTCCTAGTCCTGGACAAAGTGCTCCGAAACGTGGACCCATGGCCATCTGAAACACCTATCACCTTCATCTGTGACTGTGCTACTATAGCGTTGAAAGAGAACTACTTCGCCTTTGAAGAACAACTCTACCATCAGATCCAGGGGACCAGCATGGGGAGTACTTTCGCGCCGAGTCTGGCCTGTTTGTACATGGCAGACTTTGAAGAAGAGCACATCCTCACAGACGGCAACCCTTACAAGACTAATATTCTACTATGGCGAAGGTACATCGATGATATCATCATCTTTTGGAAAGGGGATGAAGAATCATGTCGAACCTTTTTCACATGGATCAATACTCTTAACCCTTTCCTCAACTTTGTTGGCACGATGTCATCTGAGTCTATCCCTTTCTTAGACCTCCTCATATCTTTGAAAGATGGGTCCCTCATGACCACTAACTACAAAAAACCGACTGACAGGAACAGTCTCCTTCTATTCAACAGCCACCATCCTAAATCCTTGAGGAACAATTTACCAGTGGGTCAGTTTCTACGGTTACGACGTAACTGTAATACCATTACAGAATATGAGAGAGAGGCGGACACCCTAACAAAAAACCTGATCCAAAGGGAATACCCAAAGAAAATCATTAACCAAGCCCGAAAACGAGCCAGAAATAACCACAGAGAAGCACTACTTGAAATAAAAGAAAAACCGATCACAGATATACTGACCTGTGTTACATCTTACACACCCAATTCTAACAAGATTCAAAAAATCATTAAGAAGAACTGGAAGATCCTGGAAACTGGACAGTTTCAACCAGGTCCCCAACCACTTTTCTCTTTCAAAAGAACCCAGAACCTCAGGGACATGCTCGTGCACACACGGCCGAAGAAAACCATTCAGACACAACCCACATTATGGAACCTACCTCCAGTGGTTGGTCATTATCCATGTGGCTCATGCGCCGCATGCCCCCAGACCAGTCCTACTAAGGAAATAGACTTGGGACTTTCAAGGCTCTGGAAACAGACAAGGCACACGAATTGTAACACCAAGAATTGCGTGTACTTAATTACCTGTCCCTGTAACCTACAGTACATTGGGATGACCACCAGACCAGTGAAGGTGCGAATAGGGGAGCATAAAAGTACAATCCGACGCAAACGCACAGCCACCAGACTACAAAGCCATTTTCTGGACAAAGATCACCCCCCAGAAAGTTTACAGTGGACAATAATTGAATCCAACTCCCAGTGGTCAGCAACCACATTATTTAGACAAGAACAACGTTGGGTGTTCAAACTCAGTAGTAACAAAAAAGGATTGAACGAGGATATACCCTGGGTGGATCTTTCACACTATTATTCCTAGACCATGGGTTAGTTGTTACCAGATACCTGCTATAAGACCTCATTCTCCATCAACATAACACCATACCAACTATTAAGAACTTCAGCAATCCCGACCCCACTACTATGCCTGTTCCAGTTTCTAACATAAAGCATACACTCTAGGGAGTTACGATATCATTGATATCGACTTATAACCTCTTGCAGCTCATTCAGATGACATTTTCCCCCGTCACCACTCCAAGATGGCCTCCCCTCCCCTTTCCGAACAGCATCTCACACACATAGAGAATTAATGGAGTACCTCTATAGCCTTTATTAAATTACTACACTGACTCCAAATCCTATAGGGTACATAAACTCAGATTGATGATGATTTCAGCAACCCATCGGGAGCGTTTTCACTATTTTTTGAGCATAGTCAGTACCGTTATCTATAGTATCCCACGACTCGCGTCCCCATTCCAAGATGGCCGCCACCGTTTGGATAACCACTGATATCCCCCCTTCACGCCGCGTGATGTCGTCACGGCCTCAACCTCCCGCGTTGCTTCCCGTATTTAGGGAAGTCCGATTCCTGACCTGAGATACTACCGGCAGTACCGCAGGACGGGTAGGTTTCCGGTCCCGTGAAGGAAGAACAGAAGTAAGTAACTCCGTGTCCTTTCATAACGCTGCCAGGCTGGTTCCCCTTTGTATCTGTTGGGCCCTCCCGATGTAAATCCAATCCTATACTCTGTTTGTTTGTTTTTTCTAGCTGATCACGGCGCGGCACTACCGAAGGAGCCCTTCTCAGACGAGGGGAGGGTAGGCGGGATTTTAAGTCTCGATTTTTGTCCCGATTTGTATGTCCATGTATCCACATCGGTCACGCCTAACGCCAGGTCCGGTCTAGTCACGTACCAGACCCCACACAAGAACGCACTCGATCTGAGCTCCCTGTCTTCCGGGCACGTCTCCCCCTTCTATTTTGCACAGGGCCGAGACTCCTACTCCAGGTTTGGGTTAGTTCAGCCCTAGACCTTATACTAACACCTTTAGTTGCACGGGATTCAGCTCTAAGTTCCCCAGGTCAGTCGCGTTTTGAACGTACTCACTAAGGGACGTGATGGTAACCAGCGCCACGACATCTCCTCACCTTGAGTATCAATAACCCTGTGGCTACCCAGTATCCACATACATGGCACTGGGCGGCATAGTTGTACTATTCATACGCACGATGTCACCATACCAGTCTAGTATGCAGCATAGTCTCCTCTATGCACCTCCGTCACAACAGCACGTGGTTGATAATGCCAACCATTGCTACTCAGGTAGAACTTACCTCGCACTCTTGTTCATTTTCACCATGCATGTCACATCGAAGACGCACCGACGCTTCACTAGTCCCATGCATTTTTCACTTGGGCGCAACCAGTGCACTTGTGACTTCGAGCTCCTTGTAAAAGGAACATATATAATTTATATGCAACTGGGCTCTGAACTCCTTTTTTGTATGTTTTCTCCCTTTTTTCCCCCCCCCCCCTCTTTTTGTCTCCCTTTTAGGTTGAGAAGTAGGACTTTAGTATAAGAACGGGTCCTCCCAATCATTACCACAATCAGGTCTGTCTAGGGATACAGTGTGTCTTTTCCTGATCCCTGGTAATTCTTTTTCTTTTTGGTCCTGATGAAGCGCTTAGGATCCCTTAGGGACCATTCTGTAGCGCGAAACATGTCGACCCCCTTTTTTTAAACTACACTTTATCACATTGACACTCGGGTTGAGAGAAGTGGGAATTTATTTGTTTTTATTTCCCCTCTCACAACGGCACATACGTGCATCTCCATCCCCGTTGACTTTTACTCTGAAGCAGGGGTCCTACGAATAAAACTGACAGGGCCTCCTGCTCCATTTTAATTCACATTCACTGACACCTTTTCCCACATACCCGCACTCACCACTGTGGCAAACTCCTAAAAGATCTCCGCTAGAGAGCCCCTCGGGGCCCGTGAGGGACTGCAGCGCCACCCCCACGAGGAGCAACATTGCCCGATGATGATGCTATACACTCGAAAGGGTGTGTGAGGGCACTACGTACAAAACCTAGGAGTACTTTTCTCTTTCTTCACACACTCACCTATCCCAGGAGACTACCCCTTTTCTTTAGAACACCACATAATTAGTGGATGTTCCCCTTCATCCATAGGAACTGATACCATCCATTGTAATCTTAAGTTATAACTTTGGGAGCATTGGTTCAGGACCTTCTCTAATTGGCTCCCAGTCCCCCCCTCTTCATTTTGTGATTTGTGATAAGTACGGCCGTTGGCCGTGGGACTACCCTCTATTTTCCTTTCTTTACACACGTTTCCCTTCCCCCTTCTACCGGGGGTTTATTGTGACGATCTAGACCGACATCTCTAATCCTTGGTACACGATGGACAACCCAGGCCTTAGTTTTGATGACGAGATGGTAGCTGAGATCTTAAGAGCACCATCACTCTTAGCTGAAGATGGCAGCGCACCATCGGGCAGTGGTAACGATGACTGGAGGTCGCTTCAAAATCTGCGTAAACTCCAGATAAAAACAGCCCTACATGGAACAATCATGACAGAGTATCTTAGAGCTAATATCGCCCCCAATGGCCTTCTGATAACTTTGGCCCCAAGGATATTCTTGGAAGATCTGACATTCCGGCGCGAATGGTCAAGAATATCCTGGAAATGTACACGTGATTGGCTGATACTGATCATTAATACAGCAAAGCGCCTTTCTGATGAACTATTGGTCCAGATCAACCTGTCGGAGAACAGACTCAAGACAGGCATTTCAATTACTTCATTCAAATCGAAACTTTCCGAGATAAATCTGGAAATGAATGAACACAAAGAATATCTCACTAAACAAAAAATCAATCAACTACAAAAGGATGTAAAGAGGTTCGACAAAGAAAAGATCTACCCATATACAAAAGACGACTATGTCTTCCCTAACATGGACACCTCAACAGAAGAAACGGGCAGCAATTACTCAGGCAGCTCTGGTTCATCGAGCAATGAATCCAACTATGACAATAGGAATCAGAAACCAAGAGGAGGATACAGACACCAACATCCACCACCACCATTGTTTCACGGCTTCCCTACACATCCATTCTCAACACCAATGTATCAAGGACCATGGATGGGTCCCCAACCCGTATGGAACGGTCCCATGGGACAGAACCCGATACAGAGTTATCAACGATACCAGAACCCACCCCCACCTTTTTTCAACAGAGGGAGGGGCAGAGGCAGAGGCAAAAGAAGAGGAAACAACAAGTCCGTCCATTGGCAGGACCCGGAACCAATGACCTTGAGAAGCAAGACAACAAGACCCTAGTGGTGAACCTATCTTCGAGACCCATCACTGACGATGAGAACAACCTTCTGGAGAAAGGTTTAGGGTTTGTACCGACACCAAAGGAAGACGACTTCCTGTTACATCAAGAACTTCATCAATTCTTTCGCAAGGTGCGCCTTAAATCTTTCTTTCAAGACAAGCCAGAGACTACACCTGTCGGCTCAGGCCTCAAGAAAAAATCTGGATTCACTCCCACAGCAGCAATGACCCTGCACGAGGTACTAACCTTTGAACAGGCTGTACTGAAAGAGGTAGAGAATACAATCACTACCCGACCCTACAATAATCTGTCTAAAAAAGACCGACTTCTTCTTAAAAATTTGACAGAGGACAACACCATCGTCCTTAAGCCAGCGGACAAGGGAGGCGCCATAGTTATTCAGGACAAGGTCGTCTATGATGAAGAATGCTTGCGACAACTTTCCAACACTAGGTACTACGAGCCTATTGGAGAAGACCCTACCACACGTCTCACCACCAAGATACAGCACCTGACTGTGGAGGCCGAAGCAGAAGGCTGGATAACGATGGACGAGGCTTCATTTCTCATGAACAAGTACCCCCGTACTCCGTACTTCTACTGCCTACCAAAAATCCACAAAGGGGTCACTCCCCCACCTGGCAGGCCCATTGTCTCAGGGATTGATTCCCTGTTAGAACCACTCAGTAAGTTCTGCGATGTATTTCTGCGCCCCCTGGTAACTAAGACTCCTACCTATCTGAGAGACACAACAGAAGTCCTGAACCTCATCGAACAATTTGAAACACCAGAATCAATCAACCTCCTAGTCACTTTAGACGTGGAGGCTTTATACACGAACATTCCTCAAGATGCGACACTCCTAGTCCTGGACAAAGTGCTCCGAAACGTGGACCCATGGCCATCTGAAACACCTATCACCTTCATCTGTGACTGTGCTACTATAGCGTTGAAAGAGAACTACTTCGCCTTTGAAGAACAACTCTACCATCAGATCCAGGGGACCAGCATGGGGAGTACTTTCGCGCCGAGTCTGGCCTGTTTGTACATGGCAGACTTTGAAGAAGAGCACATCCTCACAGACGGCAACCCTTACAAGACTAATATTCTACTATGGCGAAGGTACATCGATGATATCATCATCTTTTGGAAAGGGGATGAAGAATCATGTCGAACCTTTTTCACATGGATCAATACTCTTAACCCTTTCCTCAACTTTGTTGGCACGATGTCATCTGAGTCTATCCCTTTCTTAGACCTCCTCATATCTTTGAAAGATGGGTCCCTCATGACCACTAACTACAAAAAACCGACTGACAGGAACAGTCTCCTTCTATTCAACAGCCACCATCCTAAATCCTTGAGGAACAATTTACCAGTGGGTCAGTTTCTACGGTTACGACGTAACTGTAATACCATTACAGAATATGAGAGAGAGGCGGACACCCTAACAAAAAACCTGATCCAAAGGGAATACCCAAAGAAAATCATTAACCAAGCCCGAAAACGAGCCAGAAATAACCACAGAGAAGCACTACTTGAAATAAAAGAAAAACCGATCACAGATATACTGACCTGTGTTACATCTTACACACCCAATTCTAACAAGATTCAAAAAATCATTAAGAAGAACTGGAAGATCCTGGAAACTGGACAGTTTCAACCAGGTCCCCAACCACTTTTCTCTTTCAAAAGAACCCAGAACCTCAGGGACATGCTCGTGCACACACGGCCGAAGAAAACCATTCAGACACAACCCACATTATGGAACCTACCTCCAGTGGTTGGTCATTATCCATGTGGCTCATGCGCCGCATGCCCCCAGACCAGTCCTACTAAGGAAATAGACTTGGGACTTTCAAGGCTCTGGAAACAGACAAGGCACACGAATTGTAACACCAAGAATTGCGTGTACTTAATTACCTGTCCCTGTAACCTACAGTACATTGGGATGACCACCAGACCAGTGAAGGTGCGAATAGGGGAGCATAAAAGTACAATCCGACGCAAACGCACAGCCACCAGACTACAAAGCCATTTTCTGGACAAAGATCACCCCCCAGAAAGTTTACAGTGGACAATAATTGAATCCAACTCCCAGTGGTCAGCAACCACATTATTTAGACAAGAACAACGTTGGGTGTTCAAACTCAGTAGTAACAAAAAAGGATTGAACGAGGATATACCCTGGGTGGATCTTTCACACTATTATTCCTAGACCATGGGTTAGTTGTTACCAGATACCTGCTATAAGACCTCATTCTCCATCAACATAACACCATACCAACTATTAAGAACTTCAGCAATCCCGACCCCACTACTATGCCTGTTCCAGTTTCTAACATAAAGCATACACTCTAGGGAGTTACGATATCATTGATATCGACTTATAACCTCTTGCAGCTCATTCAGATGACATTTTCCCCCGTCACCACTCCAAGATGGCCTCCCCTCCCCTTTCCGAACAGCATCTCACACACATAGAGAATTAATGGAGTACCTCTATAGCCTTTATTAAATTACTACACTGACTCCAAATCCTATAGGGTACATAAACTCAGATTGATGATGATTTCAGCAACCCATCGGGAGCGTTTTCACTATTTTTTGAGCATAGTCAGTACCGTTATCTATAGTATCCCACGACTCGCGTCCCCATTCCAAGATGGCCGCCACCGTTTGGATAACCACTGATATCCCCCCTTCACGCCGCGTGATGTCGTCACGGCCTCAACCTCCCGCGTTGCTTCCCGTATTTAGGGAAGTCCGATTCCTGACCTGAGATACTACCGGCAGTACCGCAGGACGGGTAGGTTTCCGGTCCCGTGAAGGAAGAACAGAAGTAAGTAACTCCGTGTCCTTTCATAACGCTGCCAGGCTGGTTCCCCTTTGTATCTGTTGGGCCCTCCCGATGTAAATCCAATCCTATACTCTGTTTGTTTGTTTTTTCTAGCTGATCACGGCGCGGCACTACCGAAGGAGCCCTTCTCAGACGAGGGGAGGGTAGGCGGGATTTTAAGTCTCGATTTTTGTCCCGATTTGTATGTCCATGTATCCACATCGGTCACGCCTAACGCCAGGTCCGGTCTAGTCACGTACCAGACCCCACACAAGAACGCACTCGATCTGAGCTCCCTGTCTTCCGGGCACGTCTCCCCCTTCTATTTTGCACAGGGCCGAGACTCCTACTCCAGGTTTGGCCGCCACCGTTTGGATAACCACTGATATCCCCCCTTCACGCCGCGTGATGTCGTCACGGCCTCAACCTCCCGCGTTGCTTCCCGTATTTAGGGAAGTCCGATTCCTGACCTGAGATACTACCGGCAGTACCGCAGGACGGGTAGGTTTCCGGTCCCGTGAAGGAAGAACAGAAGTAAGTAACTCCGTGTCCTTTCATAACGCTGCCAGGCTGGTTCCCCTTTGTATCTGTTGGGCCCTCCCGATGTAAATCCAATCCTATACTCTGTTTGTTTGTTTTTTCTAGCTGATCACGGCGCGGCACTACCGAAGGAGCCCTTCTCAGACGAGGGGAGGGTAGGCGGGATTTTAAGTCTCGATTTTTGTCCCGATTTGTATGTCCATGTATCCACATCGGTCACGCCTAACGCCAGGTCCGGTCTAGTCACGTACCAGACCCCACACAAGAACGCACTCGATCTGAGCTCCCTGTCTTCCGGGCACGTCTCCCCCTTCTATTTTGCACAGGGCCGAGACTCCTACTCCAGGTTTGGGTTAGTTCAGCCCTAGACCTTATACAAACACCTTTAGTTGCACGGGATTCAGCTCTAAGTTCCCCAGGTCAGTCGCGTTTTGAACGTACTCACTAAGGGACGTGATGGTAACCAGCGCCACGACATCTCCTCACCTTGAGTATCAATAACCCTGTGGCTACCCAGTATCCACATACATGGCACTGGGCGGCATAGTTGTACTATTCATACGCACGATGTCACCATACCAGTCTAGTATGCAGCATAGTCTCCTCTATGCACCTCCGTCACAACAGCACGTGGTTGATAATGCCAACCATTGCTACTCAGGTAGAACTTACCTCGCACTCTTGTTCATTTTCACCATGCATGTCACATCGAAGACGCACCGACGCTTCACTAGTCCCATGCATTTTTCACTTGGGCGCAACCAGTGCACTTGTGACTTCGAGCTCCTTGTAAAAGGAACATATATAATTTATATGCAACTGGGCTCTGAACTCCTTTTTTGTATGTTTTCTCCCTTTTTTCCCCCCCCCCCTCTTTTTGTCTCCCTTTTAGGTTGAGAAGTAGGACTTTAGTATAAGAACGGGTCCTCCCAATCATTACCACAATCAGGTCTGTCTAGGGATACAGTGTGTCTTTTCCTGATCCCTGGTAATTCTTTTTCTTTTTGGTCCTGATGAAGCGCTTAGGATCCCTTAGGGACCATTCTGTAGCGCGAAACATGTCGACCCCCTTTTTTTAAACTACACTTTATCACATTGACACTCGGGTTGAGAGAAGTGGGAATTTATTTGTTTTTATTTCCCCTCTCACAACGGCACATACGTGCATCTCCATCCCCGTTGACTTTTACTCTGAAGCAGGGGTCCTACGAATAAAACTGACAGGGCCTCCTGCTCCATTTTAATTCACATTCACTGACACCTTTTCCCACATACCCGCACTCACCACTGTGGCAAACTCCTAAAAGATCTCCGCTAGAGAGCCCCTCGGGGCCCGTGAGGGACTGCAGCGCCACCCCCACGAGGAGCAACATTGCCCGATGATGATGCTATACACTCGAAAGGGTGTGTGAGGGCACTACGTACAAAACCTAGGAGTACTTTTCTCTTTCTTCACACACTCACCTATCCCAGGAGACTACCCCTTTTCTTTAGAACACCACATAATTAGTGGATGTTCCCCTTCATCCATAGGAACTGATACCATCCATTGTAATCTCAAACATTAATGATAACAGGGGGGTAGGCACTCCCATTTTTTGCAATTTGTTCCACAGTAATGGCCGGTCTACCTTATCAAAAGCTGTTGAGAAGTTGTAATGAATGTGGCTGCTCACCATCAAGCCACACCCAAAACCCCAACGCCCCCTTAGGCTGAGGCAAGACCCAGCACTCACCCAAGGTGGGGTACTTTTTACCACTGCAACTTTAAAAATACACTTTGCACAGCACTTCCTAAGGGGGGCAAACTTTCACCCCAAAGGCAAGGCAAGAAAACAAGTTCTGGTGCATTTAAAATAACACACTAGTTTATTAATGAACGGTAGGCCAAATATATCAGTAAATGCAGATTCTCAAATGCCAATTACCTACAATAAACAATTAGAATAAAATTCAATATGTACAGGTAGCAAGGAGTAGAGATTATATACAAATAGGATAGGATAGAATAAAGTAGAAATGGTTAGTAGGAACACCTCATCGACTGCTTCCACATCTCACCAACCAAGCTGAGGGAAGTCCGGGTACTGCAGCTAGGCAAGAAATCAGTCAGGACACAAAGTTCCCAGCTGGTCCACAACCACACGGCTGCTCAGCGGTAAACTTCGCTTGAGCTGCCAAAGCCTGTAGCTTTAATACTATTCAATGTGAGGCGAAGCTTCTAGCAAACCCCGCCCCCTTTTCTCATGAGAGAGAAAGAACCAGTTTGGCCTGTACCAGTCTGCATCGCTTTAGCCTCTGAATTCTTGGTCTCCTTCCTGACCATTTTTTCACTCACTGCTGAATACGTGCTCTCTTTATCAATTGGCAGAAGCCCATGGCAGTCTGACTGCTCTGGTAATTTTTCTTTCTCCAACTTGTCCTTCACTTTCTTTGCATTTATCATCCAACTATGAGCATGCCACCTGGGAAGCTAAGTTGCTAACCAATGGCAGTGGACCATGAATCAGTGTAAATATGACATATTTCTGGCAATTCTAGTTTAAAACCTTGATACACAGCATATAGTTCTGCAAGCTGGCTACTCTTTTCTTTTCCAGTAGTAGGCAACAATGTCTGGGTCAAAGGATTGTATGACACCACCTTCCAGTGCCTCTTAGCCACTACATACCTGACTGCACCATCAGTAAACCACACATGCTTCTTGTCCTCTACGGACAATTCGCTAAATGGCTAACCCCACTTTACAGGAGACTTCTGTATTTCAGGTACATCATGCAACACTTTCATCTCTTCCATTGGCACCTGTGCCACCTGCTTATACAACACCACAGTGCCTTTGGGACCTACTCGGGCCCTATCCATTATATACCACTTCCATTTGATTATGCTGGCTTCCTGCGCATGTCCAATTCTGTGAGTTTTGGGGGAACTCATCACCCACTGCATAGAAATCCCAGGTCTCAGAATCACATTATGCCCTAGGGTCAATTGTTCCATATCCACTAGAGTCCAATAACATACAAGCAACTGTTTTTCAAAGGGGGTGTACCTCTCTCCAGCATCTGGCAGTTTCTTTGTCCAAAACCCTAAAGGTACTTTCGTTCTTCCTTTTTTCTGCCACAAACTCCAATTGGCATATGGTCCCTGCACTGTTTCATTCAGTTCAACATCTCCCTCTTGCATTGGCCACAAATCCAAAACGTGCTGAATAACCTCTTTTGCCAATTCAAATGCAGTCTGCTGTTCTCCCCATTCAAATGCATTTTTCTTCTGTGTGACTTTGTACAAAGTGGTAAAATCTGACTCAAATGAGGAATATGCTGTCTCCAAAAACCAAACAAAGCAATGAACCTCTGGGCTTCCTTTTTGTTTCGGGGCACTGCAAAATCTCCAATCTTTTGTTTCACTTGAGGCACCTTCACTGGGAAATCGTGTGTCTCAAACTTCACCCCTGGACTTTTAATTAGGGCCTGCACAAACTGTTTTTCTGCCTGTATATGCCACTTCATAACCATTGCTTCCTCCCATTAGCAAATCACATTGTGTCTAATTGTTCCTTTAAATGTATCTTTCCATGCCAGAAGCACAAAATCATCTGCATTTGACCAACACATAAGTTTGAAAGTATCCTTTTTTTCCCTGCACTTCCCTGTAACTAAAAAGGGCACATTGCTTTTGAACTGACTCGCAAAATACACTGTCACATTTCTGAATTGACCGCATGTCTAAATTATTTTGCACGATCTGTTGTTCACATTCAAATCACAATGTTGAATTTCATCCTTAAAAATAGCATTTCTCTTAGTAAAACAAAATGTATGGTTCACTGACATGTTTAATTTATCTCTGGAAACAATGATCGCTAAGTCTAAAACACTGGTCTGTTTATCTCCCTGCACATTCCTTTCTTGATGAATAACCTCCTCGAAAGAATTAAGACCATCTGTGAAGCTTGTAGCCTAACTGCGTTTTCTGAGCTCACATTTATCACATCTGATTCATCCTGACTAGTCAAAGCAAACTGCTTCAGAGCCTGGCACATGCTTAGCTCTGTTTTCAAAGACATATTTTCACATCGTACATCAACTAGCTCTCTTTTCAGCTCATTGCATACTTTTTCCAAAAGCTCAAATGTTTGATACATGTTAAACAACACATTTAAAATGACACCGCTGTCTCTGTCTAAAATGTCATTAATCTCCTGCTGAGTAAAATCCTTCATACTGTTCCTCGCAGCTCCCTGCTTGTCAGTTTGAACAGACTTTTTCTCTAATGTCTCACATTCACATTGCAGCTGAACATATTTTGTTTACATTTCTTAATAAACACTTGAAAGGGATCCAGCCCTTTCTGTCTAACGTCGCAAAATATTTATAGGCACTTTTTACAAAACATACCTAAACACACACACTCAAATTCTCACTCAACCCGGCACAATTTGCTCACTCATGAGCTAGCACACTATATGGGACTACCTCCCATCCAAATATATCAATTGGTATCTGAGAGTCCGCATTCAATTTCAAGAAAACATATTTCTTACCCTTTTAAAAAATTCTAATCCTGTGAGCCATGACGCGAAGATGTAATGAATGTAGCTGCTCACCATCAAGCAACACCCATTACCCCAACACTCCCTTAAGACAGAGGTAAAACACAACACTCCCTCAAGGTGAGGTAAATAAACGAATCCAAATGTATAGAATATAACACTCATAAGTTTATTAATATATGTTCAAAACGGTAGGCCAAATATATCAATCAATGCAGACTCTCAAATACCAATTACCAACAATAAATGAACAATTGAAATAAATGATCAAAATAGAATACAATATGTATAAGGAGCAAAGAGTAAAGAATATATATACAAATAGAATAGGATAGAATAAAGTAGAAATGGTCAGGAACACCTCACTGACTGGCTATGCAACATTCTTCCCATCGTCAGGTGGGGAAGCCCTTTCCACAGCCCAGGAAAAAAGTACCAGCCGGGACCCAAGTTCCGACACCGTCACAGCAATACGTCTATTCTGTGATGAACATCCTCAAGCCCGTGGAGGCCCCTTGCTTTAATACTATTCAATGTGAGACGAAGCTTCTAGCAAACCTTGCCCCCTTTTCTCATGAGATAGAGAACCGGGCTGACCTGTACTAGCCTGCATCAAGGCCACAGCATCGGCTGGCCAGGACTCTGTATTATGGCTCTGAGGCAGAGCTTGCACATTTCATAGATAACATCCAGTTCTCCCTAGTCGGTGATGAGTGAAAAATAAGTGAGGAGCGAGAAACATGCCCTCCCCACTCTGCCACTACGTGCAAGCACAGAATATAGCTTCAGTCATGAAAATGGAGTTAGTTATGCCATGCACACAGAAAGGCTTAAAGCAAGATGGAATTGAAAAGCAAGATGACATGATACCATGTCAAAGCCAATAGTAAGCACTGCCGTGAAGCAAGGTGAAGTCAGAGAAGAATGACATGAGGCCATGTCAAAGCCAATAGTCAAAGTCAGGAAATAAAGTGACACAAAGCCATGTCAAGGCCAATAGTTCAAAGTCATAATTCGCATAACCCAAATAACATTAAACATATTTCTGCACAAGTGCTTATATACTTTATCCCTCAGTATACAACACCGAGCACATGTGTGCACCACCACCCACAACACTGCACTTCGACATCCCACACCTTCTATTCTTGGCAAGACTATCCTTCTCTGTGACAGCTCCCACTAAAAGACAACAAGATTACAGGACAAAAGAGAAGAAGGCGTATGCAGGACCATCCTACATTAAGGCTAGGGTAAAATGACATACTAAAGTCAGTTAAAATGGTGGTAGTTGGAGGTCATCATAGGGTGCCAAACCACAAGAGTGGCTCTTTCATTACAGAAGTCTATAAATGCCACATATACATTTGACCTATGAAAAATAGTGTACGTCTCCTCTATTAAGTTCAGCATACCAATGTTATCCAGGGAGGAATGACTTTTTCTAAATCCTGCTTGTTCCATGGGGAGTGGGATAGTCTAAAATACTGCGAGCAAATATTTTCCCCGCTGCGTCTAGTAAAGCTATTTGCCGGTAGTTACCCGGGTGATGTCTATGGCCCGTTTTAGGTCTTGACTGAGCCAGTGCATGCGCTGCTCTGGCGAGACTTTTAGTAAGTGGGCTCAGAATATGCTACCATGGCCGGCCTAGAGCTTGCGGTTACGCGCGCGGGCGCGTGCTTATGAGCAGAGGCGCCATCGGGCTTTCCTCGTCATGCTCATTAAGCGCAGCGCTCGAGATCACTTTCAGTTTCGCGGTCGCGCGGCTGCGTCACTTTCACGGCCGTGCGGCCAATGCTTGTTTCACTTTTATTTAAGCTGTTTGTTTACATTAATAGTATCTACCTTTTGTAGGTGGTGTTTAGCCTGCAGCAGACTTCTTTGCTGAACCGTGACCTCAGTCTGCCTTAGAAGGCTGCACAAGCAGTAATTTTGTTTGTCATCTAAACTACATCTGATTAAATTAAAAGACGTGGGAACCGTGATTTACTTGCTACAGCATCTTAGTGACGCGCAGGTAAACCAAGAGTCGTGTCTGTCTCCAGAGAGCTTACACTTTTATAAAGGGAGTCTGTGTTTCCGCAGTCTTAGAAACAATATTTAAAACAAAGCTCAGTTGTCGCCAGAGGTGTCATGCTGGCGTTGGTTGTTTTTGCTTCACAAGAATGCCTGTCTCGAAAAGTTGAATTAAATGGAGAGAGGTTAAAATAATAAAACCATGGTAATACAAATACATTCAATTTTATTTTAATGAGGCGCCAATTCATGTAAATGGATGGGATAGTGGCAGTGAAGTTACACGTTTTGACCGAACAACCTCCCCGACAATGTCATCACTTTTCCCTCAACATCCTCCAGCTTACTGCTGAGTTTGCAAGGAAAAAGAAAGTTGTGGAAACTACAGGCAGAGTCTCTCCATTCTCTCTTCATGACCCTTTAGGCCAGGGTTAGAAAGGACAGAGCCGGGCGTACCAAAGAGCAAGAATAGGCTAAAGCTTCCTGGTTCCCCTGCTATACTTACTTGACGTTTGTGGAAATATTTAAATCAAAAATCAAAAAAATACAAGGCGAAGTGAAACCTTCCAATTATAAATATTGTACAATGTGTTGTAATGCCTTGACAAGGGCGCTCATTTAGAGTTTGGTTGCATGTTTACTGCAACGCAACGGCAAAGGAGTACCACCTCCACCAAACTGAAGGCTTAACTGCCTGATCTACAAGCGAGTGGAGCTTAAGTATGCCAGCAACAGCAGCTACTCTGGGTCTGTCCCAGACATACCCATCTGACGGGCCAACAGAGTATTGTCTGTCAGAGGTTCACATACATGTCCGCCTGATTTAGGCAAGTTGATGTTATGTTTTTTTGCTTTTCGTCACTGCCAAGTAAAACTTGGCCATGAGTACAGTAAAAAAACAAGCATTGGCATAGCCAATAGGTCTCGCCTTTGGGACCTTATAAGTGTTTAGTTATCCAGCACAATATCCTTGGTGCAACAACATCAAGTGTTGCATGGCTATACACTTATAAGGTCCCAAAGGGGAGACCTATTGGCTATGCCAATGCTTGTTGTATAATGGTATTAGGATACTACCGGACCTAGACGGGGGCGTCTTTACTTGCAGGTAGCAATAGTTAAGCAGCAGAGTAAGGGACATAGCCCACAGCAGAGGCTCTTTTTTAATAACTGTCATAGGGATTTCGTCAGGACCCATTGCTCCTGAAGCTCTCATTTTTAGGTCGAGCCTACAGTGCTTGCACTGTTAGGCGATCTGTTGTCTGTACTTTCTGGGGTCTGTCTTCTCCCACACTTTGGAAAGGCTTTGTGTCTCTTTTGAAAATTGTAGCCTGCAAATGGCTACTGGTTTGGTGCATGTCCCACCTTTTCTCACATGTTCATTCCCACGGAGTATTGCCGCGGGAGCGAGCAGGGACACACACCCTGTGTGCATGCCTTTATCTCCTTGTTTTCCATTTCTACTCTTCCCTGCAGTACAAGCCTAATTTTATTTTTAGCGCGCCATGCGCTCTTTCAGTTTTACAATGGGGTCTCGCACACCACATGTTTTTATTGATATAGTCTCCCCGTAGCTTCTTCCTGACACTCTCCTTCACATAGGCCCTCAATGAAGTTAGTGTTGGGTGGTGGTAACCGGGTCAGCCCCGGCAGGGTAACGCCTCTCTCTGGTCAAGCTTGCCTTCCGGTCCAGGAAGGTAGACTGAGGGATTTTGTGTCCTGAACTCAAAGGACTGCATTTGCGCCTGGATAGCCGAGGTGAGCTCTTCAGTATTTGCACACCCACCAATGAACAGACGCAGAAAAGCTGGCTTGGTTTGTTTACTCTTACTGAGCTGCACAAAGCTGCTATAGTGCTAAAGGGTCATAAGTGAGCCATTCACCAGCCACCTTTGTGGTCAGACGTGACCTTTTCCCTTAACTGTTCAAAAATTGAATTCTCTGCCCAGAATGTTTATGAATTGCATCCTGTTCTGAAAAGCAGATACGATTTGAATGAGGCATTACAGATTGTGCTCCGCACCAACAGAGTAGGAGGAGGAATCGCCATCATCCACAGGAGAACACTCAGAGTCTCGACCAACACCGACGACACCCTCAGCACCGCCGAACACCTGCACTTCCAGATCCACACCGACATCAACACCACCCTCAGAGGAACCCCCGGACCCCGACCACAGTTCAGCGACTCCATCACCGACTTCGTCAGCACGCACGCCCTCACCTCCAGAGACTACATCTTTCTTGGGGACCTGAACTTCCACCTCGAGAATAACAACGACCGCAACTCCACCACCCTGATCGACAACCTCGTCAACCTCGTACTCAGATAACTCATCACAACACCCACCCACTCCACCAGCCACACGCTTGACCCCATCTTCTCCGCAAGCCCCACGTCTCCTTCAACCACACCACCGAACTCTACTGGACCGACCATCGCTGCATCCACTTCACCTTCAAGAAGCCCACCACACACCACCACACCCAAAAGATGCCTCTCCGCTGCTGGAGCAAAGTCACCGAAGATCAGCTAACCACCACCCTCGCCCAGAGCCCACCTGCCGACCCCGACACCACCGCATGCAACCTCAGACAGTGGATCGACGACTGCGCCAACACCCTCGCCCCACTCAAGAATCCCTCCAACAATCACACCAGCAAGAAAGCAACCTGGTTCACTGAAGACCTCCAGGCCTCCAAGCAAACCTGCCAAAAACTGGAGAAGAACTGGCTCCGTGAACAAACACCGGATAGCTACGCAGCCCACAAGAATGCCACCCGCAGACACCATCACCTCATCAGATCCACCAAAAGGGCCTCCTTCAAAGACCGCCTATAGAACAACGCACACAACAGCAAAGAGCTCTTCAACATCGTGAAGAAACTCTCCAACCACAGCTCCAACACCAACGACGTCCAACCTTCGCAAGACCTGTGCGACTCGCTGGCCACCTTCTTCCACCACAAAATCGCAGACATCCACGACAGCTTCAACGCCATGACCTCCCCGACAACCACCGAGACCTCTGACCCCATGACCACCATCCGCAACAAACGCCTGCTCTCCTGGACCAACATCATCGATGACGACACCATCAAGATCATGAACACCATCCACTCCGGATCCCCGTCCGACCCATGCCCACACCACATCTTCAACAAAGCCAGCACAGCCATCGCACCCAATCTCCAGAAAGTGATCAACATCTCCTTCGAGACAGCAACCTTCCCAGAGAGCTGGAAGCATGCCGAGATCAACGCCCTACTCAAGAAACCCAAGGCGGACCCCAAGGACCTCAAGAACTTCCGGCCCATCTCCCTGCTCCCGTTCCCGGTGAAGGTCATCAAGAAGACCGTCAACAAACAACTGACCTGCTACCCCAAGGAGAACAGCATCCTGGACCCATCCCAGTCCGGGTTCCACAGCAACCGCAGCACCAAAACCACCCTTATCGCCCCCACCGATGACATCAGGACCCTGCTAGACAGCGGAGAAACAGCGGCCTTCATCCTTCTGGACCTGTCAGCCGCCTTCGACACGGTCTGCCTCCACACACTACAAACACGCCTCCACGGCGCCGGGATCCAAGAGAAGGCCCTGGACTGGACCACCTCCTTCCTCTCCGGCGGAACACAGAGCATCCACCTTTCCCCCTTCCGCTCCGAAGCCACCGAGATCATCTGCGGCATACCCCAGGGCTCATCCCTCAGCCCAATGCTGTTCAATATCTACATGGCACCTCTCGTCCACATCGCCCGACTGCACGACCTCAACATCATCTCCTATGCCGATGATACCCAGCTGATCCTCTCCCTCACCAAGGACCCCCACACTGCCAAAACCAACCTCCACAAAGGAATGAAGGCCGTCGCCGAAAGGATGAGGAACAGCCGGCTGAAGCTGAATTCGGACAAGACGGAGGTCCTCATACTCGGATCCACCCCCTCTGCCTGGAACGACTCCTGGTGGCCGACCACACTGGGAACAGCTCCAACACCCACTGACCACGCACGCAACCTAGGGGTCATCCTCGACTCCACCCTCTCCATGACTAAGCTGGTCAATGCCGTCTCTTCCTACTACTTCAACACCCTCTGCATGCCCCGCAGGATGTACAAGTGGATCCCCACCGAAACGAGAAGAACTGTCACACAGGCCCTCGTCAGCAGCAGATTGGACTACGGAAACGCCCTCTAAGCAGGAACCCCGGCCAAACTCCTGAGACAACTGCAACGCATCAAGAACGCCTCTGCACGCCTGATCCTCGACATCCCTCACCGCAGCCACATCACTCCCCACCTGAGAGACCTGCACTGGCTCCCCGTCAACAAGAGGATAACCTTCAAGCTCCTCACCCACGCACACAAGGCACTCCACAACACCGGACCAACATACCTCAACAGACGACTCAGCTTCTACACTCTCACCCGCCAGCTCCGCTCCATCGACCTCGCCCTCGCCACAGTCCCCCGCATCCGAAGTGCGACCTCCGGTGGCAAATCGTTCTCCCACATCGCCGCCAAGACCTGGAACACCCTCCCCAGCCACTTACGGCAGACTCAAGACCTACTGCTCTTCAGAAGACTCCTCAAGACCTGGCTTTCCCAGCAGTAGCAGCATTCCCCACCCCTTAGCTCCTTGAGACCCTTACGGGTAAGTAGCACGCTTTACAAATGATATGATTGATTGATTGATTTTTCCCACTAGTGTATATATTTATATTTGCAGTAGCACCTCCTCACAATTGTTTATATCCGAGGTACAGTCCTTACTTTCTTACAACTAACTGCGTAGCTTTTACATTTCTCTGGTCTTCTTTGCTTGTGGTGTTGAATAGAATTTTCCCATTTTAGTTGAAGCTGTCCGATGTAGGCTTATGGCTTTTTAATTTTTGCACTTACTGTCTACTAGAAGCGTTCTTCGGTCAATTGCAAAGTTACTAATTGTAATGATGGGCACTATAACAGTCTGTTTGTTACTATTGGAAAAAACAAATAAAATATGCAGCATATAAATACTTAAGCAGGACGGATGTACTTACATGGATGCTTTAACATATTGGAAGGCTCAGTTAATTAAACTTATCAGGAAGCTTTGCACTGTAGGGGAAATACAATAGTTGTAGATGTCCGGAAAGAAGCAAGCAATTGTTTTTGTAGGGCAATTTTATATTGTATTCCAGTGAAGTTGGGCATAGTATGTTCTGTTTTGATGAGAATGTATTTTGTTAGTTAGACATAATTTCTATAGTCTAGAGAAACAAGGGCCATATTATCAATAACATTATCGCCGCTTTAGCTGCAGAAAACTGCCGCTGAAGCGGCGATAATGGGCTTGATAATAGGCCCTTGTGAATTCCCATAGAAGCCCAGGTTCACACCAGAACATGGGCTTCTATGGGAATTCACAAGGGCCTATTATCAAGCCCATTATCAACGCTTTAGCGGCAGTTTCCTGCAGCTAAAGCGGCGATAATGTTATCGCCGTTCCTTGATAATATGGCCCCAGGTGTTCGTTTTTATCTCAGATAGGTGTGAATTTATAAATTACGGGCCATATTATCAAGATCAGCGTTAATATTATCGCCGCTTTAGCGGCAGAAAACTGCCGCTAAAGCGGCGATAATGGGCTTGATAATAGGCCCTTGTGAATTCCCATAGAAGCCCAGGTTCACACCAGAACATGGGCTTCTATGGGAATTCACAAGGGCCTATTATCAAGCCCATTATCAACGCTTTAGCGGCAGTTTCCTGCGGCGGCGGCGATAATTTTGCGGTAAAATCATCACTGGATTTCACGCGTTATTCCTGATAATCGGCCTCTATCACTGGAATTACATCGCCTGTTAGCATAACGTTGATAATACGTCACTAACACGGTGATGTAATCCAGCGATAAAGTAAATCGCGCTGAGCGCGATTTGCGATAATTATCGCATCTCCTTGATAATATGCCCCATATTTGTTTATCTACCAGCGAGGTAAGTTGTGCCACCATTATTTATTATAACACTTTACAAAAGTAGCCATAACTAAATAAAAAAATGATGTTTTTTTATTTCAATAGACATTTTATGCATGCTATTGTCCACAAGCTTCCTTCCGAATGGGTATCACTGTAACATGAAAGCAGATATTTCTTTTCATATCATTGCATTTTGCAATTGTAAACAGGAAATGTTAGTCACATTTTAATAAACATCAGGAACAGTGGGAAGCGTTTGATTTCTGAGTTCAGTTGTCCTGCACGTGAAAGTTCTGCTGTGCTTGAAAGGTTGAGTGAAATCATTGTCTTTTTGCAAACACACTTGCATTACAATTTACATGCCATTATTATTTGTCGGGTTGAGGTTGGGAGGGGAGTGAATGCCTGATGCAGAATTCAGCAGATGAGATTGTAGTTACTCAGTTTTGCTTTTACCATGTGAAGCAAAAGAGGTTAGGTTGCCCATTCTTGTTTATTCAACTCTTTTTGTGGACAGTCTGATGCTTGGATGTGTAGGGAAAGGGGAAAAGAGAAACTTCTTCAGGGTAGTGAGGAAATATGAATTTTATGATCAGTTATGTCCCCTATCTTAGACCCCAACGGCTCCATGTACATGCTACAAGTACATGTATGTTCCCTCCAGTTCCAGTTATGAAGACGCAAATACATGTGCGTCCACCGTCAACATGTCCTCTTTCAGATCTGCCATGAATGAGTCGGATATTCCATTCCTAAGTATGAAAGGCCACCGACTTTATGCGGTTCACTTTCCACGTTTTACAGTTCAGGCGAGTAGGCCCTGAATTCTGCCATCAAGCCTTTTCCTGCCTTCTGCCTCTGAAAGCTCCAGTCCGAGCCCGCATCTGTATCCATGAACTTTGTCCTACTCCCTGCGCGGCTAACGGTGCCTGATCCGGCCTGTTGCCTGCCAAAAACTGTATTTCACCTTCAAGATTATCTGCTCCGCTCCTCATCCGATGCATTCCTGTCTAGTAGTTTAGGTAAACATTCTTCCAGCTACCGAGCAAAGGGCCAGGCCTCACTGTCCTCATGCAAGTAATTCATAGCCCCTGTTACCATGGAAGATTCCTGCCCCCTCGCATCTCATGTAGACACTTAGACGCTTGTACACGCACTAACAGTCAGTATAGAATAGATTCCGTCCGAGAGACCTTTCCTTTTGGATAATACAGTTCTTTAAACATAAGATATTAGATATGATTTGGGATTAGGTTGACATGACCCCTCAGACTTCTGTCTCCACATGTAGAGCTAAATGTCAAGTCCCCTTCACCCTCTAGTTGCACGTCAATCACACGTCATGCGGCTGCGCACGCATCTCTGCCAAGTATTTCTGCTGACATTGCAGGATTCTCTAATGGATCCACCCACTTGTGACATCATGTTTAATGACGTTTTTAGTTTACGCCTATGTTTACGCCTTCTTTCATTACGTATGTGTATTATTATCTGTATTATCAGCTGTTACGCCTCCTGCATCTGTCTTAAAGTAATGCTTTTCATATAAATATCTTTACTTGTCAATAATGTATTGCCTTCCCTTCCTGAACCCTCGTGGTGATGGAATTTGATGCCTATGGTGCGAACCATAATTCCTTTGTAGAGGAATAAAGCCTTTCAGAACCTCTAATACCACGGATTCTGCCTCTTATTTTTACTGAGTTATTCTTACTAGACTTTACCGCATAAAAAATAGTACAGGTAATTAAATATTTACCACATAAATTGGCGCCCGAATAGGGACACTTTCTCATCTCACGCGCCGGAGGTGCGTTGCAGGCCCGGTCTCCTGCCACAGCTGGACGGACAACAACGCGTACCCGCAGGATTTCCTGTATCTCCCTCCGGCCAAGCGGGGGTGACTGGGGCTGCGATCAACACCCAGACGAGGCGGTGAGAAGTGCGAAGTATCCCGACCAGAGCCTAGCTGAGAGAGCAAGATCCGAGGTATACAGAGGCCCACCAGGTTCCGAAGTTTCCGAGCCGAGTCGAGTCCAGTCCGGTCCAGTTCAGTTCAGTTCCGAGGCTTTCCGTTCCGTGCTACCCGGTGAGTACCGTTGCCGGGGAGGCATTTAGACGTGCACATAGGTTGTGCCGGTCAAGACGGGTTTGGGTACACAAATCCGGTCTGCACTGTTTCAGCAGTGTATCTGTACTGTTTAGCAGTATATCTAGTATGTCTTGCATATAATTCAGTATTATCTAGTATTAGTATTATGTCAGTAACTAGTTTTCTATTAGTTATTATCGTTCGTTAAATGTTAAATGTTAAATGTTTTAAATACGTTCTACATATTGTGGTGTGAATGATTGTTCATTATTGTGTTTATTGTATTAAGTGTGTTCAAGATTAAGTAATAAGGTCCAAAAATGCCGCTCTTTTCAAAATTAAGACAGATCAAAACCAGAAAAGGGGTACTCGAAGAAGCTGTTCCCATTCCACCTAGGGACACTCCAGGGTACTTTATGTATCATAAGCATGGCCTAGATGCCGTATTATTTCTTGATTTATGGGTGGAATACACCAAAGATTTACCAGAAAGTCAGAGATGGCCCGCAGCTGGGACCTGGGATGCAGATTGCATCATGAGAGTAGAAGAAGAATTATGGAAAAATAAAGCTAGAAAGTCACAGAAAGATGCCATTGAATTATGGCGTAAAGAATCATATAGACGTACAGAAAAAGCGCTCAGACAGGAAGAGAAAAGTAGGGAGAATTCAAATAAAGCCCGAGAAAATATATTAATTGAGGAAGGTACCCGAGTAAAAGCAGAACAAGTAGACAGACAACGAAACACTCTTATGAATGGTATGTATCCTCTTTTGGCCGAAGGGTTACCTCAGGCCACCCCGGAAATACCGAAAGACTTGACACCTCCATTACTCCCGATAAAAGCACATCCCAAAACAGCAAAAGATGTTTTCCTTTCTTCCTATTTAGATGATGTAGCTCCTGAATATGCTAATGTTCCGCCACACACACCGCCCACCGATGGTGCTCAACGCCAAGATCATCCGTCTGTATCCCCGCAACAACAAACTCCTACGCACATTCCCTCAGGTCCATCTGTTTCTACCGCTTTTCCTACATCTACAGTTCCTATCTTACATCCAACAAATCCTTTCGTGCCTAGCACCTCAGACGGTGCGACAGGAGGTACGACAGAAATTTTTGCCATGCCACCCCGAGGAAATAAATTATCCCTTAGAGATTTAGCATACGAACGTACACCCCAACTAGCAACTTCCGACATGTTTAAAGAGCATCTAGTGGATTGTAGATATGATCCTGTGCCCGGTAGACGGGACGGTATGCTGCTGTCGTCACTACGTATACGACGAGCTTCAAGGTATTTAGCGACGCTACCAGGAATGGTGGCACATTTAGACAATATATATCACTTTGTCCAATCAGGACGAGGCCCTGAAAGTATTGACGAAGCCAAGAAATACCAGAAAGTGGATGTACAGAGACAACTGTTACGTTTCTTCATAAACTGTGTGATCAGAAACCAAGACAGGCCTGAGGTAGAGCAGAAGGAAATACAAGTACTTACCAGATGGGGTCAGAATATATCAGAAGGGAAACATGATAAACAGACATGTATAGTAGTTATGTGCCGAAAGATCCGCAAAGAAGTAGAACGAATACACAAAGACAGATTAGAGACAGACCAACATGAATCAGAGGGAGAGGAGGACGAAGAATCAGAAATGCCCACAGGACACTTAGAGACAATGGCTTATGTAGGTAAAGGAAGATCTTTTAATAATACCAGATGCTTTAATGATCCAATACGTCCGATACGTCCAGAATGTAACAGAAATTTTCAAGCCCCTATGTTAAATACAAGGTCTCCTGAACACCTATTCCAAGCTGCTGATAAATTACTCCGAGACCGAAGGGGGTACCATATGCTCGATTCCATGGATGAACAAGAATTAGCCAGGTCAGCAGTACAATGGGCTGACAGTCCCGGCAAATACAGTGATGATGCATTAGCACACACGTTTCTGAACCTTGCCCCAGACGAACAACGATTAGCTGGTATATACATGATTCAACACCTCCTTATATTATATAAAAGCCAACACTCCGATCCTGGACCCCTACCTGACATATTGACAGAATTACTCACGAATAAATGGAGAGGGTCAGGTACTGATCTAATTAAAGAAATTCTAGAATTTCGAAACCAGTATATAGTTTTCGTATGCCCAGAACATGTTCCAGTTCCCACTATGGGAAGAAAAATGTATCACATAGATAGGCAGAATCCCTTACGCGAAGTACACCCAATCAGAGGTGAAGATAATACCTTTAAACGCGTGTTTGTGTACACGCCTATAACTAAAATTAAACTATTAGAAATGAAGAAAGTAGTACCCAGCCATGACAAGGATCCAGCAGGTTTCCACCGTGAGATAAAAGACATGTTACTCATGGGAGAGTATACCTACCCCGACATTATGAAAATATTAAAAGTATTAATGCCTGCCGGTATTTACGAGAAACTCAAAGAAAAGGAATGGGAGGTGGGAGACCAAAAGATAGATTGGACAGCATTAGAAAACGAAGAAAAGGCCCGAACTGCAGGATCAGGGCTTGGGGAAAAGACTACAGCACTACCAGGATTACTAGTGCAGGTACTGCCACGTTTATTAACTACGAAAAAGGAGGACTGGGGTGCAATCTCAGCCTGTAAACAAAAGCAAGATGAAGACACTAGTGATTTCTATTCCCGATTTGAAAAATGTTTTGGTATTAACAGTGGCATAAAAGCAAGTAGCGAGTCATATCCACATCTGTTTGTGACAAAATTAGTTGAAAATTCCCTACCGCAAGTTAAGAATAGAGTATTGAAATTCGAGAGTACCTGGCAAGGTAACACCCCGTCACAGATGTTACAGATGTTACAATATCATCACAATAGAATTAGAGAACAAGAACATGAACAAAGACGTATGAAAGATACGAAAATGAAAATGCTTGTTGCCCAGTCAGTTCCAGCTGATGGTCATAAAAAGGGTGATTCCGCAGGTCCGGTGAAAGGGACATGCAACTATTGTAAACAACAAGGTCATTATATACACGATTGTGCAGTTCTGAAACATAATATCGCCACGGGTAAAACCCAGGAAAGACCACGTCCACCTAGACAGGATCAGAACCAACCACAAATCCCTCAGCATGCACAATCTAGGCCAGCTCCGCAACAGGCAGCTCCACAACAGACCGTAGCCACATCACAGCAGCAGCCTATTGCTGCCACACAAGCAACAACGCAACAGATGTACCAGTATGCACAAACTGATTATCCCGATTATCAGCGATACACATGAAATAGCCTAGAGAGGGAAGTTGGCTTACCCCTTATCGAGGTTCCTGTAGATCAAGAGGGACCTTATGTACATAGTGAACTATTAGGGGAAGACAGAAAGTTTTTACTTGATACAGGGGCAAGCAGAACAACTATACGACGCAGTGAAGTTCCAGGGGCACCCCTCTCAGGCTCACAGAATATTTCCCTTGGATTCTCAGGAAAGCCTATCATTAATGAAGTAACGCAACCCCTTCCACTTATGGTTGGTCCATTGACACGAACTACAGATTTATTGCTTACTAAATCATGTCCAGAAAACTTGTTAGGTATAAAAACATTGAAAGCTCTAGGAGCTATAATATGTTGTTCTCCGGAAGGAGTACGATTATTTTTACGTGACTTCAAAGGTCACTACGTGTCCAGAGACATGGATCACCGGCTGCAGAATTTACCTACACATTTATGGGCACAAGGCCCTACTGATGTTGGTTGCATGAACATTACACCATATCGAGTCACACTAAAAACAGGAGTGGTACTACCACGAATGCGACAATACAAGTTACCACCAGATGCTGTTGTGGCTTTACTGCAAATCATTGACGAGCTCATTGCACAAGGAGTGGTTGTGGAAACCGACTCCAATGTATGCAATTCCCCGATAATTCCGATTCTTAAAAGAACGGATCCAAAAGCACCACCAGTATATCGATTAGTTATTGATCTGCGCGAATTAAATAAATGTATTGTACCACAATACCCTGTGGTCCCAGATATCTCTTCATTACTAACAGCTATTGATTCTGGAGCAACGTTCTTTACTGTAATTGATCTCAAGAATGCCTTCTTTAGCGTCCCAATAGATCCGGAAAGTCAATATTTGTTCGGATTCAGTTTAAATGGACGAAGTTTTAAATTCACACGCGCTCCTCAAGGATTCACAGAAAGCCCCAGCATCTATAGCCAAGCACTGAATCGAGAACTTGACAGTATCCACATGCCAGTTAACACTGCCTTGCTTCAATATGTCGATGATCTGCTGATCACCGCCCGAAGCGAACCTGAATGTGAAAAAGCATCACTGATGGTTTTACAGTTTCTAGCCAAAAAGGGGCACAAGGTGTCCCCTTCTAAGCTGCAATTCTGTGTCCAGCAAGTTGTTTACCTTGGGCACTTGCTGTCCAAGGAGGGAAGACAGCTTACACCCGACCGCATCCAGTTAATTGCTAACATGTCACCACCCAAGACACAAAAGGAGGTGCGGGCTTTTATAGGCCTCACTTCATACTGTAGGCAGTGGATCCCTCAATATGCATTTCTAGCAAAACCACTCATTCAGTTGACAACACAGGAGGCAGCCACATCGACTGTCCTCCCTTGGACTCAAGAACATACGCAAACCTTTGAAAGCTTAAAGAAAGCTTTATGTCAAGCACCTGTTTTAGCAACACCATGTTACAGTAAGTCTTTTACACTCTTTGTTACAGAACGCGAAGGTACTGCCTTGTCAGTACTCACTCAGGAACAAGCAGGATCACACAAACCATGTGCTTATTTTTCCAGTACATTAGATCCCGTAGCTCAGGCTCTTCCTGCGTGCCTGAAATCAGTGGCAGCAACAGCTTTAGCAATCAGACAAAGCGATGCCATAGTGTTAGGACATCAATTGACAGTACAAGTACCACACGCAGTAGAGGTTCTCTTGAACCGCACACAAACACAACACTTGACTATAGCAAGACTCACCGGTTATGAATTAACATTGTTTCAGCCACACATAGAAATCAGACGTTGTAATACATTAAATCCTGCCACACTTTTGCCAGTAAACGGAACAGATCCATTAGCACATGATTGTATTGAAGTCATTACTATCACGACGAAACCCAGACAAGATTTGACAGATATCCCTTTATCAGATCCGGACCTGACATTGTATGTAGATGGTTCATGTATGAGAACAAGTACAGGAGAGTTAGTGGCCGCTTACGCAGTCACAACAGACACTGAAGTCATTGAAACAAATTGTATTAACACTTTGTCAGCTCAAGCAGCAGAGCTCATTGCTCTGACACAAGCCTGTATTCAAGCCAAAAATAAGAAAGTCAACATATACACAGATTCACGTTATGCATTCGGAGTCGTCCATGACTTCGGCGTACTGTGGCGAGAGAGAGGTTATTTAACTTCTCACGGTACCCACATCCAACATGGACCCCTCATTCAAGCTCTATTAGACGCGATTCATCTACCTACTGCAATATCGATTATGAAATGCAAAGCCCATACAAAAGTTACCGATATCATTTCTCAGGGTAACGACCTAGCTGACAGAACAGCTAAACAGACTGCTCAGAATCAGACTCATACAACTGACATGACAAAGACAATAGTTCCGACACCAACACATTGCATGACAGTTAAGGATCCCGCCCTTGATGTAATTGACATACAGACACATGCTACACCAGAAGAAATAAAGAAATGGACTGAATTAGGAGGGATCCAAACGGATCAAGGATGGATGACGAAGGAAAAATCTATATGGTTTCTTCCCGACTCCATGGTTCAAGTCATCATTAACACAATACATAGTCCAGCGCACCTAGGAGAAAAAGCTATGCTAGACAGCATTCAACACATTTGGTTCAACAAACACTTGCGAGTAGCAGCCAAACAGAAAGTACGTACCTGTATGATATGTTGTCAGTTTAATCCAGGTAAAAGCATCCCCGTAGAGCAGGGTGGATTTCAACCTCCCGATCACCCTTTTGAAGTCCTCCAGATGGATTATATCCAGATGGAACGATGTCGAGGATTCAAATATGTTCTCGTAGTTGTCTGTGCTCTTTCCCGTTGGACAGAAGCCTACCCGGTTTCAGATTACACTGCCCCGACTACTGCCAAACAGCTAGTTCGAGAATTCTTCCCACGGTACGGTTTGCCTCGTATCGTGTACTCAGATAACGGCCAGCCATTCTCATCCGAACTAATGAAACACGTTTCACTTCGGTTAGGTTACCAATGGAAATTCCACTGTGTCCGACATCCCGAGGCAGCAGGTCTCGCGGAACGTCATAATCAAACTCTGAAAATTAGATTGTCCAAAATATGTAGAGAAAAAGGTGTCGATTGGATAGTAGCCTTACCAGTTGCGCTCTTTTACATGAGAATGGTAGCACATTCTCGAACAGGGCTATCCCCGTATGAGGTGATCTTCGGTAGACCACCAAATATGTGGGGGACGCCTATACCTCGTAAAATCACTGATGTTGACTGTAATATGCTGACAGATTACCTGGCTTCCTTGATGTCTGCACTACAATCTTGTCGTTCACAGGTAGCTGCAGCTTTTCCTGATAACACTGAGGTGAAGCCCCATGACGTGGTTCCAGGTGACCTGGTTCTTGTGAGGAATTTCGACCGGAAGACCCAGCTGGAGCCTAGGTGGCAGTCGCCCAAGCTCGTCTTGCTGACAACAAGGACAGCTGTGAAGATTGAGGGACGTAAAGGGTGGTTGCACTCGAGCCATATCAAGAAATTTTATGGACTACCGTCCGATGTGAACACTCAGCCCTGCATTCCCTCACAGACAGACTCAAAGCTCCCCTTGGTTGAAAGGACGGAGAAGGAACTCTATAAACTGAAACTAAGGTCTAGCAAGTCAGACAATTTGATTGTTTAAGTCCTCTCCAAGGTGAATCGGTTGAATTTGTCTCTGACATGTATCCTCTAGACCAAAATAGAGAGAGAAATAGACAGATACAGCTTAAAAAACATGCGTACTGTAAATCGCTTCGTAGTCACTGCATAATGACATTATTAATTTTGTTTTTTCTAAGTCTTCTGATCATCATTTCTAGTATATTGCTACATATGTATTACCCTATTTCTAAGCGTGCTTACAATGCTACTGCTGAACATTCTTTTAGCGAATTACCTCCGCATGAGTTGTCTTATAGATTTGCGCTGCGCAACAACACTTTCATTAGTATGTTACATCATTCCCATCAGACCAACAATGCTACCAATTGTTGGATATGTGGCCGACTCCCTCCCTATCAGAACTATAAGGGAGTTTTGCCTCTCTTTCCGTATCTGTTCACACACAATGGCTCCTGTGGAGCATGGTTTAGTTTGATTAATTCCCTAGATTCAAATTCCGTAGTTTATCAAGACAACTGGGTATGGGGAAACCTGAACTTAGTTTTGCTTAAAGTCTGCTACCCTAACAAGGAGGGACTTCCCAAAAGAACAGGAACTGATCTAGAAAATGAAGTATATGGATTAGGTAATTTTACACTTAACCTCATGATTCTGAATGTTGAATCCGAAGCTACACCAATCTTGCCCGCTATATCAGTATTTCCAGTTAAAGGTGAATTATGTGTAAGAAAGAATGGTTCCATACACATGGGCCATAGTAAATGTACCACTGTGATAAAATTCAGTGATCAAGGCAAGTCTACATTTAGAGCTTCTCGTCATTCCTACTTCATATGTGGCCAGACTGCATATATACGTTTACCTCTAGATTGGGATGGTACCTGTTACATAGCATTCCTTCTGCCACCTGTTTTCCTAGCCCCTCCTGATTATCACAGAAATACCCATTTAGTACACAATAGACAGCAGAGAGATCTCCCGATTGTCGATTACACTGAAACGGCATGGGAGCAATACACAGATTTCAATAAAGGTTTCTTTCCCTATATAGGTACAGTCACTAATAGTAAGCTGATACGTAGATTAACTAGAACCCTTGAAGCAGTAGTGAATGAAACTACTTCCGCCCTAGGCAACTTAACAGAGGAGCAGTCTGCGATGCGGATTGTTGTGCTTCAAAATCGTCTTGTCCTTGACGTCATTCTGGCCGATAGGGGCGGAGCTTGTAGGGTCATCGGATCAAGTTGCTGTGTTTTCATACCAGAAAACTCGCCGTCAGTATATAAAGCCATAACTCGCCTTCATAAGATTATAAGCCAGATACACCAGAGTCCAGGCACCTGGACTTGGTCCGGTTGGTTCTGGAGCGTGTTGTCAGCCTGGGGATGGAGGATTCTATCCTTCCTAGGTATTGGCTTTCTCATACTATTCAGTTGCTGCTTATGTCTACAATGTGGGCCAGCGATTTGTGGTCTGTGTGCCACATCGTGTATCCCGCATCCAAGTTTTCGTTCAAGATCCCGGAAGAAGAAAGAAGAACAAATGATGCTATATGAACAGATTGATGGATTGATGAAGGTCGATATCTCCTGAGGGTCCGTAGGGGACAAGGAGGGAATGAGGAAATATGAATTTTATGATCAGTTATGTCCCCTATCTTAGACCCCAACGGCTCCATGTACATGCTACAAGTACATGTATGTTCCCTCCAGTTCCAGTTATGAAGACGCAAATACATGTGCGTCCACCGTCAACATGTCCTCTTTCAGATCTGCCATGAATGAGTCGGATATTCCATTCCTAAGTATGAAAGGCCACCGACTTTATGCGGTTCACTTTCCACGTTTTACAGTTCAGGCGAGTAGGCCCTGAATTCTGCCATCAAGCCTTTTCCTGCCTTCTGCCTCTGAAAGCTCCAGTCCGAGCCCGCATCTGTATCCATGAACTTTGTCCTACTCCCTGCGCGGCTAACGGTGCCTGATCCGGCCTGTTGCCTGCCAAAAACTGTATTTCACCTTCAAGATTATCTGCTCCGCTCCTCATCCGATGCATTCCTGTCTAGTAGTTTAGGTAAACATTCTTCCAGCTACCGAGCAAAGGGCCAGGCCTCACTGTCCTCATGCAAGTAATTCATAGCCCCTGTTACCATGGAAGATTCCTGCCCCCTCGCATCTCATGTAGACACTTAGACGCTTGTACACGCACTAACAGTCAGTATAGAATAGATTCCGTCCGAGAGACCTTTCCTTTTGGATAATACAGTTCTTTAAACATAAGATATTAGATATGATTTGGGATTAGGTTGACATGACCCCTCAGACTTCTGTCTCCACATGTAGAGCTAAATGTCAAGTCCCCTTCACCCTCTAGTTGCACGTCAATCACACGTCATGCGGCTGCGCACGCATCTCTGCCAAGTATTTCTGCTGACATTGCAGGATTCTCTAATGGATCCACCCACTTGTGACATCATGTTTAATGACGTTTTTAGTTTACGCCTATGTTTACGCCTTCTTTCATTACGTATGTGTATTATTATCTGTATTATCAGCTGTTACGCCTCCTGCATCTGTCTTAAAGTAATGCTTTTCATATAAATATCTTTACTTGTCAATAATGTATTGCCTTCCCTTCCTGAACCCTCGTGGTGATGGAATTTGATGCCTATGGTTCGAACCATAATTCCTTTGTAGAGGAATAAAGCCTTTCAGAACCTCTAATACCACGGATTCTGCCTCTTATTTTTACTGAGTTATTCTTACTAGACTTTACCGCATAAAAAATAGTACAGGTAATTAAATATTTACCACAGTAGTAAGACATAGATCCTTCTGTATTCAGATTTGTCTCCATTCCACCAAACGTCTGCTCCATTTTAATTCATTGTGGCATGATTTTTCATTCAGTAGGGCTGTGGAAGACCTTAAGCCAGAGTGCCCATCAATTTTACTGCAAAAAAGAGCTTTCTTACCTTAAACACCTACCTAACCATAACTACAGCTTGCTTTGCAATAGATACATGGGGGCAGATTTATGAGCCCCTTGCGCCACTTTTGCGTCACTTTTCCCATGTTAAAAGTGACGCAAAAGTGGCGCAAGGGGCTCATAAATCTGCCCCATGGTTTGTAAAATAGAAGGCAGAGAATGGATAGCACCAGCCTGCTGACACTGACCCTTTTAGTCTATTCCCGAAGGGATTGAACAGATCTGTGGAGGCTAAATACACAGGATAGTAGACGTGCTCACACCAGATGTGCAGACTCGGCATTTGCCGGATATATATAGTGGATAGCACAGCCCTGAGGAAACAAAAATAGTAAAATACTGCAAGTCTGTAAACAAAAACCAAGCTAACGTTTTCTTAAATGTAGCTTCAAATCAGAAGAGAGAGACAGGCTGACTTCCCTGAACACAGTTATGTGTAAAGAAGCCTAAAACGTCAGCAGCATGTGGAGCCTCAAGTCAATTAACAAGCACTTGCAATACAATAGGTCTCGCATTATTGAAAGTTTGAGCATTATTATTTGCAATGCCAATAGCTTAAACTTTTCAGTAATGCGAGACGTGTTGCATTGCAAATGCTTGTTTTAATAAGTCCTACAACTTCACCCTCTGAGGGCGCATAGCTGGATTCAAGGATTTTAGGTGGATAAGTTAAAATGGAGGTAGAACAAGAAGAATTAGGATTTGCAGAATAAAGTTCTACAAGATGTGATTTCCATTCTTTTACAGGAATTGGGAGGGATTTTACTCTAGTGCCGCAACAATCCACAATTACTTTCCAAAACCTTTTAGCATTGTTTTTTGAAGCCGGCTCTTTTAACTGGACCATTCATGATCTTCCTTTTAAGGTCGAGCTTAGGCAGCGCGCATACGCTGTCTGCAAGACAGGGAGTAGCCCATAAAGGACTTTTATCCCATCTGCTCCCACTTTATTGGTTTAAAGCAGTGCCATTCTCCTTTGCTGCTTTCTAAATTGCTGAAGCAGCGATATGTCACTTCCGTTTATTCCAGAAGCAGCACCGCCCAACTACAGTTATCGTCCGCTTGAATGGTTGATGTTTTCCTGAGGAGAACTCTTTTATACTATTGTTGCAGCCCAGCATGCTAATTGTTATGCGCGGTTTTGGTGTGAAGCCGCTGGGTCACTCTGCTGCACTGACCCGATTGTGAGAAGTTGGCCTGGTACATGCTGTCCACTAGTTATAGTGGGCACCCTGTACCAGTCCAAACAACCCCTTATTGGTTATAGGTTAAAGACAACCTTTATGAAAGCTATCCTAGTGGTAGCTATGGAGAGCAGGCTTCAGGCTAAGTCTTGAAAGAATGTAAAGCAGCTTGTTTTACCAGTCTGTAATCTATTGAGTGCCTAAATGAAAGACAATCACACCAGGTATTTATATAAAATATATGTATTTATTCCTAAACACACCCTCCTAGACTTTTTATGAAACTAGAGGTCAAAACACATAAGTTATACTTGAAATATGACAGTAATAAGCACAAATAAACGTCAGGCCCTAGGAGCGAACCAAACCATATACTAAAATAGTGGTATAAGAACCACAACTTAACTAGACACAAGGCCTAGAGCCTGTAGAATTGCTGGGACCCCAAGGAACCTTCCATGGTAGTGACACAGGGGACCTACAGGGGCCGTGTGCAGTGTGTGAACACAGCCTCGAGGTCCCATTAGCTTCTATGGGGAAAGTCGCGGTTAGATTTTTAAAGATTAGGGACACTTAGATTGAGTCAGGACCAAACCCTTTAGGACTTAGGAAATTCTAGGGCCAACACCCACGGGAGCACCGGAGTACACGTGTTACCTCACCCAGGGAAGCCGGGTGCATAGGTGTCATCTTGTGTCGGGTTGCGTTGTTGTTTTCAATGGGAGCTGGCAAAGAAGTGCTGCTGCCGGGAAGATGCGAAGTGTCCGAAGAGATCCAAGCCTGGATCGAAGATGAGAAGAACCTGAAAGCAGAGGGGACAGAGTCTGGGTCACTAGCCAGTGACCAGGAAGGCGATAGGCAGATGCCCACCGATGTTGGGTGATTTTAGGTGGACTAGGTGAAGCTTGACTCTTCAGCCACGAGGACCAGGAGGCGTCAAGTACAACCAGGAGCTGGATTTGAGCTGACCCACGAAGGATGTCGAGTGCTGCAGCGTTGGTGTCCGGATTGAACACAACAAGCCTTGGTAACAGCAACCCATACAGAAACTTGGTAGGGAGTAAGGGCACATCTGGTCCAACCAGGGAAGCCCAAGGAAAATCAAAGTTACCCCCTCAGGGACCCACGAGTCAACGGACCAGGGATCGTGAAGGGACCTTGAGATGAAACACAAAATGACGGGTCACTAGGGGTGACTTGGCCAAAAATCTTCGGTGGATTCTGTGCTCGAGGTATATAGCAGGTTCCCAGCCAGACTAAAGTCGAAAAACATTGAAACACCAGCAAAAAGTGGGAGTAACAATGTGAAGCAGATCCTACTCTCCTACATCGATCCAAGCGTGCCATGACTCCGGCTGGAGTGGCTGATTTTCAGCTTTCAGTGATTTAGCTTCAGGCGCTGGGATGCTTGGGGCGAATTTGCATACTCCCAGACAGAACTATGTTCGGCCGGGCTAAAGGTACAGTACATGGCAGCTGGAGGTTTATGCATACTCATAGTAGTAGGCTCAGCGTTACCCATTCAGCGCTTTCTTTAAAGCTTAAAAATTACTACGTGTGCAGGCGGCAGTTTATTACATGAACCTTAACTGCTCCCTCGCGCTGCTGGGCTGTGGCTCCGTATTCATTTAAAAAATAATTTTTAGTTGGAGATACCGTGACCAGCACCTTCTGGGTTGGGCATCATTAAAATTAGCAACTTTTGCCGTGCCCTCTCCCATGTGCTTCCTTTCCCCAGTGAAGTTTTCAGTGCATTTTCTGCTCTCCATCCAGCACATTGCGCGCACACACACGCACTGTAAGCGGCACTGCCAGCGCCGCTGCTTTCCCCCATAATCAGGAGTTGTGCTTTCTGTGTTTTGGGCAATATTCCGCCCCAGGCTTGCAGTGCACGAGCAGCTACCACCCCTCCTCGACTGCTCTCCCGTTAGGCACGCATTTCATTCCCAGAGATTTAGAGTGAATTTGCAGCTTACTCACACCTCCCCCTCTCTAGCGAAAGCAATTTTTTAAAAATCTCTACGCCCCGACCCCTCCGCTCTTTTAGTGAATTATTTTAATTCATTCCAGACACTTAAATTGACTTGCTCTGGATATATGCCTTCTGCACAGTACGCCCCTGAGCAACACTAAGGTTAGTGCTTTAATACTTCATTTACTTGTTTATTTTAGGACGTCGATGTTCCCTTCCACACAAACACAGCATTTCCCTGTTTGTCGAGAGGTTGCTGCATGCTGCATCGCTTTGGCATCCTGCTCTATTTTGAATAATAAGGGGGCATATCTGCAACAACCGGCGATAATTATTGCTAACTTCCATTACATGCTCAGGGAATTCTGGATTTACAAATAGGGTAACGTTAACAGTCTTGTAGCACACATAAGGGTAAATAGAAATGTGTGATTTGCAACATGACAACGATTTGTAGGTTCTTCTCAGCATCGCCAGAGACTGGCGTTGGCGTTTAAAGGATTGTGTTTTCCTCCACGTGCGCTGGCTCGCGATAAACCATGCCCACCTCAGCGTGAAATATTTTGAAATGTGCACACTTCCTTACAAACATCAGCTGCATACCTCAGCTTAATCTCCCACTCCCTTTTTTGTGTGTAAAATGTCTTTCCCCTTGATTTAAACTTGCGGTCTGTGGACCCCTGTCTGCGCTTAGGAGATTTTTGTGATCCTTGTAATAAAACAGTCACCATATTTCCAAGCTCTAATTCAAAAGTAAGCCTGAAATATTATTTGCTTCTCATTATCTGTTCCTTAGATCGCATAATTTAACTCCACGAAGGCAAATAGCACTGATGGAAAAGGTCATACTAAGGAGATAAAGCAAAACAAACCATATAACCCCTGACCTCCATCTGATGGTTTTCTGTTTTCTCAGGTTCATGGCTGCATAACTCAAGACTCTTTCAGTGTTGTTAATGATGAGTCAAAATAAAGCTGTGCAGTTATTTAAAATAAACCAGTGCTTGCATTCATCTTCAGCTCCTAATGAGTTACTGCAGGGAAGGTGTTAGTTTAAACATTGAAGGAAGACACATACAAAGTCCCTTTTAGTGCAGCCATTAAAATTACCTGTCATCAATCTTGGAATGGACAAGTGGCAGGAAACTGGGAAACTGTGGATATCTATTATATGCAGAAATCAAGAAACACAAATAGTTGTTCAAATTTTAAACAGTATACCTGTCTGGAAAGCTTTGAAAGCAGTAAGCTGAAACTGTCCGTATTCCTATAATGGATTGGTGCACAGTGGAACATTAAGAGGCCAGGAAATTAGATCTGACATCCGTGGTCTGGTATTTCCCCATATGTTTTGCCTTCATACCGTCTGTTTTGGTTAATTATTTTTTGTTGGCTTTAGGACTGTGCACACTTTACAAATGCTAACCACTACTAAAGCGCTTATGCTCTCTCCTTCAAACATGGTAACATTGCCTTACACCGAATGCGCACTGCTTGCAACTTATCAAAACATATAAAAAAGGCATTATCATTTACAATGCCAAAATCTCAAACTCTCAAAAATGCAAGACCTATTGCATTGCAAATTCTTGTTTTGTCTTAGAGAGTGTTTTTTACTCTGTTTTTTCCTCTTTAATAGATTTATTAATGTATTTTGTTTGAGAGAAAAATTCGGGAACTGGGTTCTCACTAATTTATTCATTTCTCTATTTATATGAAGCAGGGGATTCAAAAGCAGTCTCCGTTCAGGTGGAAAATGTATAGATTTACATGACGAAATCATGGTACTTATATTGCGGCTCAAACAGATCAGTTTGAGGAGAATATAGATCTACCACTACTATATGCTGCTGATCTCCTATTAAAACTGTTAAGGTCTCCTTAAGTTTTGAAACAGCTTAAGTATTCCTAAAGATTTTGCCGTTTGTTTTATTAAAACCTACATATTTATCCTTAAAATTCCAAGAACCTACCTTGGCACAAGTCATCTCGAATTTAGAGCAGATCACCATGTGGTCGCTAAGTGCACTTTCCAAAATGTCCATACTGGAGAGCTTACTGAAAAAATCTGCTGAAACAATTAAGTAATCTAAAATAGATCCTCTGCGCCTTATGTGTAATTTTTGCTGGTATATCATTTCCTAACCTCCCATTAGCAATTAATAGGTCTAAGTTTCTCAACCCTTCAAGTAAAATAGCACCTCTTTTATCAGTCCGATCATTATTCGGAAACTGAGCAGGGGGAAAGTTTAGAGCTTAGTTTTTTGAGGCCTTAGCAAATAACCTTATACTGTGGTTAGAGACATTGGCGTTCAGAACACCAACCAGCTTTAGATGCCTACAATCTTCACTTTCTATAATAGTGGATGTAAAAACAAACAGGTCTTTTAGTAAATGAGTGTTAGATACGTCAGGAGGTATATGTGCATTTACAATTAAGAGGGAATCTAAGCTATCATGTTCTTCCTTAAGATCTCTCTTAATCACCTGAATTAAGTTAGAGGCATGAGAAATTACTTTATATATCCATCTAAAAATGGTTCTGAGCAGTATAGCAATTCCTCCTTTTGCGTGCCCTCTGGGAGGGCAGGACGGCTTAGCACAATATAATCTTCAATGGACCAGTTCTTTACGATCCAAGACTCTTGTATGCATATTATGTCAGCATTCTGTTCTTTCAAGAATAACAATTTGTTTGTGGCTAAGCTGGCTGCGTAAAGGTGACTTTGTGGTGGTGATAGGGGCTTGTACATATGCCCCCTGGTGTGTTAACTTCTTGTGAAATCGGGATTAAAGCACTGAAGTTCAATAATGGTGATCGAGGACCCCTTGGGATAGTTTCAACTTGTCCTTCTTCCCTCTTTATATCATTCGAGTCGGGATTCAGAGTCAAATTTAGAATTAAAGTAGGGTCAAAGCGTAGTCGTTTTACTCTTTTTTTGTTTATCCTTCGAAATTTTCCTTTTTTCCTTCTTCTTCCTGTGGACAGATTTACTTTTAATTTAGATTTTCTTTTCCTCTGTTGTAGAATGTTCCGTTTTTTTAGACCCTCTTTTTAAGAAAATGGGGAATACTTTTTGTTCTGTATTTATTTTTTCCTTTTCTGAGCGCTGAAAGGACAAAGATGTAGGTGCAGGAACATGGTCCTCAGACTCAAAGAATTGGTATAGCAAGGGGAGTTGAATTTCATCTTATACGGCTGCATTTTCTTTGCCCTTATGTTTTCTGCTACCAAAAGGCATGCCAGCCTGAGTACTAAACCTGATAATTAGAATATAAAACAGAACACGTTTTGGGTAGATTTGGATTGATTAGAGTAATGGTCTAGAGGAGATATAGAAAAGATACCATTACAGGAATTAGACTTATGAGAGGGAGTTAGGGTAGCTTTGACATTCGGGGATCTTCGGTCAGAAATTACAAATTTGGTGAAAGATAGAAGTTAATCCAAGATATAATCAGAGTTGCTTACGGATTTCTACATTAGGGCTAAAATAGACGACAGGACTCTTTCCAGACAAAGCAGAGATTCAGACATCAGCATTTTTTCCTCTGGATCATTGTTTAGTGGATGACGACTCAAGGACAGATCAGGGGTAACATACACCCTTGAGTATAATATGCAGGTTCCACTCGGTGTACTACTAGAAAGCTGCATCTTAATGGAAGGGCCCTGAGGAAGATCCCAAGAGTTTGAGAGAGGTGAAATATCAGAAGTGTGAGGCTTAGGAGACTGAGAGACCTTTGGGATATGATTTGGATTGATATTAATGTCTGGGAGAATAAAATCTTCCATCGGAGGGCCTTCCACTCTAGGAGCGTGACAAAATACAACCTCGGACTGACTGACTCTGTTTCCAAGAGAGTGGACGGTACAATTTGCCAGGAAAGAACCTTCCACTCTGAGTTCAGGACTTAATTCAACCCGTTAGCGTTGCTCTGATTCCGGGAGAAAAGTTGGTAGAATTTGCTAAAAGCGACTTTTCAGGCTCCAGGATGAGATTCATCATCACTGCTTTATTGAGGCTTGTCTCTTTTTTTGAGCAGAAGGTAGAAAGGGTTTTAAATCCTTTCAGCATGTTTATCTGTATTGATTTATTCCTTAAGGGATTAGCTTTGATCAAGGAGAAGCGCTTATGTGAACCACTTTTCCGGTACACAATTTTTGCGTTCATAACTCTGCCTAGGTAATCATCATATCTCCTACCTCCGGCCTCCTGTGGCCTTGCAGAGCTTGTCCTGAGTCCTAGACCCTGGTTCTTGGGTCTTGGCATCCTAAAGTCACTGTCCTGGACCTCACAGGTGTTACCATGGCCTCCTTGGATGAATCGCCGGGCCAGGCCACTCGTGTGAACTAAGCTGTGGGGCAGGTTTCCTCTGCTCCCCTCCAGGCTCCTGGCCTGGTAAAGCTTCAGCAGGCCTTGGGGGGCCTCCTGACAATGGTAGAAGGTTAGTGGAAGAAGAGATTGGTGTGGTAGGTTAAATCTGGCAGAAGCAGCAAAGACAGGCGGATGACAGCAGCAGTGTTTGGGACCAGCGCGAGTGGGGCCTTACAGACGGACGCAGGCCGCATTCGGAACTTACCCGGCCGCCTGTGCGACTGACTGAGGCGCGCTCTCAGCAGCCTCAGCAAATCAGCAAAGCAGTTAGGCAAAGTAGCAGTCCCTCTCTTCCTGCTAGAATATCCTCAGGGCCAGAAGTGTGTCATGCCTGCCGGTTCCGCTACATCTGGCACGCGGGCCATGAGTGTATTCATGCAAATTAGCACCTTCTAAAGCTGGCAAGACATAACACGACAAAAAGCCATGTACCTACCCCCTCCTTGCTGCAGTCTCTCCTGTAACTGCCTATGAAGCTCAGGGAAGACCACCTCCAGGACACGTTTCATCTGGGTGGTGAGGTGTCGGCGGCCGCCGTGGGGGCGAGGTGGCGATAGGTTGAGCTGGACCCGGGCGATCCACCGGGTCCAGCACCGGATGTCCTGCCACCCCTTGCGGACCTGGGCCAGATGGCGATCACGCCTTCCCGCAGTCCTCACGGCCCGGACGGCGCTGGTCCAGATCTCCCCCTTCTCGTAGGCAGTTACCTGTCAGGATGACAAAGTGACACAACATCAATACACCTACTCCATGTCCCAGAGACACACATTAGAACATCTTAGAAATGTTGAACAGGGCATAGGATGCTGACATGAATAGCCTCATTCACAACATTAAATTGGCCTGTGTGCAAGCGCCAATGCAGTACATGCCATTGAACGTGAGGCATGAGGGGTGCAACACACTCAATGCACATGCCACACACTGTGCAGCACATGCAACAGCAGGCTGATGGCCATGCACCCTCAGCAGACTAGACAGACACAACCAGCCACAGATCACTGGCCTGTCATTGACAACAGCGGATACAACCCTCACTCTGCACATGTGCCATTTGCCAGTGGGGAGTCACAGGTGTGGTGCTAGCTCTGCAAGTCAGACATGAAGCACGGCTCACTTTTCACATCAGATGGGTAGATCTGTAGCCTCAAACATGCAGCTGTGGTGCAACACTTCACATAGACACTCAGACACATGACAAGGAACATTCACACACATCAATGTCCATGAGGTCGTACACATCATTTGGACACTCTCACCAAACGTCCACTCAAATCATACACATCTGTGGGTACAGTCACCTGTCACACCGGGGGACCACTGAATCACCTCAGGACAACAGGAACAAAAGCCCCCAACGATTTGCCAGGCTGAATGTGTCATGCACTATGCAGTGAAAGTCACTGTAAGCACTATGCAAGTGAGGAGTGCACACAGGAACTACATGATGCTCTGCATGAGAGCCTTAGGCATGACCCCCCCCCCCCCCCGGGACACACTCTAAATACATTGCATGTCAGTCCCACCTGGACACAATATTGACAGTCACACAACTGGTGCATAGGCAAAGGTAGTGGACTCAGCACTCACCTGCTCCCCTGGTCTCCCATACAGGCTGGTGTACTTTGGTATGATGACATCCAGCAGGGCCTCATTCTCCTCAAGGGTGAATGGCTGGGCACTCTCCACATCACGAGACATGGTACAGGGAAGCAGAGAGACAGCAGCAATCTTGTCAACAGGAAAGTTGTGCAGGCAAGTGCCCTCTCATGGGTCCTGGCTGCCTTATATCTGTCTTGCTGAGGGGCATTCACTTTGAGGAGTACATAGTGATTGGTCAGAATCATTTGCATCTTATGTTTACTCCAATCCCTTTAAACATACACCAGTGACAGCATTTGCATCTTTCAAATTTTGAGCATCATGTCAAGTCAACAACCACTTTGCAACATTGCGTTTGACATGTACGTGTAGGCACTGGTAGTACAAGTACCCGTACGTGTACAACTAGTGCGTACGTGTAGGCACTAGTTGTACACATACTGGTACGTGTACTACTAGTGCGTACACGTACTACCAGTGCCTACACGTACGTGTAGGCACTAGTTGTACACGTATGAGTACAAGTACTACTACTAGTGGGTACACGTATGTGTACTACCAGTGCCTACACCTACATGTAGGAACTGGTAGTAGACATACCCGTACGTGTACAACTAGTGCCTACACGTACGTGTAGACATTAGTTGTACACATACGGGTACGTGTACTACCAGTGCCTACACGTATGTGTAGGCACTAGTAGTACACGTACCCGTACGTGTACTACCAGTGCCTGCACATACGTGTAGGCACTGGTAGTACACGTACCGGTACGTGTACAACTAGTGCCTACACGTATATGTAGGCACTGGTAGTACACGTACCGGTACGTGTACAACTAGTGACTACCCGTGCGTGTAGGCACTGGTAGTACACATACCCGTACATGTACAACTAGTGCCTACACGTATGTGTAGGCACTAGTACACGTACGGGTACATGTAGGCACTGGTAGTACACGTACGGGTACATGTACTACTAGTGCGTACACGTACGTGTACTACCAGTGCCTTCACATACGTGTAGGCACTAGTTGTACACGTATGGGTACGTGCAAGTGTACTACCAGTGCCTACACGTACGTGTAGGCACTAGTTGTACACGTACGGGTACGTGTACTACCAGTGCCTACACGTACTTGTAGGCACTAGTTGTACACGTACGGGTACGTGTACTACTAGTGCATACACGCACGTGTACTACCAGTACCTACACTTACGTGTAGGCACTAGTTGTACACGTACGGGTACGTGTACTACCAGTGCCTACACATACGTGTAGGCACTGGTAGTACACATACAGGTAGGCATTTCACACGCTTACAATGGTAATACGGGCATACACATGCCAGGAATGGAGGGCTGCGAGTCGCACACGGATGTCCATCATGTACTTGTCATTGCATACTGTCATGTGCAGGCCCTAGGTGTGTTAGCCAGTGATATTGCACAGGTCATCTCATCTAGCTGCACAATTGATGTGTGATGACCTGTGGACACGTCATGTGTGATGGTACAATATGTGGCATACATCACCTTGACATTTACCACATGTGTGTCTGTAGTCCAACTGTGTCATGCAGAGCAGCAGTGGGATGGCACAGTCATCAACACCCGCACCTGTCTCCTGATGGCAGGGACAGGGACAGGGACACTCCATCAACTGACAGGTCACGATCAGCGTGCCCCTTTGTGACCATGTCAGGTGTGTGTCATGTGTTCATATGACCTTGATGTCAGTGTTCTGTCAACTGCATCTGCTGTTGATGCGTCCAACATGGGTCTGTGTGGATATGGGCATGGAACACATCTACTCACACCATGCCCCATGTGGATTCCCACGGCTGTAGTGTCAGTGTGCATCAGACATCATGTTTCCCAGGCATACATGTCTTCGGTGTCTCAATGTCTGTGTGTTTGTGTTGTCATGTGTACCCCTTCATCGCAATGTTTTTGATATGTACATTTCACATTCCATGTGACCTGTGCGTGTGCCTTGCAATCAGCTGTCTGGATGAGATGACATCCTTCCAATACAGCTATGTGGTTGTGTGTCACTCCGGTGATAACTGTGGCTTTTCACTCAGACTGGCCCCCAGCTCATTTGAAGGCATGTCATGTAGACTTGACAATCAACAGGTGTATCTTGGTTTTTGTAGGAGTGGCAGCAAGCTGGCATATGTGTCCTGTAGGTATTGCACCCACCCGACTCCATAGTTACCTGATGTGTATTGGCAGTGTAGCATGTGCCATGTTCATTGACATTGATGTTTCCCCACTCTCAATCTTCCTTCTTCTAAACAATGTTTTGCGGGGCACCACCTATCCCAAGACCAATGCCAGACTTGGGTACCATGAGGGAACGTGCCTGCATCTGCCGGTACCGATTCACTCAGCTGTTGATTGAGGACTTGACAGACAGGCTGGCAGCAGACCTCCAATCGCAACACAGGTATCCTACTGCGCTGACCCCCAAGGTGAAGGTGATAGCAGCCTTAGATTTTTTTGCCACAGGTACGTTTCAATTGACCATAGGTGATGTGGATGGGATGTCCCAGACCATGTTCAGCCGTGTCTTGCGTCATGTTTTAGCAGCCATGTTGGGACACCTTGATGAATTCATCCAATTTCCCACTCCAGAGGAGTTGAGAGATGACAAGGGTGATTTCTATGCCCTGGGAGGGATGCCCCATGTAATTGGGTCCATTGATGGTACACATGTGGCTTTGGTACCACCACAGGCACAGGAGGTAGCCTATCACATCGCAAACATTACCACTCGATAAATGCCCTTGTGGTGTGTCGTGCTAACATGCTTATTTCCCATGTCTGTGCACGTTTACCAGGATCAGCACACGATGCCTACATCATGAGGTGTAGCAGGGTGCCTCTAATGATGCAGTGGCTGCACAACTAACGAGCTTGTCTTGTTGGTGGGTATAGTCTTTTTGTCCTGTGTGTTGCGGTATCTTTGTCTCTTACGGCATCTCCTGACCCACTTCTTTACATGATGTTTCCATGTAGGAGACTCTGGCTATCCCAACATGCCATGGCTGCTGACACCTCTCTGCAACCCAAGAACAGCTGCAGATGACCGATACAACAATACACACGGGCAGACCAGGCTCGTGATTGAGAGGACGTTTGGACTCCTGAAGAGCCGAATCCGGTGCCTGGACAAGACAGACGGGTCCCTCCCTTATGCCCCGGAGAAGGTCTGCAAAATCTTCCTCATGTGCTGCATGCTGCACAACATGGCAGTTGACAAGGCAGTGCCACTCATCCTGGATCCATATGAGCAGGAACATCCACCCGTGGAGGATGATGGGCTTGGTCACGAGGCTAGTGATGAGGAGGAGGAGGATGATATCTGGAGTCAGCTCATACGCAACTTCTTCTCATGATGGTGAGTGACTGGGGATGGGTGTGGAAGCTTGTAGCATTGAGTGGCATGTGTTGCAATGTGTGTGTCCAACTGAATGAATGTTAATTGACTTTGATGTGTGTTCTGATGTGTCACTCAAGTGATGATGTCATGCCACACAGTTTGGCGGAGAGACTGTCTTTCAACTGTACATGTGTCCAACATTGTTCATGTTTTGTGAATGTCCATGTGTGCGGCGATAATTGTTTTAGGTGATTTCTTGTGTGTCTGTCATTCACATGGTTTTGCGCCTGTTGTCTGCTCGTGTCATCGTTGTCCTCCTGCTATTCCTCATGAGTATTTCAACGTGTGCTGAATCAGCGTTCCATGCACGGACATGTGGAAATGTCAGTTTGGGTAAGGATTGCAGCAAGGCTATTTGGTGGTGGTACGGGTTGGGACTGTGTGGGCCTGCTTCTGTGCATGTTGTGGTACCATGCATGCATGTATTCTCACCATGGACCAAATCACATGTAGCATCACTCCCATGACATGATAGTCACCCTTCTTGACAGTCTTCTGTAGTGGAGTGTGGCATCTGATGAAGGCATCAATGTGTGTAAAACTTGCCTCTGAAACATTGCGGATCCTACGGGTGGACATAGTGTGGGACCTCACAACAACAGACTCTATGGGGAATTGCATCCTCTCCGTGTGCAGCAGGATATGTTTGGGTCATCCCCTTAATCTTGTGTGGTAGTTCATTGGGATTTACATCATCCGTGTTGTGAAGGTGGTGTCCAGCATATGTCCCACATGTTCTGTCAACTGACCTGTGAGTCTGTTCATATGGATGCATATCCCTTTGTGTGTGTATGTGCAATAAAGGTGTTCAGCACAATCCTAAGTGCCTCCTCTCTGTCACTGCAGCTGTCTTGCCAGTTTGCATGCGTCATCTATGGCATAATTGTCACAGATTGAGCATCTGTGTGTATGTGTCCTTCGACAACATGCATGCAGTGCTTCATGGCTAATGATCTCTATTGTGCATGTAGTCCCTGGTTGTGTAGGTATTTCTGCAGGTTGCTCCCCACAATGGGACGTGAATGCCTGATGATGTTGTGTCTCCTGTGCGCAGCTCCGCATTCTGTTGCCTGATCCTGTGGCCTTAATGTTTGTTGATTGTTCATACATTTTCTCGTGGTGACCCATGAGTAGCCTGACACTCCTTCTTTTACATACACCTGTTGCACTGTGCCTTTCTGAGCTCCTTGTCTTTTTGTGCTACTTTTTGCGTAAGTTCTCACCCCTTCCACCTGCTGCTGCCTCACCTGCCGCACTGTCCCACCTCACCAAACAGACCTGGGACTCCCTCCCCGGGCACCTCAACATGACCCATGAGCTCTACACCTTCATGAGACTCTTCAAAATTGGTCTGTCTGAGCAGTATTGCAAGCCCATCATCAGCAGCTTGAGGCCACCACGGGTGAGTATTGTGCTCCATGTCTGTATTTGGTGTTACATTGTGGACCATGTGTGTCCTCGACCTGACTCAGATCCCAGTGTATGGATGGCTGGAGTTAGTTCCGCACTCAGGCATACTTTGACATATCCCCACACGTATGTTGTGGACTCATGCTAAATGATGGAAACATAACATTTGAAAAGTAGAATTTTTATTTTTGGCTCTGGGGCGTGATTTGTGCAAAGTAAAAGAGGCAATGTAGGGACCATAGAATCCAAAGTTCACAGGGGGAGATGGGATCCTTGGCATTTGAAGTCATCAGAGTCCAGCCCACAGTGTTTTGCATCATTGGTCAGACTGTGACCAGCAAGTCCATGTGGCAGATGATGTCAGTCAATGAGGTGATGCTGTCGCACATGAAGGCCAGGTGCCAGACCAGGTGACCTGGGAGATGTGGATGGGCGGCTGCCTCTCATGTTCTTTTCCGTGGATGACCCACCTTCCTCGCGGGACCCTCATATGCAGGCCTTGACAATACATGGGACGCTCCGTCAGACGAATCCTCCTCCTCCTGGTGCTGGTCTTCACCTGGTGGCACAGGGAGGGTTGCCCATGTTGTCGGCAATCCGACTGAGTGAATGGCTAATGTCCCTTTGCACCTCCAGGAGCTCAGCCTGTCTTGCCTCCATCCGTCCTTGGTGTTCCTGTTGACTGGCGTAGAGCTCAGCCTGCTGGTTTTGTATCTCTGTGAGGGTCACCACTACCTGGCTCAGCATCCTGGTGTCCCGCCGGTATGCGGCCATGATGTCCTGTATGTGTGACATACCGGGCCCTTCAGCTGGCTGGTCAGGTTCTCGCCACCACCATCCTCCACTCCCACCACCCCTGCCCACACGAGCCTGGCCTGCTGTTGTGGGCACATCGGGTCTACGGGACCCCTGAGGTACGGCAGTGGCGGGGTTGTCTGCCTCCTCCTGGGTGCCCGTTGCACCTTGTCCCTCCTGGTCAGACAGGCTCAGTTGTTCAGTGTGGGCAGGGCTCTGCGGGGTCTCCTGGGATGTGCAGTCATGGGGGTGGTGGTTTGCACAGATGTCCCTGAACCAGGTGCTGCAGGGGCTTGGACACCAGAGGGTCCAGGTTGGTCGGTGTCATCCGCGGAGTGTTGAGAGGCATCGCTGCCGGTGGGGTCAGGTTCCTCCCAACCCTGTGACTGTGAATCTTCACTCCCATTGTTGGGGGGATGTTCTTCACGTTGCCCTGTGTGTGAGAGACAGACAATGTTAATGCTGTTTCATGCAACATGCATGTTTCCTACACATTCAAGTTGGCACTGTTCCTCCAGGCAGTTGTATGTGCCTAGCATTCTCATGAATGTTCACTTGTGAATGGGCATGTTATGGGGGACAGATTGATATGTTCTCCTGAGTCTTTGACATGTAGAATTGCGGCTTGGGTGCTTCTTCGGCTATGTATTGGTCTTGTTGTGTTGCATGTCCATTGTGACAGTGGGTGAATCCATTGCCTGTCCTGATGGTGTTTTCTTGTGTAAGGGGTGTGTGTGACAGGGCCTGCTGGTGGGTGTAGTGTGATTTGGCCCTGGGGCTCCCAGGTGATGTAGCTGTCCCCCCATGGAGCATGCGGCCATGGCAGTGAGTGTGAGTCCCTGTCCTAGCTATCTGACCTTGTTGTCTTGGTGTTTGTGTTTGCACTGGTCACAGGAGGGCCTTGTGGTGCCTAGACCAGGGCCGAGTGTGCGCTATCTTGTCAGTACTTTCCCAATCTCTGTGCATTGCGCATGGTGCATGGGTATGTAGCTGGGCCATATGGGATGAGGGCAATTGTGTCTGATTAGGATTTCCAACAAGCATTTTGTGGCACCCACCCTCCCTGCATACCGGACATCCATTCTTGGGTTGGTGCTTCGTGTAGCATGGGACATATCATGGCCTTGCTTTCTCAATGGGGCATACGCATGTTATTGGCATTCACGTTGTTTTGGACTGTGGTTGTGGCCGGTGATGGCTTGGGGGTAGTTGCGTGCATTTGGTGTAGTTGGGGTGTGGATGGCATTACCCCCCTGTTACGTAAGTTGTTGGTGTACTCACCAGGCTCTGGAAGTTCTTGGAGTCCATGTACTCCCACCGGCGAAAGCGTGCCCATTACCTTCTCCTCCCAGGGATGGTAATGTACTGGTCTGCGGGGCGCCCCACCTCCAGTGATGTTGCTCTGGGCGTGCTCCCCTGTCATTTTCCTCTTGACAGCCCTCCGCAGATCGTACCACCTGGTTTGGCAATCGTTCCTGGTCCTTCTGATGGGTGCAACAGCATTCACCCTATCGAAGATCCTCTGCCACAGGGTTGATTTTTCAGCTATGCTGGTCTGTCTGACCAATGTTCCAAACAGCTGTGGCTCGACTCTGATAACTTCATAGACAAGGATCTCCAGCTCCTCCCTTGTGAACTTTGGATTCTTGTCGTTGGGCATGGTGTGGGGTGAAGGTGTGGATGGTTGTGGGTGTGTGGGTGTGAATGTGACGGTGTGGGTCTGAATGTGAAGAGGGGGTATGTGTGAAGGAGGTTGTGGGAAGGTGGGTAAGTTAAGGTTGGCTGGGTGCAGTTGTTTGTGTGGTGTCTCTCAGCAGTGGGTCTGTTGCAAAGGCTCATGGTTTGTGTGTGTGGGCCCTTTTTATTGGTCAATTTGTGGGTGGGGCTCAGTTTGAATTTTTGGTGGGTGTGTAATAAAGGGTGTTTGTGAGTTTGCCCCTCTGTTTTCTTGTTTGGTTGTGTCTAGGTCAGTCCTTTCCATTTTTTGTGCAGTGTAGACGTGTTTTGTAGTGTTGTGCGAGTCGAATGGACACTCCTTGTGCTGTTCTACAGTGTCCGTGGTTCAGTACGGTACAGGGGTACGAGTCGTACAGGTACACCCCCCATGCGTTGTGTATGTACGGTGCGTACCCCGCCATTGCTAGGTACGGTGCGTACACCGCCATCGCTTATGTACGGTGCGTACACTGCCATCGCTTATGTACGGTGCATACCCCGCCATCGCTTATGTACGGTGCGTACCCCGCCATTGCTAGGTACGGTGCGTACCCCGCCATCGCTTATGTACGGTGCGTACCCCGCCATTGCTAGGTACGGTGCGTACCCTGCCATCGCTTATGTACGGTGCGTACCCCGCCATTGCTAGGTACGGTGCGAACCCTGCCATCGCTTATGTACGGTGCGTACCCCACCATTGCTAGGTACGGTGCGTACCCCGCCATCGCTTATGTGCGGTGCGTACCCCGCCATTGCTAGGTACGGTGCGTACACCGCCATCGCTTATGTGCGGTGTGTACCCGCCATTGCTAGGTACGGTATGGTGCGTACACCGCCATGCTTATGTGCGGCGCGTACCCGCCATTGCTAGGTACGGTGCATACCCCGCCATCGCTTATGTGCGGTGCGTACCCCGCCATTGCTAGGTACGGTGCGTAGACCAGCATCACTTATGTGGAAGTCATTCCCCGTGTACGAGATGGACGTTTTCCTTACAAATGGTAATTTGGTAAGCCGTACTTGTACGTTCGGAATCTATTTTTACAAATTGTATGTAAAAGTGTCCGGGTCCGTGTCGTATAACTTTTCCAGACTCGAATTCATAAGGATGGGGCGGATTCGTATGTATTTTTCACATACGAATCGTACTTCATAGGTCGGACGGGACTCGTACGATTCGTATGTAAAAATTTATAGATACGAGTCGTACGGGGGAATAAAATACAGGATTGGAATCGGCCCCATAATGTAAAACATTTTTTAAACATATAAATATCAAATATAATATATATACTTACTTAATAATATTTACAATTAATTATTATAATAACTTATACATTGTTAAAACACATTGTATAGATTATAAATACATACATACACATACAACAATAATAAAAATAAAAATGATATATAACAAATTGTAAAAAAGAAAAAAAAAATTATACAATACATTAACTAAAACAGCAAATATTGGATAGCGTAGGGGTAAAAATTACTATTCTAACTCCAGAGAGTGCAACAGTTGGGAAAGTGTTGGATAGCGTCGGGGTTAAAATTACTATTCCAACTCCAGAGGGTGCAACAGTAGGGAACGTGTTGGATAGCGTAGGGGTTAAAGTTACCATTCCAACTCCAGAGGGTGCAACAGTAGAGAAAGTGTTGGATAGCGTAGGGCTTAAAATTACTATTTGAACTCCAGAGGGTGCAACAGTAGAGAAAGTGTTGGATAGCGTAGGGGTTAAAATTACTATTCCAACTCCAGAAAGTGCAACAGTAGGGAAAGTGTTGAATAGCGTAGGGGTTAAAAATACAATTTCAACTCCAGAGAGTGCAACAGTAGGGAAAGTGTTGGATAGCGTAGGGGTTAAAATAACTTACTAATAATTAAAATATATATTTAAAAAAAAATATATATATATATAATATTAAATTACAATACATTTATTAACACTACCAATAAATAATTACTTTAATTTTTTTACCAATTAATAATTAACAATTAAATTGATTATAAATACAATTAATTAATAATTATGACAAATGTATTTCCAAACTATAATGAAATACAAAACAATTAATGTTCAATACCCAAAAACATTAGTTATTAAAAATATTTAGCAATGAATAAGTAATGAATAATTAATTATTGATATGTACCAATAAATCATAATTAATCAGATTTAATCACCAGTTATTAATTAATGAAAAATAAATTAATTTCCCCAAAAATATTAATTATTTAAAAGTCCTTACCAATTAATAATTATTTAACAATACATTAATTATCAATACTCAACATTAAAATAAATAATTACTTAATTACAATTAAATTACTTCCCACCCAATTGCCTTATAAACTCACAACACACTTCAATAATAAATTAAAGCACTTAATATAATTACCAATTAATCAGTAAAAATGTATTTCCAATTAATAAAAATTAATTACCAATTAATTATTTAACATAAAATTAATTATCAATACCAATAAATAAAAATTAAATAATTACTTACAACTAAATTATTTCCCACCCTATTCCCCTATAAACCCACAACCCGCTACAGAACTAAAACTCAAAATGTATTTTAAAAATAATTCCTAATTCCTAATTTTTGTTCATTGATTTACTATAATTAAATTACTTCCCACCCTATTCCCCTATAAACCCACAACCCACTACGGTACTAAAGCGTACAATTTACTTAAAAAAATATTACTAACTTCTAAAAATGTAATACATATGTTCTAAAACTAGTACAATAATTAACAAAAAATATAAAAACAAACATATAAAATACATAATACTAATATTAATAACGATATTAGTAACCGATATTTTTGCTATTGATATTTCTAACTTCGATATTAACAAAAACGATATTTCTTACCTTCAGGTCGATATTCTATTCGTCACTATTCTTGACTTTGATCTTATGTCCCTACGATATTTCCAACTCAATATTCTTGTAGGTCGAAATAAAAAACTCGATAATTAGGCTATTTACCCAATAAAAGTGGGTGACAAGCCTGCCAAAGGTCTTGTCTTGCCCCAAATGACCTGCCAGTGGCACATCATGGGCCATACCCTATCGGAAGGCCCTGAAGTACTGGGGTACCACCAACACATGTGCTACACAAGGCCCAGGAGTCTTATGCTCAATATACAGGAGCTCTTTCTCCCAGTCGATCAGGTGTTTGCCAAAGGCATCACCAGCTGCCTGTGTCTCAGCTTGCTACCGCAGACCCACAAGAGTAGGACAATCCTTCTGCACCTTGCGGAAATCCTCCCTGGAGGGACCTCCTTTCTGCTGCCAGTTGACAGCTCAGGCAGGTTTCCAAGTTCGGCAACATATTCCCCTCTAGGTTCTGTGTCATCCCCTTCATTGTCAACCTCCTGCTGGACCATTGGAGAATCAGGAGCAGGTTTCCTGCCCACTTTGCTCTTCCTCCTCTTGGCAGGCACCGGGACAATCTTGAATTCTCCAGCCTCTCGAGCTGCAATGGCCCGTGTGGTCAGGTACATGCACTCAGGCAATCCCAACATCTACAGGTGTGACCTGAACTCCACCTCCTTGCAAGCCATGGTCATTGCCCAGCAGACAGCCCACATGCATGGGCAGACTCACAACTACCCTAAAGGAACCGAAAACCCCCACATTCAAAGGGTACCAGAGTAACATGCTTGTCAGCAGAAACAGCTTGGTGGAACTCATTAAGGACTACCTGCTCTGAGTACACCAAATGATACCCAATAGTAGTCATACTGGCTCCTGTGTCTCTGAGAGCCTCCAACCTCTGCCCATTAATGGTGACCGACTGCCTATACTTCCTAGCATTGTCACGTTTGAAAGTTGTCTGCACCATTTCTCCATCACCCAGGGACACTGGGGTAACCTCAACTCTGTCCTCACCACTAGCTGGGAGGACCTCCTCCCCAAGCCTACACTAGTGTTGCTTCAACATAAAATACCTTGAAATAACAAGAGACATGAGGTGCTTGGCTAAACAGGAACAGTTTGTTCACTTAAACAATGTGGCCATGAGTCTGAGGACTGTCTCAATTTACAATTGATCTGTGACCTTCTTTTATACATTTCGTAGTAGGTGATAAAACGTTTTTGTAGATCCATATATGGTGAAGAATATTGATGGATGCCTTTGGAGTCATAAATGAATTGTTTAATGCAGGTGGGTCTTGACCTTGCGTTGCCACAATGTGGCCAGTAGGAAACATGTCCAGATGTCCAACATATGTATCTCATGATCACTGTGTGGTGTGTGTGTGCTGTGCCCTGTTTGGCTATATGATCCTAACTTATGTGGCTTCTAACTTTAAGGTGTTTTGGGAGCGCGCGTACCCCTCCATCCATGTGTACTTTATTGGGACCAATCTCCCTGGACCACTGTGGTACCGCTGCACCTATCTGTGGGATTGATCTGGGATTTTCAGTTTGTGCATTTGTCTGCCGGATACGTGCCATTCCACCTGTGACCTGTCAGTCAGTGACCTCAGTCCTGCGTCTTAGAGCCTGCCTGACTATGTATTTCTGAGTCTGCTTGATGTAGAGTTCACAAAGAGCGATTTCATTAATAAAGATGTGATCACCTCTTTATATGTAAATGTATAATTCTTCATATTGACATAGACTTTCTCAATATTAGCATTCCTCCAAATTTTCAAATGCGACATCTAACTCATGCTTTGTTAGAATTACTATACTGGGGGCCTATTGTTCTGAAAGCTCGCTTATGAAAATGACTACTTTCCTAGTTACTTGCATTCTACACAGTTTGAGGACTGCGTTTTTACAGCAAGAAATCCCTAATTGTTCAGATCCACACAAAAACAAGAACACAATGGAAACCAGCATCAACAATGTACACAGACTGGTGATCCACTTGGAGAGCCAGGAGAAACAATTCGAGAAACACTCCTGCTCAGGAGCATCTCCCATCTCACTCATATCTCTTTGTAAATGGCGCAGTGCTTGAATGGCAAGAGCCGATTTTCCATTGTCAATATTGTTCCCTGAAATAAACGTGCAGCAGGATGCACTGATCTTGGCACACAACACTCCCTCCATCGCAGTCATTAGGTCTAACACATGTCGATGCTGCATCACCATGAGGCATATTGCTCTCAGTTCTACCTTGATTAAATTAAGGCCAAGCTCAGTGTTGCTCATCATTTTATGCATCTCCCACCTGGTTATTTATAACCAGCGATTGTTTGCTTTTGTCTGTACTGCGAATACCACTCCTGCCAATACTTGTGTGTCTGCAAAAAGTCTGAGTTCTTCTGGAATGTTTTTGTACTGAGCCCAGCCCAAATAATCTGCAGTTCTTTTTTCACAAGCCTGATGCAGTAAGGCTTTCTTATTCATTAGTGGGTGCTAGTACAAATCTGATAGTTCTTCTCCGGGAATGACCAGGGTTGGGTTGCGTGTGGTTACTAGGGTCTAAAGCCAGCACCACCCTAGGATGAGCTGACTGTGGTCAAACTCGCTGCACTGCCAGTAAAAACCCATCAGCGAGGAGGTGCCCCATTGCATAATCCAAAATGTGCATAACCAAGCCGCAGTTATCATTCTTGCCCAGTGGAAGCATTGCTTTACCTTTGAAACACAAGGAATACAGTGTAAGTTTCTGTACAATTAAAGGTTGCCTCTCCCCTTCTAGCTAAGTGTATCTACCCACCTCAATATCCCAGATTTCCTTACATGGGGTGGTCATGCTCTCTGTTCACACTCCCCCATGTGACTCATTCCCCTTTGCATCCTTGAGTTGGAAAACAAAAGGAATAAAAGTGGGCAGAATTTTTGGCCCATCGTAATGTCCTCCTTGTTACCTTCTTGTGTAAGAACCTCAAAAGGGAGTAGAATCAGTGTCAAGCATTTGGCTTGGCCCCAATTGTCCGCATCCATGGTCATAACTACATCTCCTCCTCTTGGAATGACATAGTCATTGATATGTTTGTACTGCTCAAACGAGCGTTGTAAGATGTAATAGAATAGTGTTCCAATGTGTTGGCACCTCCTGTATCAAGGCTTAAACTGGTGCTTTACTAGTATGATGATTAAGCTGCAACTTCTTCAGAGCATTAAAAGAATGGCTGAAATGAGTGCAGATTCTTCTGATGGTGGTCAGTATGTTGCTGACTATGTCTTCTTTTTTTAAGAAAGTCTTGCACCACCAGGTTGATTCAATGGGCCAAACACCGGCCCCTGAATTAGCCACAGTCTGACATGGCCCTGACTATGTTACTGCCATTGTCTGTGGCAACAAATCCAGTTCTGAGAACTCTGGGTTGCAGCCATTCATAAACCTAGCTGTTAAATTCAGCCAAGATGTTTACTGCTGTATGTCATTTCTCCATGGGGAACATGGCCACAGTTTCATGTCGCTCTTAAAACTTTCTTCCGGACCAAGACCTGCAGATATCTTTTGCCTTACTCTTGCAAAAGAGATCCAGTGTGCAGTGAAGCACATGTATTCAGTCGCTTGACAGCTGGTCCACATGTCTGTCGTCAGGTGGATAGTATGAACAATACTTAGCTGCAAAGTTTGTCCAACCCACTGTAGCACAAAGAGATGCTGCGCTAGAACAGCAACTCTGGCAAAATAGGTCCAACTTGGAACCTTCCATTTCAGACAGATGGCTGCCACAAATTCTAAGAATCCCACTCCTTCCACAAAAGAAACAAGCATTGGCATAGCCAATAGGTCTCGCCTGGTTGCGCTCGTAGGGACCGCCTGCTTAAGCATGCCCATAATATTAGCATGGATTTTCTTCTTTTCTGGGGCTACTGACAGAGGTGACTTTTGAGAAGAAGGTGGTGGTAAGCTCAATGTGCTTTGTGGTGGGACAGTCATTATATGCTGTGGTGTCTCCATCTCACTCTGAGTCTTCTTGTGCCAGTCACTGAGGTGGGTGATTCAGTTGGCGCACTGCCGAGGGCAGGGCTGCTTTACCTCTCCCTCATTATCACTTCCCACCATCATTGGACTTGTATCTGATGTTCCCCGAATCTACTCCTCAGCCCATCCATGTTCAGCAATTTTTGTAAGGTGCTCCTCCCACTGAGTAAGGAGGCACAGGGAACAAAGATGACATGCAGGCCAATGGCATAAGCACACTGGCTGACTACAGAAAATGGCAGCCAGCCACATGGTCACAACAACAAACAGCAAAGAGGCATGGCCACAAAAAAGAAGACATGCTGGCCTATGGCAAGAGCACACTGGCTGGCTACACAAAATGACCGCTAGCCACATGGTCACAACAACAACAACCAGCAAGGACGCATGGCCAAAACAAAGAAAATATGCCGGCCTATCACAAAATCCCACTGACTGGTGGATACACAAAATGGCTGCCAGCCACATGGTCACAAAAACAACCAGTGGGGATGTATAGCCACAACAAAGAAGACATGCAGGAATGGCAAAAACACACTGGCTGGTGGCTACACATAATGGCCGCCAGCCACATGGTCACAACAACAACCAGCAAGGAGGCATGGCCACAACATAGATGAGATGCAGGTCTATGGCGAAAGCACACTGCCGGGGTACGCACCATACATATGGGGGGGTGGGGGTATGCTCCGTACCTACACGGGGTGGGGGTACGCTCCGTACCTACGGGGTGGGGGTACGCTCCATACCTACGGGGTGGGGGTATGCACCGTACCTACACGGGGTGGGGGTACGCACCGTACATACAGGGGTGGGGGTACGCTCCGTACATATGGGTGGGGGTACGCTCCGTACTTACGGGGTGGGGTGGGGGTACGCACCGTACCTACGGGGTGGGGGTACGGCACGGACATGGGGGGGTGCTGGGGTACGGCGCAGACATGGGGGGGTCTGGGGGTACAGTGCGGACATGTAGGGATGGGGGTACGGTGCGTACCAGGCCCCCTTTTCGCCGTGCATCGTGGCATACTTTGCTTTTCCAGCACTTTTAGGGTCCCGTAAAAATATTGCCGTGCGAAGTGCTGTGGGTACGAATCGTACTTGCTGGCTGTAAAACGCTGCCTTACTCCGTGCGAATGTCGTGTACGTGATGTCCTGGATCGGAATTGCGGGTATATTTTAGCCGGTCGGTGTTTTTTACGATTCGTACGGAAATGGTGTTTCCGTACGATTCGTACTTGCATGTTTGTAAGGTATTTTTCCCGGGTACGAGTCGGACGGAGAAAACGCTCCGTCTGACGATTCGTACCGGTTTTTCCAGGATCGGAATCGGCCCCCAAGTTAGAGCTAAGTAATAACTAGTTCCAGTGCTGTAAGCACCTTTAAGGATACTCAGAGCATTCCAATCTGTAAAAAGCAAAGCTTAAAATACAGGGAGCTGTCCCTCCAGGAGCTTCTGACTGCCAATAGCAGCTTCAGTGGGTAGAGGTCTGATGGAGTTCATGTACGTCTCAGTCTGGCTAGGGTACATGCTGTATTTTCAGAAAAGCACAAAACCAAAGCCTTCCTGCAGCTCCTGATGCCCTTCACCCAAAGTAAAGGGAGAAGCAAGAGACATTGCTTGTCGACCACTCTGGAACAGCAGCTCAAATGCTGGAGCGATGATTCTTTGTGAAAGCTGCATAGCCTACATGAGAATGCCTCCTCCTTACGTGCCCAGGCAGTGTTAAAGCCAGAGATTAGCAAAGCAATACACCTCATATAGGACCAGATGTAAAAAGTATTTTACCAGTCGCAAATGGCCCACCTGGCCGTTTGTGACCAGTAAAATGCATTTTGCCATGTACAAAAGGCAAAATGCGACTCACTTACTTGTTACCGAATTGCATTTTGCTTTTGCAATTTAGTATTAGGAAGGGGCGTGTTTAGAGCGTTCCTTCCTCATATCGAATAGCACTGGTATGTATGAATATTTTGCGACCGGAATGCGGTTGCAAACCATTCATAATTTACCAACTCCATAGAGGAGGCAGTAACCCATTCCCAAATGGGTAGGGGTTCCCAAAGGACCCTTTCCCCTTTGTGAATTTGGGTGAAAACATTGTTTAAGAGTAGGCAGTGGTCCCAAGGATAACTTTTCATTTTTATTTTTTATTAATCCGTTTTCCTTTAAGGAAATGGCTGAAATAAAAAAAATATTGCTTTATTTAAAAAACAATCACAGACATGGTGGTCTGCTGACGTCAGCAGCCACCATTCATGTGATTGTAGCCATTCCCAATAAGTCACAAATTGCGACCTGCCTCATGAATTTTGATGAGGCAGGTCCATTTGCAACCCATTGGGAATCACGAACAGTGTCTGAGACACTGTTGTACAAAGCTGCTTGCAATTTCCTAATTGTGAATCGCATAAATTCGCAATTAGGAAATTGCTAACTGACCTTTTTGTACATCTGGTCATAGAGTATTTTCCAACACACCTGGGCTGATATCAATCAATCAGGGGGTTGTTAAGCGCAGCCACTCACCTGGAAGGGTCTCAAGGTGGTTGGGGGGGACAAGAATGTGCGTGCGCGCAGCTTCTTTTCACTCACAGAGTATCTTGAAGGCCATGTGGGTCCAGAGGACTTCCATTGCCCACCCGGGTACGTGCCGGTGCCGGACGCTCATGGTGATTCATTGAAGAGCCAGGTCTTGATGTCCTTCAGGAACTTGGAGAGGGTAGGTGTCTGGCAGAGGTGGAGAGGGAGGGTGTTCCATGCCTTGGCCACAAGGAGGGAGAAGAAGCTGCCTCCTTTTCAGGTTTTCTTGACGCGCTGCACCATGGTGAGGACAAGCTGGGCTGAGTGGAGGGATCTTTGGGGTGCGTGGAACGAGAAGCGGTAGTTCATGTAGGTGGGACCGGTGTTGTGGAAGGCTTTGTGGGCGTGGGAGAGAAACTTGAAAGTGATTCTCTTCTCAACAGGGAGCCAGTGTAGAGCCTGCAGGTGTTGAATTATGTGGCAGTGGCGCAGTAGGTTAAGGACCAGTCTGGCAGAGGCATTCTGGATGTTCTGGAGTTTGCGGGTGAGGTTCTTGTTGATCCTGGCATAGAGTGCATTGCCGTAGTCCAGTTTGCTCCTAATGAGGGCGTGGTTGACGGTTTTCCTGTGTTCGACGGGGATCCAGTTGAAAGTTTTACATAGGAGACGGAGGGTGTGAAAGCAGGAAGAAGTGACGGCATTGATCTGTTGGCCCATTTTGAGTTTGGAGTCCAGGATGATTCTGAGATTGAGTGTGTGGTCCCTGTGTGGGGGTGCATTCTCCAGGGTGAGGGGCCACCGGGTGTATTTCCAGGCCCCAGGATGAGGGCCTATAATGAGTACTTCGGTTTAGTCTGTGTTCAGTTGTAGGCAGCTGTTCTACATCCAACTGGTGACTGCTTCCATTCCTTCTCGAAAGTTGTATTTCGAGATGTTGGATTCATTGGATAGGGAGGGGATGCGTTGTGTGTCATCTTCGTACGATACTATGTTGAGTCAGTGTGATCTGACAATGGACGCGAGAGGGGCCATGTAGACGTTGAACATAGTGGGGCTGATGGAGGATCCTTGGGGGACTCCACAGATGGTTGGTGTGGGCTCCGAGAGGAAAGGATGGTGCTTGTTGGAAGTAGGGCTGTACTTTCCCCAGGACCTAAGATGAATCCAATGTTTCAGTAATGGGGCTGGCACGCAGACTTTCAGTGTCCCAATCAAACGAAGTTATTGACACCTGCCTGTTCACTGCTTTCTTCCATGCAAAAAATGGAATTCTGTGATAGGTCAGGCTTTATGCCCTGATCTTCAGTGTGCAAAGTGCCATTCCTAACCATACTTGCCATGGACAGCCCTCCTCTTCAAAAATTGTTTTCAGGTGGTGCTTGAGGGAGACCTCTGGGGCTCGCAGTGCCCTGAGGTATTGCTTTATTAAGTCAGCATGAAGCTCAAGGTCAGGGCTCCAGAGGCCCATCTCCAGTCTCAGCCTCGTTCTTCTGGCTTGACTAGGAGCCAGCAGCACTGTCTTGCACACCTTGATCTGAGAATCCATTAAAAGCCTGACGAAATTTCCAGGATAGGCCAAATGACCACAGTTGAGGACTGGATTAAATTTTGCTTTTAGAACTGCCAACATGGGCTCAACAGTAGCACTTTGTAGGTGATTGCTTAGGCGCTTCAATGCATGGATGATGCAAGTATATTTTGTTCTGAGGTGCCTAAGTTGAGCTCCGAGAACCAAAGTTGTAAGCTGGTGCTCTTCCTATTGGCAAATCTCCCAGTTGCCAACAGGGTTGTTTTTTATGGGGTTATTTGCTGAACATGACCACCTTAGTTTATCTCTGATTTACCTGACATTTATTCTGATTGTAACGGTGTAGGGCGTTAAGGGCTCTCTGTAGCCCTGCCCTAGTGTGGTCCAGAATTACGGTATGATCAGTATACTGCAGGATAGGCAGTCTCACCGCATCCAGCCTTGGTGTCACTGGACTGGCACCTTGCAGGGCTGCCCACAGGTCTACAGCGTAGACATTAAAAAGGAGAAGGCCAGCACACAGCCCTGTTTGATCCAGTTGTTTGTGGGTACTCTGGCGGTAGCAGTGGTGGGACTTGTTTTTACACCTACCCATGTCCCCTGATATTGTGATTTGATGCACTTTGAGGAGCAAGGAAAGAATCCCCCATGTGGTCAGCTTCCCCCAAAGCCTTCCTCTGTTCACCCTGTCAAAGGCAGTGCTGTAATCAACAAAGCAGCAGAACAAGGGGCTGCTTCCTCCTGACAGCTTGTGTGGATAGATATGCAAGCACTGTGGTGTTTTCCATTGATGAGCAGCTGGCCTAAATCCAGATTGAAAGAGCAGAATAATTATTTTTCCCCATCACCCATGACTCCAATTCCTTCAAAAGGGCGCAGGCATAGGCTTTGCCTTCCAAATCAAGCAAAGCAACTAGCCTGTAATTTGCCAGGTTGGCATGGTCATCCTTTATGTGAATGGGGAAAAGAATTGAGCCTCTCCAAGAGCACAGTGTCATTGCAGTAGCAAAAGAGTGGTTAAAGAGTGGCATTAATGTTGTCACCCAGAACTCTTGCATACTTTTAAACACTGAAGCAGGAATCCCATTTGGGCCTGGTGCCCTGTCATTCCACATTTTTTTAATGGTAGCTATTACTGCACCTTTTGGGATAGGAGTGCTTGGGGGAGCTGTGGAACTGAATCTGGGTAGAGCGGATAGGATGTTTCAGCCCCTAAAGATTCAGTTGTGTATAGCTGTTCAACATAGCTGGGAAGGGTGGGCAGTGAACTCCACTCCACATTTCACAGAGTTTTGGCACTCCACATTCCAAGTGGAGTGTTGGAGCTCAGGAAAAAACACTGCTGGAGTTCACCACCCCATAATAAAAACAGGCACTAGGCTCTGCTCTGCTCTAGCACAGGAGGTCGTAATACACACCAGAGAATGCTAAGCAGGACGGTTACCCTGTTGGGCATGAATGTTTTATACTCTACACTGCCCATATGGTGAAGTGCTGAAGTGCTAGGCCAGCTTGTCTGCACTGCATGTGCTCTGACTAAGCTGTGTGGTGCTGCTGAAGATCTTGACTCTGAGCTGTATACTACTTGAGGTGCTGAAGTGCTAGGCCGGCCTCTGCGCCACATGTGATGTTGAAGTGTCCGCCAGTATACTGTCCATGCTGTGCAGTGTGGCGATGCACTGATGGGTTTGTACGGTCTCTGCACTGTCCACACCATGAAGTTTTAAAGAACGATGCCGGACTCTTTGCCCTGCATGCGATGACGAAGCGTTAGCTTGTGCGCTTTCCATGCTGTTTGGTGCTGAATATCTTGGCTCTAAACAGTCCAGAGCATGAGATGCTCTTTATTTGGGACTATAGAAACTTAAATCAGATGCAGGAGCCGTGCACATTAGAGCCCCTGATTCAGTTTTGTGCTGTTCCAGTACTTTCCCTGTTATTTCCTGTTACAAATGTCATGTGAGCACATTGATCCCGTGGGAATTATTAAGCTTCACCAAGAGCACCATTCATCCATTCTGTGGTGTAAAAAAAACACAGCGGCAGCACAAACGTTACTTTGTGTTTGTATTTCAGTAACTAATTGACAAGGTAACGTTGCCCAACAGGACTTTTTGTGGCTGTACTACTTTTATTGGTCGGAAAACCATGACCCGCCCCAAAAAAAGTAGTCCACGCCAAATTGTGACAGAAACTAACCCTGGTAATGGAATGCACTAGAAGAGATCAATGTCTGCTCTGGAAATTAAGGTCCAGTCATACCTGCGCTGACGTTTAATGCTTGGCACAGCTGCCGCCTAACAGTAGTACATTTGTTGGCATTCCATCCTTCAGCAGCGTAGATTCGATTCATTGTGTAACATCCATGCCCTATCAACCCATGTGCACCCTAACACCATAAAAAAAACCCTAAAAAACAAAAAAACAAAAAGGGAGTGCTAGTAGTTTATCAAACAAAGGGACCCACCCTTGTAGAAAAAGAAGAAAGAATGAAAAAGTGGTGTTCCTCCAGATCTAGTAGGTCTCGTTAAAATGATGGAAAGCACACAGCTCTGTTAAAATACCCCACACCCACCAAAAGGACCCTTGGTGGCATGCTTCATCATCGGGGATCTTCCTGTCCCGCAGCGGGGCGGGGCGTGCTGCGACCTACGACTACGTGGGAGCACTAATTATATGACAATGCTATGTGTGGTGTAGGAGTGTGAGTGGAAGGGTGAAAGAGTGAATGAAAGTGGTGTGTGGTTAAACAATATCTGGCTCTGCGGAAAAAAATAATTTGAGCTGATATTATTAAAATGAGGGGTGAGACGGAGGAACTAAGCTTTAATGGTCAGTACTTCCTGAGTCGACATGTTTCAAAGCCCTCCCCTGGCTTCTCATCAGGACCTAAAGTAGATCCCTTCTACACTCAAAATTTCTGAAATGAAACAAGTAATATTATAAGATAATTACTATGTGACGTACATGACAGTCTACACGCAATGCATACTATACCGCAATAGGTATTTTTGACTATAAGGATGTTTAATTAGCCAATTTCTTGCCTCATGAGCCTCAAAAACAAGAGGGAAGGAGCACCTACAGTCAAACAGTCTTCAAGGTTACCTCCTTGCCTAGGTAATGCCTCCGCGCGGCTTAATTGATTAACAGCAGACGTTGGACTTGGGAATTAAGCTTAAGGCTTAAGGCCTTCAGCACACATAGAAAGAGGAATACGCTTCCCAGGATTGTTTTTGTGCAGGAAGGTGCCCCTTTGTGCACAAAAACAGTCCTGAACCCAACACAGGCACCTTTGCACCATGACCGACATTGGCACTAGGCTGCCAAAAGGACGCCATTGCAAGGGAAAGGGCAGGAATGTGCTGCATTACCTTCAATATGGCGCATTCTTGCCTTTTACCTGTCGTGCAGTGCAGCAAGGTGACTTGCTACTCTGCGTTACTTTCCCATAAATGAACCCCCTAATGTCCTGTTCGATAACCAAACGGAGAAGAAAATGTCTAGGAGGGAAGCAACTCATAATTTCGGATAATGAACTATAGAACAAACTACTTCTTTTGTGCAAAACTGCTCTAGTCTAGGAACTTTCAAAGTCAACCTATAAAAGCATACACCGAACAGCATCCATTGTGATGCCTAATGGACTCAGAATCAGTTTATCATTTATTTTGTCTCCCCTCTCCTGCACCATGAAACTCGATTTTTATTGTTTTTTTGCACATAATAAAACTAAATAAGAGCTTATAGAAATAAATTGCATTTAGTATTAGAAAATTGCCTGACATCCAATGTTGACAACAGTGAACACACAGATGAATTGTCGATTTAGGCACCTCATACAGAATTTCACCCTGTAGGAGCTAACTCAAACTTTGAAAGAGCCACAGGTTTTGAATACACAAGAGTAAGAAGGCTGTCTAGAATCTAATATACTTTTCAACCCCTCTTAAAAGATACTCTGCTACGGAGCTGCATTGGTCAAGGCTGTTTACAGGGTTGACCGATGCAAAGCCAGAGAATACCCGTTTGCCTTTATGCTCAGATTATCAGAAAGTGAGCCCAAAGGATGGCATATTTATTGCATGGTATATATCCCAACACGGCAAGGATTCAACTGTATCTAGTGCATTAAATAGCACAAACTTATGAGTTCAGTCACTAAAATCGAGCATAAATTGCAGGTTTTGGTGCTGACTGTTGTAACGGACAAAGAGCACAAGAAATATAAGCGGTACGCTGAGATCTTTTTATTTAATGATTGCAATATATGTGAACGTTTTTATCAATTCATTGTTTTTATATTGTGCCTCTCTTTTATAAAAATCTGTATTGTTGCTTATATTTTTGACATGTGCTTTTATGGATATTTTATATCCGAACAAAGATTTTTTGAATTTGATTGCAATATAACATCTTTCCTGCTTGTCTCCTCTAACGGTCTTAACTCCCAGCCCCCTTTCACCTTCTATTCCTGATCATTCCCTTGCCCTCATTCTACATTCCACATTACATCACATTATTACATTTCTCCCCTCCCCCTTTTTTTTAAAAAAGAAAAAACTATATATAAGATAAATAGTGAATAAATAATAGATTAAAAGAAAAGAAAATAACGTGATGTATTCTAGCAATGTTCAATTAATTGATCAGGTTCTCTTGAGATTCTTTCTGATATTCTTGGTATTTGTTCATCTCTTTAAACATTTAATTGCATATCTTCTTGTTCATTGCTCTGCTGAAATTTTTTGAAAAATGTTTTGTTCCTTTTTATCACCCTGCTGTTAGAGCTGTTACTTGCACTTCAGATATTTTCATGGGCATAGGATGGAATCTGTTTTGTGATTTCCGTGTTTGTTTTTGACGTACTAATACTAAATCACCTATTTGATACTGATGATGTTGACACTTTCTTTTACTTTCCGCAAAATATTTAATTTTGTCTTTAGTTACTTTATCTCTCTTCACTATGTCTTCATGACCTTTTGGCGGATCTGCTGGCAATTGTGGTAAACGAGTTTCTCTTGACTGCCCAAACATGAATTCTGAAGGACACTTTCCAGTTGATCCATGAGGTGTATTTCTATAATCTTGTAAATCGTGACACAAAGCTTGGTTTATTGATATTCACAAAAGTCTTGACCTCTGCCCAGATTTTATTTTATAGTAGCCATTAATCTTTCAACCATTCCATTTGCTTGAGACCACATTGGAGTTATTCTCTTGTGAAATAGTCCATACATTTTTTTAAACTCATTTCCACTAAATTGTGGTCTATTATCTGTTTTCAATGTATTAGGTATTCCCCATGTGGAAAAACTCTCGTCCAGAACAGGAAGGACCACTGACGTAGATGTTGAAGAAACTACTTTCACAATAGGGAATCTTGAATATTCATCTAATATTGGTAATAAATTTTGTGCTGAGTCCAATGGTCCATAAAGATCTGTTGCTACATTGAGCCACACGGCATTTGGTAACTCAGACATATGCAACACTTGCATCCCTTTTTCCTTGAATGTACATTGGCATAAATGTCAAGATTGAATTACTTCTTCCACGTGACTATCTAATCTTGGAAACCATGCTTTTTCTCTCCAGTTTTCTTTTGTAGCAGGTATACCTCTATGACTTTCTTGTGGCAAGTCAATAACACGTTGTTGTAAGTTTCTAGGAAAAATTAAGTGTTTGCCTCTTAAAAGTACTCCAGATGTAGCTACGGACAGTTCAGACTGAATTTGAATGCCAATATCTCATTCTTTTTTTATGTTATGTGAAAATCCAGTTGCACCGTTTATTAATCTCCACTTATTTTCATGTATCATTATTTTTAATTCTTGAATTTGATCATGTTTTTCCATTTCTTCAATCAATTCTTTTTCTGTAACAACTCCTGGTACTGCTGTTTTAATTATAGGAGATAGCCTTATCTCATTTTTGAATGGATGTCTAGATAAATAGTCTGCTGGGTTGTATTCTTTACCTGGTTTATGAACAATTCTACAATTATAATCCATTATCCTCATTCCCCACCTTTCAATTCTTGGGGCATTTTTGTCTTTGGGTTTCCAAAAATAGATGTAAGTGCTTGATGATCTGTTATAATCACAAATGGTTTTCCATAAACGATGTCATGGTAGTGATCACATGCCCAGACAACTGCTAAACTTTCTTTTTCTGTCCAAGAGTATCTCTGTGCCACAGCAGACACACTTTTCCTGGCATGAGAAATTACATATCTAGGAGTTTCTCTTCCAGGTTTATGTAGTACCAAAATTGCCTCTAGTCCTACAGGACTAGTATCTACTACTAATTCTGTACATAGCTCTTGATCAAAATATTTAAAATTGGTTGCTGCCAATATCTATTGTTTTATTTCAGTAAAAGCACGTTCACAGTCGTAGTTCCAGTAAAACTTCCTACCTTTTTTCATTAACTCTCTAAGTGGAGAACTTGTAGTTGCAAAATTCTTTACACATCATGTACAATAACTAGCCATCCATAAAAATGAACGCAGCTCTGATACATATTTAGGTCTGAGTATTGCATTTAAAGCTACTACCTTAACAGGATCTGGTCTCATTTCTTCACGCGAAAATATATGTCCAAAAATCTTTATTTTCGATTTATTTATTTCACACTTTTTTACATTTAGTGTTAGTCCACCTCTTTTAGGTTGCTTACATACACACTCCAATGCTTGCTGCGGAGACAGGCGAGCAAGACCACTGACTCATTATCAGTGAAATTGCTGTCCCTCCCTCGCAGTGCCACCATTAAGTGAGGCCTTCCCCCGAGCCCCTGCACTCTCGAGTGTTGGTATTCGAGGCCCTCCTCCACCCGCAGGTTTCACCTGCGCCTTAACCCTGGTGGTCCAGTAGACCTCTGTCTCCATTCTCTCGCTCCGCTTTGTCTCTCCTTTTCACTCATTTTGTTCCCTACTTCTATCCCGCCCTTCACTCTCCTTCTGTGTGTTTCCTCTGTTTTTCACTCGTTTTTTACCCTCATCTTAATCTCCCCCTTTCATTCTCCTTCTGTGTCCTCTGTGTCTTTCCTCCACTCTTTCTTGCACTTTTGCTGCCTCATTTGCACTTTTCTCTCCCTTTTGCCTTTTTCATTTTGCCTTTTTCAGCCCGTTTTTCTCCACCGCTTCTGCCCCCGCAGCCCCTCCCTCAGCACGAACAGTGCGACCAGCCCAATACAGCTCCGCTCCCGCCTCCCAGCTGTCCAGCCCTCCCCGAGCCCCACTTAATGGCGGCCGCAGCGGGCACAGGCGAGCAAGATCACTGACTCATTGTCAGTGAAATTGCTCTCCCTCCCTCGCAGCTCCACCATTAAGTGAGGCCTTCCCCCAAGCCCCTGCACTCTCGAGTATTGGTGTTCGAGGCCCTCCTCCACCCGCAGGTTTTACGTCCAACAACTACACCATACTGGGAGACCTCAACTTCCACCTCGACAACCAACTGGACCTAAGCACCACATCCCTCCTGGACAACCTCCACAACATTGGACTCCGCCAGATCATGTCCGAACCCACGCACTCAGCAGGACACACCCTCGTCCCCCTCTTCACAACAGGAAACTCCATCACCTTCAGCCACACCACCGAACTCCCATGGGCTGACCATCGATGCGTCCACTTCACCTTCAGAACACCCACCATCCACAGACACCAGCACCTGCTTCCACGAAGAAACTGGACCCGAATAACCGATGACCAGCTAACCTCATCACTCAGCAACTCCACCCCAACCATCACGGAAAATGATGACCCCAACACCACAGCCCGAACCCTGCACAGATGGATCTCCGACAGCACCAACACCATAGCCCCCCTCAAGAAAAACAACAACACCCACGCTAAGAAAGCTAGATGGTTCACCACCGAATTTCGAGTGTCCAGACGCACTTGCCACCGCCTCAAAAAGGCCTGGAGGAACACCAGATCCACAGAATCCCACAACAACTTCAGAGCTGCTACCAGCACCCACCACCAACTCATCAGGAAAACGAGGAAAACAGAGATTGAAGACAGAATCTCCACTCATGCACACAACAGCAAAGAACTCTTCAACATCATCAAGGAGTTCGCCCAACCGACCAACAAGTCCACCGACATCCCTCCCTCACAAGACCTCTGCGACAAACTCAGCACCTTTTTCCACCACAAAATCAACAGCATCTATGACAACTTCGACAAAGACAACCAACACACTGAACCCTCACCAACCATCCGTCACCCTGAAACCAGCGATCAACAACTGGACAGCCTTCACCACCAAAAACACACTGAAGACGATGAAGTTAATCCACTCTGGGGCCCCCATGGACCCCTGCCCCCACCACATTTTCAACAGAGCCGACGACACCATCGCACCCATGCTCTGCCATACCATCAACCGCTCCCTGGCAACCGTCTTGTTCCCCGATGACTGGAAACACGCTGAGATCAACCCCCTCCTGAAGAAACCCTCAGCGGACCCCACCGACCTCAAACACTACAGACCCATCTCCCTGCTCCCGTTCCCAGCTAAAGTCATCGAGAAAGCCATCAACAGCCAACTTGCCACATTCATCGAAGAGCACAACATCCTCGACTTCTCCCAATCCGGCTTCAGAAAAAAACACAGTACGGAAACCGCCCTCCTTGCTGCACATACCACATCCGCACCTTACTGGACAAAGGAGAAACAGCAGCCCTCATCCTCCTCGACCTCTCAGCTGCATTCGACACAGTCTCTCACCGCACCCTAATACGCAGACTACAAGACGCAGGGATCCAAGAAAAGGCCCTCGACTGGATCTGCTCCTTCCTCTCCGGCAGAACGCAGCAGGTCAGACTCCCCCCTTTCCTCTCAGACCCTACACTTACCACCTGCGGAGTCCCCCAGGGGTCCTCCCTCAGCCCTACGCTCTTCACCGTCTACATGGCTCCACTCGCCCCCTCCGTCGGAACCTACGGACTCAACATTGTGTCATACGCAGACGACACCCTACTCATCCTCTCCCTATCCAACGAACCCAACACCGCCAGACATAACTTTCGAGAAGGCATGGACGCCTTCGCCAAATGGATGAAAAACAGCTGCCTACAATTAAACACCAACAAAACTGAAGTACTCATCATAGGCCCAAACCCTGATGCCTGGAACAACACCTGGGGGCCCCCCGCCCTCGAAAGTCCGCCCACCCCCACAGACCATGCACAAAACCTGGGAATCATCCTGGACTCAGAGCTCACAATGAACCACCAGATCAACTCCTACGTAAGACCTTCAAATGGATCCCCCTCGAACACAGAAAGACCGTCACTCACACCGTGGTCACCAGCAGGCTCGACTATGGTAACGCACTCTATGCCGGAATAAACAAAAACCTCACCCGCAAGCTACAGAACATCCAAAACGCTGCCGCAAGACTGGTCCTCAACCTGCCAAAACACTGCCACATCTCCCAGCACCTGCGCACACTCCACTGGCTCCCCATCGAAGCTAGAGTCACCTTCAAGATGCTAACCCACACTCACAAGGCCCTCCACAACACGGGACCTGCATACCTGAACAGCCGACTCAAATTCTTCGCACCCCAAAGGACACTACGATCAACCCAGCTCTCCTACGCACCAGAAAGACCAGATCAGAAGGTCGCTCCTTCTCCTTCCGTGCGGCCAGAGCCAGGAACGACCTTCCGCTCCACCTCAGACAGACAACATCGCTCCCCATCTTCGCACGAAACCTCAAAACCTGGCTCTTCGACAGAACCCCTCCTTTATTGACTGCAACCTGCGACCCCTCCAACCCCCCAGTGCCTTGAGACCCTTACGGTGAGTAGTCACACTTAACAAACAAACACCTGAAACACCTGGTCATGTTCTTCTTGATTGTTTCCAAAAACTAAAATATTATCACTGTTGTTCATAGTATTTTTTACTGGTCTTATGATGTTTTGATGGTTTCTTGGAAAATCTCTGCAGCTGAACATATTTCAAAATTCAATCTCTTCTATCTAAACAATCCTAAATGTGTAGCGATTCAATTCCTAACTGATGGTATCCTTTACACAAATCTAATTTTGAGAAAACGGTGCCTCCATTGATGTTACTAATCATATAATTTAAGTGAGGATCTGATTACACCTCTCTCTCAATTGCTGTATTAGGAATCCTCATATCAACACATATTCTGATATCCTCAGTGTCTTTCTTCGGAATCACTACTATGGGCGAAACCCACGACGTTTGTCCTGTGACCTCTTCAATTATATCCTGCTAGAGCAGTGATTTAAATTTCTTTTTCTACTTTGTCTTGTAATTGTATTAGAACCTGTTGATGTGTCTGTGTCACTGGTTTCACTGCCTCTTTTAAGTGTAAAGTAACTGTTTTATCTTTTAATCTTCCTGAACCATTAAAAACCTCAGGATATTTTCTTAACACAGGATTATCTGTTGTCATGTTACACATCATTGTTAATAAATCCATGCCATGAGTAGTGAGGTTGTTCAATAAACATGGCCCAGGAACTTCTCCCTTTAAAACATGAATTTCTTCTTTACTGGATATGCTTCCATCATGTAATAGTTCTTCAAATTTTCCCCTGCAAGATACAGGGTGCTTGGCTCTCCACTGAAAAACACTGAGATTTTATGGACTTAAAACAGGTTGTTTTCCATTTTAGCATATTCTGTTATGCACATTATATTTCATGTTGCTCCGCTATCCAATGTAAATGGAACTTTCTGAAGACCCACCATTAGATCCACTGATGTTGTTTTTTTTAATATTTTCTCTTTTTTTCGTATTTAGTAGTTCATTTCCAAACTTCTTTTCCATTGTCTTCACATTTCATGTAAAGTCTTTCCAATTGTTCAGGCTCTTCTTCAGAATTGTCTGACATATTTAGTATTTTCACTTCACTTTTTAATGTCTTTACTATTTTGTTTGTTCCAACGTTCATTTTTATCCCATGTCTCAACTTTTTACTTTCTTGAATCTGCATACACTTGCAAAGTGATTTTGTCTTCTATATTCCCTACAGTGTTGTCCCATCGCTGGGCATAATTTCAGATGTGGGAACTGAAATCCACATCTATAACATAACATTCTTCCATTTGTTTGAAACTCTATTTTTTTCGTACTACTATTTTCTTTTGACATCTGTCTTACTTGTTCTATAGTTTTCATTCTGCTTTCTTCCATATGTGCTGCATGTTTTTGTACTCTCATTTCTGTTTTAGCCATACGAAGAATTTCTTGTAAATCATAACGTATCTCTAGAAGCTTTTTCCAAAACTTTACTTAGTTGCAATCTGGAATTATTCTTAATCGTATTGCTTCTTTGTTATTGAATTTTTCAAATTCACAAAATGTTATAATTTGTTTTTAGTCGTGTAACATATTCATCCATTGTTTTATTTTCATTTCAAAATGCCATATTAAAATTATATCTAATAAATAATTTATTTGTGGATCAAATTTTTCATTTAAACCCTTGATGAGACATTAGTAAGTATGTCATTCTTGCTAAGGAAACTTAATTATCAGATCTTCCACGCCATGAAATTTCAGGGTGATCTCGTGGCAGTCGCCGAGTGGATGACCACCAACAGTCTCCAACTGAATGCCAACAAGTCGGAGGTGTTGTTGTTGGGAAAGGACCATGGTCGTTGGAACGAGCTCTGGTGGCCAAAGAGCCAAGGCACTGCCCCTGCCCCTAAGCCTGCAGTGAAGAACTTAGGGGTCTGGATGGACGCTTCACTCAACTTTCAGACTCAAACTAAAACGGTGGCATGAACCTGCTTTGGTCTGTTGCGCGGACTCAAACCTATCCTGGGTTTCTTTGATGCCCCTACCAGGCAGATCATTATCCAGGCTCTGATTATGTCATGACTCGACTACATCAGTTCATTGTATCTGGGAGGTTTACAAGTCAGAAATACAGAGGCTACAGAGAGTCCAGAATCCGGCTGCAAGATCTCTCCTCGATCTGCGTAGAGCCTGCTCAGTGACAAGTGCCATTCGCCGTCTCCACTGGTTGCCTCTGGCTAGGCTAATCAAGTTGAAGTCACTCTGTACAGACTTCAAAATCCTGAAGTTGGCATCACCGGAAATCCTGACCGACCTACTTTTACCCTACATCCCCACGTGCCAGCTCCGTTCTATGGGACAATGCCTGGCAGCGGTCCCCCGCGTGAGAAGGGTTCGCTCTGGAGGCTATTCCTTTCAGAACATAGCTGCCATCCTTTGGATTGCTGGCCCACATCCGAAGGCTCACTAACTACCTCCAATTTTGGAAAGCCATAAAAACTTTTCTCTTTCCCACTCTGTAGGCCTTCCTGCGCCTTTCCGTGCTTGATCATCTCTCTGCTGTTCAGCGCCAGGACGCCTCTTTGCTGGGGCAGCTGTCGCGCTATACAATAACTCCTAACATAACATAACATCTCACACAAGATTGAGTAACAAATCTTTGGCTTGTTCATCATTGCACTTTTTACATGTTGCTTTTAAAAAATGTTTAAATCTTCTCCTCCGTTTCTCCCACCTTTGCGCGATATTTGGTTGAGCCGCAAAGTCAAAAGGTAATGGCCTTCTAAAAATTGTACTTGAAACTCTCCTTATATTTTCTTCTTCACTACATATTTCAAAATCTAAATTTATTGCTGCTTCACTATTTGTTTCTTCATTCAACTTTGTTTTTTTGAATTTTTTTGAATTCTTTATTCTTCTTTTATTAACTTTTTATGTTATTTTGCTGTTTTCTATTTTTCAAATCAGCATCAAATGTATTTTGCCTGACTTCGCACTGTATAATTTTTCTCTTTTTTTTTTTGCACTGTCCCAATAGTGTGCATGTTTACAAAATGGCCGCTGAGATTTGACTCAGGCTCACGTGATTTTGGCTTTTCTTTCTTTATTGCTGTTAATTTCCTTTAATTTCCGTTGGCAAGTAAATCCTTGTTCGTAATATTTATTATTTTTCCCACTCTATGATTTCTGATCGTCTCACTTGTCACCTGTAATAATTTATGAAAGATGCACGACGCGAGTGTCTGATTTTAAGATGGCGGCCTTTATTGCCATTGCGCATACACAATGCCTGTGCTTGCTTTCCTTTACCGTTTGGCACTCACCGATTTTATGCACAGCCGCTTTCAGCTTCGACTCCTGTTTTGTCGCTTCTCAAACTCTTTTGCCACATAAACCGTCCACATCAGCTGCAGCACACTGAATTTACTTTAGACAGCCAACAGGGGTGACAGTGCTGCTTTTTAAACACTGCATGCATCAGTCTTCCTCCTCGTTGCCATTGTAACGGATAGAGACCACCAGAAATGTAAGTGGTACTCTGAGATCTTTTTTAGTTAACGACTGCCATATAACATCTTTCCTGCTTGTCTCCTTTAATGGTCATAACTCCCAGCCCCCACCTTCACCTTCTATTCCTGAACATTCCCTTGCCCTCATTCTACATTCCAATTACATCACATTATTACAACTGCTAATGCGTTGCATACCAGGCCAATGCACAGACACAACATGGTTACCAGCAGAGAACAGAGTGACTGTTAATATCGTCTCTCAGTGACTGACTGGAGAGCTATCTTTTCTTGCTCATGGTCACAGACGTAAGAATTGTTTTTCAAAATTTGTGCAACAAATAACGAGGAAACTGTGCTTGGCCTAACTTAGGTCAAATTTGCTTCTGTCGTCCATCTTGGATGTGACACCGCTGTACACCATGTAACCAGTGGCGGCTCCTCCGCTAAAGCGGAGGAGTGTTGCTTCACTGCTCATAGAACAGTGTTAAAAAATAATTTCTAATAACAGAAGTTATTTCTGTTAATATTATTTTTTTATTTTCCGCCAGGTTGGGCGGGGCTGGGACTCAATTGACATCTGTTAGGAGGAGTAGTTGCTGCACTCCAAAGTGCGCAGGACTGCTTGGCCGGCGATGAGCACTTTGCATATTCCCCACTAGGCTGCATTACACAGCCTGGTGGGAAACATGCCCAGACTCCCATTCCCCACCTGAACTCTGGGCCACAGTGCTCAGACCAAATAACAACCCTGCATTGCAGCGTTGTGATTGGCTTAGAGGAGGGAGCGTGTATGCTTTTGGCAGAGAGACAACGTCACGACTCACGACAAGGGACATGGAGGAGAGACAACAAAAAGGTATGTGTTTTTTCTTTTATTTTGTAATCCCATGCCCTTTGCTCTCCACTCTCATTCCCTGCCAGCCGCTACTGCATGTAACCATTTCTACTGTTTATATTCTGTGTAATAAAGACTCTGTTAGCCTTGCTGTAAAGGACTGAGACTTTCCAACCACACAGGATGGGAATGTATATTTCCAAGGACTAACCAAGGGTCCCAGAACAGCATACATTGTAACCTTGTAACCAAATCATGCTTAATGTGAACACCTGAACTCAATGCTGTAGAATGATAAGAGAACCACCAATTGTATTCTGTAGTAACTGTTTGTTTCTACGTATTTCTCATTGGACAAGAGCCTAGGTAGTGAATGTATACATCTCTTAGTTTAATGCTCTATAAAAAAGTGTGCAATTTCAGCATGTTGTTAGGATTCCCTTTTCCCACTTAGTTGAAGGAGAATCTATGCTGCTTTCCTGAACCCTTTGAGCTCTCCGATTACTATTTATTGATCTGTCTACTATTGATTTTTTGGCTTAGCTTACAGATTTCTGTAATTGACTACTTTATGTAAATCTTCAAACTTTAGACCTTGTCTGTCGTTCTTCATCCAGAAATGATTTCTGCTCCATGATCTGAAGTGTAAGAAATTATATATGAGAGACCATATTCGGAAAGGGACTACAATGCTCCTGGGCCGGATGCTGGTGCGCATTGGAGAGTAAATCTGATACAGGTTTTTGGGTGACATTGATAGACCTTGAACCCTATCTTGTGATTTGTGTCACATGATTCTCAGTGCTCTACCTTCTGCTCCACCAGCAATATTAGCACGTTATTAAATATATTTATTTCTGTTTTATAGGTCTTCAGGATAAGCCAGAAATTGTTGTCCAGTCAGCACTGATCGAGGGTACAGAGGGGCAGGTCTATTGTGTGGCGCCTGGGCGGTGTTCAGGAACGCCCGCGACTATCACCTGGAGCGTGGATTTGAACTCTGTGTATGTCACAAGCAATTACTCAGTTGATAATAATGATGGAAGTCAATCTCACGGATCGAAGATCACCTTCAATGTCACCATGATGGATAATCGCAAGCACCTAATTTGCACGGCAAAGTTTTCAACTGTGGGGGCCTCCACCACATCAAATGTCTCTCTGCTTATCGAATGTAAGTAAAGCATTTATTGAGATTAACAAAACTATACTAAACTTTTATGAATTAATTGCCTATATTTTATATATATATATATATTCAGTGAAAAAACCATAGGTTTCACACATGTTATAGTTAGCTGGACATTTTACTGATAAAAAACCAATGAAATTTCCCCGTTATAGTTAGTGCAGGCAACTATAACTCACGCGACCGCAATCCTCTGCTGATGCTAATACTGTATTTAGACACTTATTTGCCCATGTCTTCTTCCATTAAATTTTAGCTATACATATATTGCAAATATTTTTTTTTCACAAAGACACATATGTCATCAGCAGAGGATTGATGTCGCGTGAGTTATAGTTGCCTGCACTAACTATAACGGGGGAATTTCATTGGTTTTTTATCAGTAAAATGTCCAGCTAACTATAACATGTGTGAAACCTATGGTTTTTTCACTGAATTTGCAAGGTTTTTTAAATGCTAATTCCTAACTATAACGTGTGTGAAACCTTTTCAGTGAATTTGTACGTTTTTTTAAATGCTAAGTTACTTTACGCCATTCGTGGCGTGCGCGCCCACTTTACGCAGTTCATTCCGTGCGCGCACGGTGCGCTTCGCGCACAGTGCGCGCACAGTGAGCACGCGGTGCGCTTCGCGCACCGCGCGCACACTTTACGCAGTTAGTGGCGTGCACGAACGGTGGGCAAGCGGTGCGCTACGCGCACCGCGTGCCCACGTTACGCTGGATGGGCCATGTACGCACGATGCGCTTCGCGCACCGTGCGCACATGGAGGACATATTATGCGCTTCGTGGTGAAAGGTGAGCTTTGACATTTCAATTTTTAAGGAGCATATGCAATGCACAAATGCTGCCCTTTGGGCACCTTTTGCACATGGGGTGGGGAGATTGTGGATAAAAAAATTTTTTAAAATAATTTTTACCGTACACGTACGGTAAGCGTAATCGGCGATTTTTGGGAAAAATTTAAAAATGAATTTTTGGCCTTGGGGGTTCTTGGGGGACACATTCACAAAGGCTAGGTGGTTAGGACTTGTCTAACCGCTTTCTTTACATGTTTTTTCCCTTTGTTTTTACTCCCCCCCTCAGAGTGCGAGAGAGAAAATGGCGGCCGCCGCTTCCTGGTTTCGAACGAATCGAATGTTTACTATGATCTAACAGCCAATCAGAATCGCGCACGGCACCGTACGCGTACGGTAAGCTTACCGTAAGCGCACGGCAAGCGCACCGTAAGCTGGCTCAGATATATATATATTGATTTAAATGCTATTTTCTCAGGAACTACTGAACAGATTTACACCAGACCTACAAAAGGCACTTCCTTGACCTGAGGACTAACTCTCTGCCAAATTTCAAGTAACTCTGTTCAGCCGTTCGGGCTGTAGCTGTGTCTAAAGGTCCTATGGAAAAATGCATGGGAAAAACACGTTTTGGGACCCCCCTTTTTTCTCAGCCCCCGCTTGACGAATCCCCCCGAGACTTTCAGGGTAGGAGCGGAGCGTAGCGCCCCACCTATTTTGAAAATTTCGCGAGGATTCGTCGACCGGCGCCAAAGTTATTCAAAATAGAATGTTGCGGATTTCCTATGGAAACAGGGTCCTAACTATAACTATCTACTGGCGACCGCCAGTAGATAATATATATATATATATATATATATATATATATATGTGGTAGAAAGAATCCCGACACTGTCAGCTCCACTCCTCTCGGGGTCGGTGCGAGTTCCCGGGTTCGGGTCCCGGTAAATACTGATGAAAATTCCACCGCAATTGATCCAAAGGAACACTCGCACTCCAAGGTCCGGTATTTCAATAAAGTTTTATTGGCTACGCGTTTCGAGCAGACGCTCTTCTTCGTGGCCAGTGAAGAAGAGCGTCTGCTCGAAACGCGTAGCCAATAAAACTTTATTGAAATACCGGACCTTGGAGTGCGAGTGTTCCTTTGGATCAATTGCGGTGGAATTTTCATCAATATATATATATATATATATATATATATCAGTGTCTGACAAAGGAATTTCCGAAACACGTCTGTTTTGTTTTGTTGATTGAAGAAGCAGTTACGATACCCCCCGAGTGCTTGACTTTACTTGAAAGGATGATGAAGTCTACGCAGCGCTGATTTAAATGTGGGGCACCACCACGATGAGCACCCACCTACGAGTGCCCTGGCCTTAAGGTGCATTCAGTAGCGTGATATATATATATATATATATATATATTACCTACTGGCGGTCGCCAGTAGGTAGTTCTAGTTAGGATCGATTTTCCATAGGAAATCCGCAACATTCTATTCCCAATAAGTCTGGCGCCGGTTGACGAATCTTCACGAAATTTTCCAAACTTTTGTCCAGCTCCGGTCCGTTCCTGTCCTGAAAGTTTCGTGGTGATTCGTCAAGCGGGGGCTGAGAAAAAAGGGGGGTCCCAAAACGCGGTTTCCCCATGCAATTTCCTATAGGACCTGTTGACGCACCTACAGCCCGAACTGCTGAACGGAATTACACCAAATTTGGCAGAAAGGTAGACCTTGGTTCAGAGTCGTGCCTTTTGCTTAAATGGTGTTAATCCGTTCAGTAGTTCCTGAGAAAATCAAAAGTAAAATCACATATATATCTGGGCAGAGCCTAACCACACATCTCATCGTGAGATCTGATTGGCTGTCAGCACTTCATCCAAGAAGTGTTGGCAGCCATCTTGGGACCATTATACATGATAGCACGTCATTAAAAAGCATTACAGTTAATAGAAGGTTTTAAGACTTTAGTTACATTATAAATCATTTGTTGATGGTACCATACTCATTTTAGGAATTGTGGTATGTTCTAAGGTGATTTTTACCATGTGAAAAAGCCTTCTGCTGTGATATCATGAATCATGTTTTTGAGAACTATTTTCTCATGCTTTTCCCACAGAGGTTTGGAAGGTGATCTATAAGCTAACTGAGAGCATATTTTCTGTAAAATCACATTATCTTTCTCAGTCGTGTGAGAATGAAGTCTGACATTCTCAGTAAAACATGTACATCCAACAAGGACAGAGACTGTCAGTTGATTCCCTTGTGTTCTACTGCAGCTTCCCGGAGTGTTCTAAAGAACAACTAGAGCGCTAACAGTCCTACTTATGACAAACGTATGGCACACCTGAAGCCATCTTGGTTGGAATAAAGTGGTAATTCTTAAAACATTTAATTTAAAAAGGAACAAAATGAGGGGGTTCATTTTGCCATAGAAAGTATGATTAGTGCTGCAGAAAGAAAAATGAGGGCACATTTTGAGTGACTTCTCAAATCCTCTTCTATTTCATAAACAAATTCTGACATGCAGACTGAAACATGCACTTTGAATACCAGCAGCAGACTTCCCTGGTGAGCAGTAGTTTTACTACAGTGATCTAATGAGCAACTAGAGTGCTAACATTCAGAATTTATGGCAAATGTGTGACACATCTGAATGCCTTCTTGATGGAACCAAAATAAAAAACTGGAAGTATTCCCACTGAGGAGACTGCAGTAAATGACGAAATTAGGAAACTTCGGGGCATATCAACAACAACCGGCGATAATTATCTCTAAGCGCACTTAGCGCTAGGATAATTATCGCCGGCTAGCGTGAATTTTTATCGCTGAGATAGCGTGCTATTAGCAACGCTTATCTCATCAGCGATAAAAATCCTCACGCTAACAGGCTAATGTGAGATTATCGCTGGAAACCCAGCGATAATCTCACGTTACCTTGTTGATAGGGACAGGCAAACTTAGCCATGCTATCCTCCTTCCATAGGCTATCATAGCTAAGTCAGAAAAATACCAGTCGTAAAAAAGCAGCGTTAATTGCGGTTAGCGCTGCTTTTTTGTCTCTAACAGGGTTAGCGACATTCTTGATAATAGGAGAAATGTCGCTTAGCGACATTTCTCCTATTATTTTACTCTGGAACGCCCCCTTTGCATCTCATTAGAGATGCAAGGGGAAGCGTAGAGTAAAAGGGTGCTAGCATGCACATTTGCATGTTAGCACCCTGTTGTTGATAGGGCGCTAGTTTTATCTCTCCTTTTTTGGCTTTTAAAGCCAAAAAAGCAGAGATAAAGCCCTTGTTGATATGCCCCTTCATAACAAATAAATCTCCCAAGATGGCCACCAGAGACAAAAGAGCCCAAGTGTAGCTCAAATATCACCCAGATGTAGCCCACATGTAGCCCAATGACAGAAGTGTGCAAAACACCTATTTTTTGTGTATTTGCAGTTTTATATAGTGCAGACTTGTCAGGTATTGGAATGCTTTACATGAGCATTGGTTACATCACTCAAGATCAAATTCATTTTGGTTGTAGACATGGGGAGATTAAGTGATTTGAACACAATCACAGAATGTTGAGCTAAAGCAGAAACTCCAACCTGGTTCCCCAGTTGCAAAGTCTGCAGCTCTGGAAGTAACACCACATCCTCTCGCCAAGGTGCAACATTTAATCAAGTGGTCAACTGGATAAAAAAACATAAAGATTACAAATAATTTAAAAGTTCTTTGTCGCTATTTGAAAACTCAGAAAATATGTCCTCATTTTAGTTTTTTAGAGCACTAACCATAATTTTGATGCAAATAAGACCCTCTCATATATGTAATTTCTAAAGGAAATACTCTAGGTATTACAGTTTTGTAATAAATATAGAATGTTAGCAATCTAGGGATACTGTTGAGAGGCAGAAGCCAGGGGCCAGCGGCACGGACTCTGAAAATTGAAGGCAGGTAAGAGAGTGCAGAGGCAACAATTTGACCACACTGGGCAGGCAGGAAGGGCAGTGGCAGCACAACAGACTATGGAGGGCAGTGGAAAGGGGGCAGGGGCAACAAACCAACAATACAGGACTGGCAAGAGAGGCCGTGGCAATATAACAGACCATTGTGGGCAGAAGGAAGAGGCAGTGGTGGTAAAACCATACATGCCAACAGACCCGTTTCAGCCAGGAAACGTCCAATGTTTTTAAGCTCAAATGGGCTTTATTTGATCTGTCTCCTGTCTATAATCTCCTCTTTTTCAATGTAACTCAAAGGGGAAAATCAATACCCCAGTTTTTTTTCAAAATCTCCCTCTTACCAAGTTCAAAATGTTCGCAAGTATGGTACATTGAATCATGGTAGGCAGGAGGAATTGGGGTAGGGACATGGACTCGGATAACAGAGGACAGGAGGGACATGGAGAGGTGCACCAAACTAACCCTACAGGGCAGGCATCAGGGTTTGCAGCAGCACAATACACCACACAGCGCATGCGGGACGGGAGTACAGCACAACAATCCATAGAAAGCAATAGGGAGGGGACAGGACCATGCACGCGGACAACAGAGAACAGATGAGTAAGAGGCAATGGTAGCAAGCTGACCATAATGGACAGACAGGAGAGAAAGCTGCAGCATAACAGACCATAAAGGGCAGGAGGGACGGATCAGGGGCATTACAATGGAACAGACAAGCCAGGAGGAAGGGAATAGGGGGTCTGCACATGGAAACAGAGGGCTGGGGGCAAGGTGGCAGGGCAGGAGCAGCAAGATGACCATGGAGGTCAGGCAGGATGGGCACTAGAAACAAGACACACCATGGAGAGCAACAATGAGACTATGGTGGCATACACACAGACCATGGAGGGAAGGTGGGAGGGGGTCAAGGGCAGCTAGCTGACCACACACGGAAGGTGGGAGGGGACATGGCAGCACAGAAGACCATGCATGGCAAGCGGGAGGGTTAGTGGCAGCACAATGGCTATGATGGGCAAGAAGGAGGGTGCAGGGGCATGCACAAAGGACCATGGAGGATAGAAGGGAGGGTCAGGACCTGGGCACAGACAAGAGAGTTCAGGGGAAGGGGACTCACAACAGACCGCGCGGGGCAGGTAGGAGGAGCAGTTGCAGCACAACAGATGAGGGAGGGCAGAAGGGTGTGGCAGTAAGATGGACCATGGAGGGCAGGAGGAAGGGGATAGGGGCATGGCATGTGGACAGGCAGGGTGGAGGTGGCAGGGACAGGTTAGTCATCTGACAATGCTAGGCAGGTGGGAGGGGAGTGGCAGCTCAACAGAACACTCAGAGTAGATAGGAGTAGCACGTCCATGGAACATAGTGGGCAAAAAGGATGGAGCAGGGGCGTGCACAAAGACATCGGAGGGCAGAGGGAAGGAGAATAGGGGCAGCAAGCTAAGCACAGAGGCTAAGCAGGAGGTCAATGATAGGCCATAGAATTGGGCAATGGAGGGCAGGAGGAGTGGACTGGTACATCATGCTAAATGGAGGGCAGTGGCAGCACATCAGACCATGCATGGCAGGAGGGAGGAGGCTAGTCCATGGATTCAGACAACAGAGGATAGGGAGGAGGTGGATGGGGCAGCAAGCTAACTGTTCAGAGAAGGTGGGTATTAGAACCTTTATTGTTTTTAAAATGTGTGTCTGTGCGAACTACTTAAAATATGAACAAGTATGCAGCATAATCTCACTTTTATTCAGGAAGAAGAGGACGTTTGTCACTGTGACTCCGGGCTCACTTGGCAGAAACACCCCCTGACCCTCCACCCCCATCGCAAAATGTAATGCCCGTGAAAGGGGTAGGTGGACGCAGTGTTATATAGAACATAGTCCAGAGAGCACGATTGAAAATGAAAACTAGATGTAGAATATGGTATAAACTATGCACCAAAAAGTGTGATATAAGATGAACCGGGGCGTGAAATATAATATGCAATACATTGTGCGCAATGACAGATTCATTGGAGAGCGCTGTGGTAAATATTTAATTACCTGTACTATTTTTTATGCGGTAAAGTCTAGTAAGAATAACTCAGTAAAAATAAGAGGCAGAATCCGTGGTATTAGAGGTTCTGAAAGGCTTTATTCCTTACAAGGAATTATGGTTCGAACCATAGGCATCAAATTCCATCACCACGAGGGTTCAGGAAGGGAAGGCAATACATTATTGACAAGTAAAGATATTTATATGGAAAGCATTACATTAAGACAGATGCAGGAGGCGTAACAGCTGATAATACAGATAATAATACACATACGTAATGAAAAAAGGCGTACATATAGGCGTAACTAGAAACGTCATTAAACATGATGTCACAAGTGGGTGGATCCATAAGAGAATCCTGCAATGTCAGCAGAAATACTTGGCAGAGATGCGTGCGCAGCCGCATGACGTGTGATTGACGTGCAACTAGAGGGTGAAGGGGACTTGACATTTAGCTCTACATGTGGAGACAGAAGTCTGAGGGGTCATGTCAACCTAATCCCAAATCATATCTAATATCTTATGTTTAAAGAACTGTATTATCCAAAAGGAAAGGTCTCTCGGACGGAATCTATTCTATACTGACTGTTAGTGCGTGTACAAGCGTCTAAGTGTCTACATGAGATGCGAGGGGGCAGGAATCCTCCATAGTAACAGGGGCTATGAATTACTTGCATGAGAACAGTGAGGCCTGGCCCTTTGCTCGGTAGCTGGAAGAATGTTTACCTAAACTACTAGACAGGAATGCATCGGATGAGGAGCGGAGCAGATAATCTTGAAGGTGAAATACAGTTTTTGGCAGGCAACAGGCCGGATCAGGCACCGTTAGCCGCGCAGGGAGTAGGACAAAGTTCATGGATACAGATGCGGGCTCGGACTGGAGCTTTCAGAGGCAGAAAGCAGGAAAAGGCTTGATGGCAGAATTCAGGGCCTACTCGCCTGAACTGTAAAACGTGGAAAGTGAACCACATAAAGTCGGTGGCCTTTCATATTTAGGAACGGAATATCCGACTCATTCATGGCGGATCTGAAAGAGGACATGTTGACGGTGGACGCACATGTATTTGCGTCTTCATAACTGGAACTGGAGGGAACATACATGTACTTGTAACATGCACATGGAGCCGTTGGGGTCTAAGATAGGGGACATAACTGATCATAAAATTCATATTTCCTCAGCGCGAGATAGCAAAGGCACTAGCGCGTACTGTGCGATATGCGCCGTGGAGTGTAATCTGCACAGGGCAGTGTTTTGTAACATAACTAGTCTCTAAAGTTGTAATATAAAATATGTGCTGGGGAGTGTAATGTTGCATATGCACTTTGACAAAGATATGGATCCCAGATTGTAATATGTATGGCATAGCGCTGTGCGTTATAACATACACATTGAGGAAGGCACGTTAGATGGGGCAATATAACCCGTGCGAAGGCAAGTGTGGCATGACATATTCACGGGGTAGTGTTACAGTGCACATAGAGAGTGTCATAGCATACGCACTAGCTGGTGGAATACAACACAGAGGTGTGAGGCAATCGGCGGGCACTGGTGGGTGTAACACAGCATTGGGCTCAGCCAGGAGCACGCTGTGACTCTCAAGTGAGGTTCATCTCCTTTCCAGAGAGTAAAATAAAAAGTATTACACATCCGGCGGTGGATATGTTTTGTATTAACCGTGAGGGGGGTTTCTTGCATAGTTTGGTTGAATTTTTGTCGAATCCCCTTTGAATGGCTTGGTGTGCGTGTATATTAAATGTGCCCGTCAATAGCTACCCATGTTTGTATAAATAAACGACATGGGTGTCTACTTGGAGAGTACCCACCGGCGGGGGTGCCGGGATTAGGCACGGTAGGGCGTCACACGTCAGAGCTTCACTAGCGGTGTAAATACATTCCATGTGGATTCATTCTATGCATAGTCACCTTTTAATGAATATCACGCAAATCGTCATGGTGATAGGTACATACGGTTTGTCCAGCATGTCCTAGGTGTTTCTATAAATATATATATTTTTAAAATAATAAAAAACAAAGGCCGGCCCCGGAGCCATAAGTGGCCTGAGGAGGGGGGCAACGCAACCCCCTCCTAAAGAATTTAAATTTAAAAAAGTCCATGACCCGGGGGTTGGGGTCCCCGGGGCCGATTAAGGCCTTGGGAGGGCCAAATGTATTTTTTTCAACAAAAAAAATTAGGGTGCAGGCCCTGGGGGATGGGGTCCCCAGGGCCAGTAAATTAGGAAAAGAAGGAGGGCCACACAGCCCTCCTTCTTAAAAAAATTAAATAAATAAAAGACCGGCATCACGCTGGAGGCCACGCCCCCTCCTTGCAGCACTCTGCAAACGCGCCCCCTGGCCAGTGGTAAGTTGGGGAATTAATTCCCCTTCAATACTGAGGGTCCCTGAGGGCCAACTAGCCCAACAGGTATCTCCAGTGTGCGCCAGGGAGCTGCGTTGCAGACAGGTGTTCTGAGGCCACGCCCCTTTTTACACCTCTATGCAACGCAGCTCTGTGGCGCTTACTGGAGGTACCTAGTGGGCTAGTTTGACCCTAGGGACCCTTAGGATTCAAGGGGACTTAATCTCTCAACTTAGAACGGCCACAGGGCACGTTTACAGTACACAGTGGTGAAGGGAGGGGACGGGGCCTGAGGTGACGTGTGCAAACATGCCCTGTGGCGCGTTTTAAATTGGGGAAATAATTCCCTTTCAATCCTGAGGGACCCTGGGGGCCAACTAGCCCACCAGGTGCTTCCAGTAAGTGCCACTGCTCTACGTTGCAGAGAGGTGGTGCAGGCCGTGCCCCTTTTTACACCTCTCTGCAATGGCGCTTACTGGACGTACCTAGTGGGCTATTTTGCCCCTAGGGATCCTCAGGATTCAAGGGGACTTAATCTCCCAACTTAAAAAACGGCCACAGGGCATGTTTACACAGTGGGGAAGGAAGGGGACGGGGCCTGAGGTGACGTGTGCAAACACGGTCTATGGCGCGTTTTAAGTTGGGGAAATAATTCCCCTTCAATCCTGAGGGCCCCTGGGGGCTAACTAGCCCACCAGGTGCTTCCAGTAAGACCCACTGAGCTGCGATGCAGAGAGGTGGTCCAGGCCGTGCCACTTTTTACACCTCTCTGCAACGCAGCTCTGTGGCGCATACTGGAGGTACCTAGTGGGCTAGTTGGACCCTCAGGATTCAAATGAACTTAATCTCCCAACTAAAATCGGCCACAGGGTGTGTTTACACAGTGGTGAAGGGAGGGGACGGGGCCTGAGTTAACATGTGCAAACAAGCCCTGTGGCACGTTTTAAGTTGGGGAAATAATTCCCCTTCAATCCTGAGGGACCCTGGGGGCCAACTAGCCCACCAGGGGCTTCCAGTAAGCACCACTCCGCTGCGTTGCAGAGAGGTGGTCTAGGCCGTGCCCCTTTTTACATCTCTCTGTAACACAGCTCTGTGGCGCTTACTGGAGGTACCTAGTGGTCTAGTTGGACCCTAGGGACACTCAGGATTCAAGGGGACTTAATCTCCCAACTTAAAACCGCCACAGAGCGTGTTTGCACAGGGGGGAAGTGAGGGGACGGGGCCTGAGGTGACATGTGCAAACACGCCCTGTGGCGCGTTTTAAGAGGTAGTTTTAATCCCCTGCCCTATTATATACTAGGGGCTTACAGAGGAGGTCATGATAATCACAGGGGAACCCCAACGCATAGTGTTCCCTAGTGTATGTAGGTGTTTTCACTGTATTCTGAGTGTCTTTTAACATAGCACTGGCTCTAGGACTGGTTAGTCAGACTCAGTTACCACCATTATCCGTCTGAAAAAGTTGAGGGTACAGGATGATTTTGCAACAAGGCTTCTTTCTGCTCTTCTGTTTGTTCTTTCTGCACGTTATCCTTCTTCCTGCACTTTTCTTCGTCTTTGAGGACTTCTGTTGCTTCTTTCTGCATTCCTTTTTTTTCTTTCTGTGCGTTTTTTCTTCTTTCTTCACATGTCCTATCTCTGTAGGCATAGTTAGAAATTAGCATTTAAAAAACCTTTGAAATTCACTGAATAAACCATAGGTTTCAGGCACGTTATAGTTAGGAATTAGCATTTAAAAAAACCTTAGAAATTCACTGAAAAAACCATAGGTTTCAGGGGCGTTATAGTTAGCTGGACTTTTCACTCATACAAAATCATTGAAATTCCCCTGTTATAGTTAGTTCAGCTAACTATAACTCGCGCGCCCGCAATGCACTGCTGATGACGTCACATATTACATCACTCATGACATGGTCAGTGACATCACTCATGACATCACTCATGACATCTCAAATGACATCACTAATGACATCACTGATGACATCATCATTGTGATAGAGTGGCAGACCTCCTCTTCCCCTAATATAACCTTTGATACACACATTCAAAAATAGAAACTACAATGTTCAAAACAATGGACATACCAATACCAGTTACAACAACCTATTCAGTAATTCTAAGATCCACATACACATCCACTCATTCACCAACAGTCCTATACAGTCACTCATACATGTACTCACTCATCATATGTACTCACACACCTATACATCCTGTTACACAATGCCACTCATCCATAGAGTTACTCACACACATAGTCACTCATGCTAATAAAGGATCAAAAATCCATTTACTTGCATATACAGTTATACACACACCACCACACTTACTTCTACAGAAACTTACACATACTTAGTCTTTTAAACAATCACTTATAGAAACACATACTTATTGATACAGGAACTCTTTCAATCTCTCACTCTCACATATACTCACTTATATACACCAATAGTCACATATACTAGTTTAAAACATATGTAGTTACTCATAAAGACACTATTGAGACAGTCTATCACTCACTAACACACCCATGCACACACTCATCCACCCATACAGTCCTGCACACATACTGTCTTCAACACATACAAACAGTGAGTCACTCATTCATGCACCTATGCACTACGTAATACCCCCCACCGAACCATGATCCTCTAAGGGACGATAAGCCTGATCTGATTTTTATAACAGAAACCTGGCTCCACAATGGCTCCAACCCTACGCTTGCAAACGCTATACCCCCTAATTATAGTATCATTAGGAAGGATCGTATTGGGAGCCGTGGCGGCGGGGTAGCCATTATTTATAAAACCCCCCTCCGGTGCTCTCTGTTACCTATAAACGACCTTGACGGAGCCGAAGGGCTAGGGTTCTTTATTTCTGTTTCAGCACAGCAATCCTATTGCAGGTATACTTATCTATCGACCACCGGGACCGGTGGGCCATTTTCTTGATTCTGTCACCTTGGCTACTGCCCCCATTGCCGCAAGATATAAACACTGTATGGTCCTCGGTGACTTTAATTTACACTTTGATCTAGATACGGACATGGAGGCCAAAAAACTGTGCGATTCATTTATGATTTTTGATATGCCTCCTTTCATTTTCTCCCCAACGCATGATGAGGCCATACTCTAGATCAAATTTTTTCGTCTCAGAATATCGAACTTGACAGTCCTTTAGCTCTGACTTGGTCAGACCATTGCCTGCTCACTTTTTGGGTGCATGTAGAAGGTCATATGACCTGGGCGCCGTCTAGTTCTCAATCGTAGGAAACCAGATTGTTTAAAAATATTACTCCCTTAGCCTTAAAGGAGATTTTAATTGACCATCCTATTTCAGCGGATAGCCTTCTTGAGGATGCAGCATCTTCCCTTGATGATTGGTTACATACGTGGACACTCCGCTTGGCTCCTCGTAAAATACACAAGGACACACAGAATAGACCCTCGGTTCCCTGGTTCTCCGAGGAACTTAAGCTCATGGAGGAAAGATTATCTCCCCCAGAGTAAGCTCATTTATAAACAGGCTTTGAAAGCCCACTTCTCGAAAGTACGTAATGCGAAGAAAGAGTTCCTAGGTAGCAAAATTGAATCTGCTAATACCTGTAGTAAGGCTCTTTTTAAAGTAGTGAAGGAGTTTGTTACCCCTACTGTCACCCAGAATCCATTTACCCCTACTGCCATATGGACGGCCAACATTGCTACTTTCTTTTACAACAAGATCAAGTCCATCCAGGATTCTTTTGCGGTATCCCCCCAATCAATGTCTGAGAGCGCCTCTGACTTTCATGTCAACTCTCAGACGGACATTTTGGAAGAATTTCCGCCTATATCCTTGGATGTTTCCCTTGCCATTATGAGAACTCTTAAATCAGGCTCACTGTCCGACCCGTGTCCTGCTAAGATACTAGCATCAATTGCAGATGTCGTGAACCCGGCCGTCAACCATGTGTTGAATTTGGCACTTAGTACTGGAACTGTCCCGGTCAATTGGAAACGTGGCTTGATACTCCCCCTTTTGAAAAAACCTACAGCTGATCCTGCAGTCACTAACAACTATAGGCCCATTACGCTGCTTCCTTCTTCGCTAAAACCTTAGAAAAATATGTTAATGCAGTAATTACCAAGCATCTTGTCACCACCAATGCTCTTCACGCTAGCCAATCTGGCTTCAGAGCAAATTATAGTACTGAGACAGCTCTGTTGGAGATCTCCGAAAGTATTAAGAACACTCTTGACAAAGGTGGTAAAGCAGTTCTTATAGTGCTGGATCTTTCAGCTGCATTTGATACCGTGCCCCATGACAGCCTCCTTCAGAGACTGTGGGAGTGCGGCCTACGGGGCACGGTTTTCAACTGGTTCTCCTCCTTTCTCAATGAGCGGCAGCAATCTGTTTGGTCCCCTCCTTTTTCTGCTACTATTCCCCAACTAAATGTGGGAGTACCTCAGGGCTCAGTGTTAAGTCCGACTCTTTTTAACATTTATATGGCCCCTCTAGCCTCTCTTGCTGAAAAATCTGGATCCAAAATCATTACATACGCCGATGACGCTCAAATTCTGTTTTCTTATAGGCAAGATGAACCATTTAACGAAGACTCAATTAGGGAATGTTTGTCCAATATCTTTGGTTGGTTCTGTCTGAATCAGCTAGCCTGTAATTCGGCTAAGATGGAAATCATATTTTTTGGCCACTCACCGGGGGATGAATGGAAAAACTGGTGGCCACAGGACCAGCCCTCTCCTCCTAATCCTGTGTCTACAGTGAAATATCTAGGCGTCCTCTTGGACTCCGACCTCTCTATGAAGTCGCAAGTAAAATCTGTGACTGGCACTTGCTTCAGGCTTATCAAAATGATGAGGAATTTTCTCTCCCTTCTGTCTAGGCCTCATAGACAGACTGTAGTGCAGGCGCTTATCATCTCCAGATTGGACTATGCAAATGTCCTCTATTTGGGCCTGCCGAAATTTCTGCTGAATCATTTGTAACTGGTGCAGAACGCTGCAGCCAGAGCCGTCTTGAGGGTGGGTCCCAGGACCCATTTGTCTAGCCTTTTCACGGCTCTTCACTGGCTCAGAATAAAAAACAGAATTGACTTCAAGGCCCTGGTCCTTTCTTTTAAGGCGCTTCACGATATAGGAGCTTCTTATCTTCAAAAGAGAATTATCCCTTACTGTCCTGGGAGGATATTAATATCTTCTGCTCTTTATCTGCTTCAGGTGCCCAAGTTCTGCCTAACCAGGAAGGGTGGGCGATCCTTCCAGGTGATGGTCAGTAAACTATGGAACACTCTCCCTCTGGACCTCAGAAGCATCTCTGAACTCCTCAGTATTAGAAAACATCTCAAGACCTGGCTGTATCTTCTGTAGTTGACAATTACTTTGCTGGGTGTAGGTCCTAGAGGTTGTATAGGAGCTCCTTGGTTTTTCGGTCAGGTTATCCTCAGCGCCGGGACACTCTTTTTGAGTAGCCGAGCGCTTTATAAATCTCTACTAACATAACATAACATAACATACAGACACTCAGACACTCATACTGATACTCAAAAAACCAACTAACAACCTATATAGACACTCATGTAGCTACTCACCAACCCATGCAGCCACTTATACACAAAGTGAGAGACTGATACAGATATTTACACATTTAAACATTACTCACTAAGCCATGTATTCACTAAGATACACTTAATCAGTCAGTTATACAATCAATTTTTCAAAAACAAATCATCCATTTAGACACTTATATACCCATTTATTCTTCCATCGACCTTGAGATATACATATATAAAACATATGTAATTTTCAGAAAAACACACATTCACTGGATGACGTCATCAGTGATGTCATTTGAGATGTCATCAGTGATGTCATCAGTGATGTCACTGACCATGTCATGAGTGATGTAATATGTGACGTCATCAGCAGTGCATTGCGGGCGCACGAGTTATAGTTAGCTGAACTAACTATAACGGGGGAATTTCAATGGTTTTGTACGAGTGAAAAGTCCAGCTAACTATAACGCCCCTGAAACCTATGGTTTTTTTCAGTGGATATATATATATATATCCGTACTGAAGTTAGTCCTTCCGGAGCTCGTAGCTCATGAACGGTTTGTGCGATGCCAGTGGAGTGAGCCGGTATTTCATATAATTTTCAAACGGAGTCCCATTCGCTCTCTCAGGTTCTTGCACAAATCACCAGTAATCCAAAGTATGAAAAAGGGGGTTGTTAACCTCATAATAAACCCCCTTTTTCATACTTTGGATTACTGGTGATTTGAGCAAGAACCTGAGAGCGCGAATCGAAATATTTTTATATATATATATATATATGCAATCACAACAGGATCTTCGTCTGCTCGCAGCGTCGTATATGCTGACCCAGCCACCAAGGAACCACGAACCACAAAATTCAGGCAGATTGTTGACTTATTATAGCTGTTTTCCTCTGATGATGCGTTTCGGGCACCACTCGCCCTTGTTCACATAAACTGAGTGTTAGAAATGGGATTTCTGGTTGGCTAAGGCTCGCGCCAAAGTCAGGCAGAAACCACCACTCTAGTCAGGGCAAGGAAGTTACACGCCAAAGATAACCCCTGCTCACCCCCTTGGTAGCTTGGCACGAGCAGACAGGCCTATCCCGGAGGCAATGTGTAAAGCGTTTGCGCGCGCACCCAGCAACAACACCCAAGGCCCACCACAAAAGAAACTCCACACAAGGTATTCTATAAAAATAGCCTTTGTATTATAGCAAAACACAGTAGATAATAAATATACTCTTTACAGGGTGCCACTGGTACGGGTAGAATTTACAAGGGATATGTACAAGACAGGGCCACCCGGACCACTGTCAGGAATAAGCACTTTTTGGACATAGCACGTTTTGTAGAACTAGTACTTTGCAGGAATTAATACTTGGTAGAAATAATACTTTTAGAACATAGCACATATAATCACTGTATCACCAATTAGAAGTCATAGCGCACAACCAGTAACCACTGGTAACAGGTAAGTACCACCTACGCAACCCTAACCACCTTAGGAGAATCTCACGCAGGGAACCAGTACCACTATGCTAGGTAACACAACCTCCTAGGGATAAAAATACATCTAGAGGGGTACACAAAGCATGGTATAAATCACATTAGGAAGGCATCAAGCATCACAGCAATGCACAGGCGCAAAAGCGCATAAGTAACAATGATCAGGAAAAGTTCCTTCTTTAGGAGATAGTTCCTTAGCAACCAAATTAAATATTCTTCTGAACACAGTTCGTTGGCAACAATGTGACCCCCACGGGAGTCACACGACGTCGAGTCTACGATATTCCCAAGGTTCGGCGTCGACCGCGAGGAGCGCTACGTCGAGCCTGGAGTTACAACAGACCCCATGAACACAGTACCTTTGGAAATGAAGAAATGATGATCCACGGCGTCGAGAGGTCGGCGTCGAGGTCGGCGTCGATCGTGCCTCGGAGTCGGGTCGATCTGCAGCGGCGTCGAGAGATGTCGGGCCGGAGCAGCGCTCACGGCGTCGAGAAAGGCGTCGAGTCGATGCGATCAGCAGCGGCGTCGAGACGGGGTCGCTTGGAGCCGGGGCCGATACCCACTGCTCACTGGCGTCGATACCGGCGTCAAGACGGGGCACTTGGAGCCGGGGCCGATACCCACTGCTCACTGGCGTTGCTGCTGGCGTCGATCGGGCCCGGCGGCCGGCGTCGAAGGCTCAGAACACTGGGGCCGTTACCCACGATGTCGAGCTGGATTCGGCGGCGTCCGGCGACGTCGAGACTGCAGATTTTCCCTTGGGTACTGGAGACAACACTTTCCAGCAACCAGCAATTCAGTAGAGGGTGAAGTCCTTTGGCCCTGTGACTTCAACAGGAGGCTGGCACTCTTCCAGCCCTTGGAGATTTTCTTAGCAAGATTGAGAGTACACACACAGTTCCTCTCTCCTGGTCCCTAGGCAAAAATAAAGAAGCAGCTTTCAGGTTCCTCCACAGCAAAACAGCACTCTGGCAGAAAGGGGAGGCAAGTCCTTAGATCAGCAGGCTTCTTGTCCTTGGTACAGGTTTCCTTGTCAGAAGTGATCTCAAGAAAAGCAAAAGGTCCTAAAAGTCCTGGAGGTATCAGAGGGGCAAAACAGCCCCCAGCAAAGGCAGAAGGGTCCCAAGAGGTCCTGGGCATAAAGACATGGAGCAGAAAAAAGCTCCCAGCAAAGAAAAGTCCTCCAGGCAAACAGGGGCAGGGCAGGGCCCAGGGAGGCAAGCCTTCCCCTGAGCCCCAGCAGCAGCACGCCCCTGGTAGATTCAAGTCCAGAACAAGAACACGAACAAGAACATTTTCATGGGGTCACAGCCCCTCTTTTATACACCAAATCCCTTTGTCTCAAGGGTGCAGGGAAGGGGCGAACCAGATCCAACTGGTTCCTGAGCACTTTGTTTTGCTCAGCCCCTCTCCCTATTCAGAGGACAGGCCAGGGTCATCAGTCGCACCACAGGGGGCGGAGCCATCATTGTGTGGGGAAAACCCAGCCCTATTCAGGACCCAGGTGTACTGCTCCCACCCATCTAGCTGCTGATCTCTCCATTCACCACTGGGCGACTCCTCCTGACTGGGGATTCCCTAGCCCGTCACATGACCTCACTCAGCCAATCCCGCGACAGGCACACATTTTACACTGCACACCGAAGTGCCCACTTCTAGAAGTGGCACTTCCATACTAGGTACATGCACGCCGCACACATCATCGCGCAGCATTCAATCACACGAGTCCGCACATACCAAACTCGGGCCTGCACACCCCACGCATCAGGAACTACTAGGGACACATACATTCCCCATGCATTCCTATGGGAGGGGAGGCCTATCTCACCACATGCACTCAGAGCGCGCACGCACTTTACCCTGGGACACAGGGAAAGTGCGCAGAAACCAAAAATCACCACACCAAGTCACCAATAAAAAGCAAAAAAAAAGTTCAGGGGTGAACCTGCCAGAAGGGCCAAGTCCAACACTGAGAAAATACAACGCCATGTTTTTATGTGATGCAACACCCACGTGACAGAAC